>NC_138237.1:24046217-24611919 GCF_964197995.2 Scardinius erythrophthalmus | reverse complement strand
ACCCTGGAAATCCAGAGGAAGTGTGAGTGACTTTGAATTTGGTCTGTGTTTGTACTATATACATTAATGGTATTAGTAGTTGTATTAATTTCCTGTTTCATATACATCGGTCAGGCCTGCACAGCATGTGGCTATCAGCGTTACTGGCAGAATCAAAATATGCTGCACCGAAACATGCCAGCCTGCAATCTTCTACTCAGCGGTGCCATTCACTTTTCGGGCTGCTTGGCTACTCAGACCATCCGAATGCTGAAGCTGTTTGGGCTGCAGTGCATCAGTGCCAGCACTTTTTTCCGCCATCAGCGCCTCTACACAATTCCTACCATCGTGCAGGCCTGGCAGAATGAGCAGAGAGGGATCATCAGAGAGCTGAAGGAGATTGGGGGTGGACTGATCCTCTCTGGTGACTGCAGGTATTATGATTCGGCTCTTATTGCGGATACAGAAAACAGGCCAACACAGTATTAACAGATACCTAAAGTGTCTGTGATTTTTTTTTTTCCATTAACCAAAAAAAACCTGTCTTTTATATATTTATAGATCAGACTCTCCTGGACATTGTGCCAAATATGGAACATATTCCTTGATTGAAGACCGAATAAACAAGGTTTTGGATCTTCAACTTGTCCAGGTAGGTTAATAATATGCTAGACACATAAATCAGGTGTCAGGTTTAAAAGCTACTGATATGATCAAATCTTTTTTTTTTTGTTAGAGCTCAGAGGTCCCAAGCAGCACCTGGTGTGAGATAGAGGGTCTGAAGCGCAGTGTGCGGTTCCTGAAGGACCAAGGCATGCAGGTGTCAACCCTAATAACTGACAGAAATCGGCAGGTAAAGATGCTTGTACAGACCAGAATAGATAGATGGATCTCTATATCATAATATCTACTGTAAAACTATACTGTGAACTTGAAGTAAATGTTCTCATTCTTAATGTGTTGCATATTATAGGTTGCTAAGTGGGTCCGTGAGGAGTTGTGTCCAGAAGGAACGAGGCATTTCTACGACATCTGGCATATTGGGAAAAGTATGTAACGTAATGTCGGTGCCGTAGTTTTGCTTAGTTTGGATGTTATTTGTGATTTCTAATAGCTTTTTCAATATTTCACGTTTCTGCTCTGGAACAGGTCTACAAAAAGCACTGGATACTGTGGCCAAGGAGAAGGATTGTGAGGACCTGAAGCTATGGAGACCCGCCATCATCAACCATTTATACTGGACTGCGTCTTCCACCCCAAATGGAAAATTACAACAGCATTGCATAGCCTACTGTCTGTATAAATAATCATGGAATCAAATCATCACCTCACTAACCTCATGCTGGAATGTATTGTATTGCTGGTGTATCACACTACATTGGTTTAGTTGTGGTACCTAATACTCAAGTGTATAATTTTCCCTACAGACTTCTCTTAGCGGCCCTCCACTACAATAACAATGGAGACAGAGACGTAGCGCAAACAAACAATGGTGAGGTGCGCTATGCAGTCCGTTACCCCCGGTTTCGTAAGGGTGGCTGGGTCGTCCGACCCATAAAAGAGAAACCATCATACGGTGAGCAGTGTCATGATCAGTTTCTAATGATAATTTTTAGGTGACTCAATGAATTAACTAGTTAAAGGGATACTCCACTTTAAAATGAAAATTGTCATCATATAATCACCCTCATGTTGTTTCAAACCTGTATGAATTTCTTTCTTCTGCTGAACAAAAAGGAAGATATTTAGAAGAATGTCAGTAACCAGACAGTTTACACAGTAACACTTCCATAGTAAATTTTTTTCCTTCTATGGAACTCAATGGGACCCAAAAACTGTCTGGTTACTGATATTCTTCTAAATATCTTACTTTCTGTTCAGCAGAAGAAAGAAATTCATACAGGTTTGAAACAACATGAGGGTGATTATATGATGACAGAATTTTCATCTTAAAGTGGAGTATCCCTTTAACTGAATGTGATTCAATATTTGTTTCCCTCATCAAGAATATGCATCAGCCCTGATGGTCTCCCTGAGAGAGGGATATATAAGGTCACCACAGGCCCTCAAAGAAGACAGCGCCATCCTGTCCTCAGCTGCACCTGCCCCTCTTTCCACGCATCATAAAATCGCCAAGGATGAGGCAGTCGGCCACCATCTTGAACGTCATTCACGTTTTAAGTCCTAATTACTGTCAATGAAATTAGAAATACATTTTATACACCAAGACAATTTGTGTGATGTGTTCATTTTGTACAAAAATACATATTTATTGATTGCCTCCCATATGGGGCCATTGGAAGCCTCTGTATGTTCCTCCTTCCTCTGGAAACTGCCTCCTGATTGCGACCACAACACAAGCAGGTATCGCCTTCCTGATCTCCCTGCCCAGAAACCCATATGCCCATCGGACCACCTGCCTGTAGGCTGTGTATCGGAATTGTCTAGAGCAATGAAGGGGGCAATCATGATATTAACAATCCTGTTATAGTCACTACAATTAAGTGATAAGTATTTGATGTAACATTTTCTGTTATTCTATTCCATAATGGTAACGTTAATTGTAGAGCCTCAACTGTATGTATGCACATCTGAGTTTGAAAATCTGCTAAAACCTCAGCATCAATAATGCACATTCTTTTGATATAAAGTTTATTTATGTAGAAAACTGACAACTATAATAGATTAGGCATGTGGTGTTATAACTTCGTCTAAACATACTCTGGTCTGTTGACTTGGAGAGGGCCATGCTCCTGCCTGAAGTTGAGGTATGCTACCTGCAGTGAAAACGGGTTGAGGCAACACGCATCAAAGCCGGGATGGAGCGTCAGGCAGGTAATATCCGTGGTCGGAACTAAACCCTCAACTACGGCCCAATAGGCATCCACCTCTCGACAACACATGCTGTCCACCGCCGACGTCATAGACTCGCAATGTCCGCACAAGCACCTAACGTTAGCCAACAAAAAGCCATCAGAGAGACATTTGCCTCTCTCCCTCCCTCTTGCAGGCAAAACCGCGTAACTTACTGGATTTTTATACAGATATGATTGTTAGACTGTTGTTATTGTAGCTTAGGTATTGTCATTATTTATGTTATGGCATGGTCATTAGTCAATGTAGCTAGTGCTAACCAGCTTGGATGGACTGCATAATCACTGTCTCAGCGTTCGAATCGTAGGTTGTAGAATATGAGAAGACAAAACGTTGCTGTCTTACATTAAGACAATCTAAATGGATGTTTAATCAAGAACAAGGTCGAACGTATGTTTGCTAAAGCAGATTTATTGCATAACATCAAGGTACTAGCCCTACAGTAGATGAACCAGCGTTAGCCACGGTGCTAACTTGCACTCACCAGGTCACTTGCCCTATTCGCCACTGGTTTTCTTGACACCACAACTCTACTTCTCTCCTCTGCCCATTGTTCCTTCCCCTAATCTCCCCCTCCTGGCCTCTATCTCGCCTAGGAGGCTCATAATTATATGCCTGTGGGCCATCATAGGCATGCTCGTCGGAGAACTCGGTTTCTTCATTCACATCCATTGTAATTTGTAACCTGAGCTCTTTCACTGCAATCCATTTTTCCCTGTTGTTTGAATCGACCGCTCTCCCTCGCGCTACGTCACGACTCTCGCTCGTCACGCCCATTTTCAGATGCGGAAGTAAAATTTTCTCACAAAAACGACTCCAGAAGCCACTGTAGCGTATTTATAATTTTTTTTTTAAGAAAATCTAGTTCCTACATTATTTTTCTATACATTGACTTGTTGGGTCTTCTAACCTGCAAGTTGCTCTTTAATTGTGGGCATTGCTTCAAAAAATTCTAACCAATCATTTCTTAATATGCAGACAGGTAGTATCTGTGCTGATACATTTCAGCGGAGCTTTTTTGAGTTTACGTTCTGTGAATACAAAGAAGAGGATATGTGCCAGGTCCATCATTTTGAGTGCCCAGCATGTTCTCCAGACATGTTGGCTGTCTGCTCTGATGGGAACCGAAAGCATTACCGCTTCAGCAAGTCAAAAGGGTAGGTATAGGTATTTTTCAGAAGTTTATTTTAGACTTGTCTAACACAAATAGTAGCCCTTCGGGTTGTCATTGAGTGATCATAACTTACATTTTAACAAATAGTAAATGTAGTACTTGTGATTTTTTATTACTGACGCATGTTATCTTATCATGGACAGGACTGAGAAGCCACCCATATATGAGGGCTTGTTCCTGGCCAAGGACGAGGAAGTTGCTACCTTTGTTGATCTTGTCAGAGGCAACATGAGAAGTGTATGAACATTAGATTTTTTTTTTTTTAATAATAGTTGTTTATACAGATATTTTAGTTTTGTGTTTTTATGTATCTTAAAATGTGTTATAAACTGACTTTATAGACAAATGACAGTGCTGTCTGCGGTATTGCCAAGTTCACCGCTGGCAGAGAGATGTCCAAAAAGTCTGGTGCTCAGATAGATGAGGAGGGCATTCAAGTTGCAGTTTGCAGGTGTGTGTGTGTGTGTGTGTGTGTGTGTGTGTGTGTGTGTGTGTGTGTGTGTGTGTGTGTGTGTGATCCTGGAGTCTGATATTTGAGTTTTAATGACAATCCAAGTCTTTCACACGTTTGCTTGCTTGCAGAGTGGTATTTATCTATCCTTTGTAGTAGCCAAGTATTATATTTATCATATATTTTGTTATAGGCACTCAGTTGACAGAGATGTGAGCTTAAGCCAGGTCTTACTGGGTCAATTGTTTCTTAACCACTAGATTTTCTTCTGATTTATCAGACATGGGTTTCTTTTACGAGGACTGAACCATTACCGTGGAGAAATATTTGCTTAAGGACTGTACCTTTATACAAATAATAAAAGGTGGCTATATTTTGAAAATGTCACTAATTGTGTCTCTTGTCAATTGTTTTGTATCACCTATTTAGAGAGAGTCTACACTCCAGGTTGTACTGAAGAGCTAAGGGCTGACATTGAGAACATCACTGTAACCCTTTTGCGCAAGAAGCAAGATCTGTATCGTCAGCATGGTTTGTTGTCAAATCAAGTTATTTAAACCAATAACACTTTAAAAAAACAATAATAATCTGGGATTATGACAGTTTTCTTTTCATTTCGATTTGCAGATAGCAACCAGGCAAGACAAAGAAAGAGAAAGAAAATGACAGAGTTGAAGAAGAAGCTTCGTGAAAAGGTCTTGCAATACAACACCGTAGTGGAAGGAGATCCGATTGACGAGGAGTTGGCTTGCAGTCTGACAGAGGGATATATCCTACCATGGGAGAGACATGGAGATGGTATGATATATATGAATTGCTATATTCCATATTTCCATATTTACCATTGTCCTTTTTGTTACTTATCATGCAACAACACAGGAATGGGATGATATATTGAAATAAAAAATATCATGAATACCAAAATATGGAAATATTAATCACGGAGCATAAACATTGAATGGTGAGTTCAACACCATGTTATTCTGCTGTAGTAATCACAAATAAAATGCTTGACCATCACAATTTCACAAGCTCTCAATTTGAATGGAGAATTATATAATTCAAATTATATTATTGTGACTTTTATTCATATTTTGAAATTGTTTATATTCTACAGAACCAATGCTGTCGCTAAAAAGATTTCTCAGAAAACATAATTCTGTTATGCTTGTATAATATAATAATAAACATTCCTTGTCCACTATTCCATTACTTTCCCCAACCAAAGGCAACACCTTCAGGTTGAAGAGATCTGTCTTCGACCAGGTAATGCTGCTGAAACGCTTGGAGGAGGAGCAGAGCATCCTGGTAAAGGAGATGTCTCAGCACATCAAGTACCTTCTGAAGCAAGTGCAAGAAGTGGAGTCACTCAGAGGACAGACTTTGGAGTGCATCAAAACCAGTAGTATGTACAAGATCTTTAGATTTTAGTATCATGTGTTTATTTATTTATAATATATATAGATAGATCGATCGATCGAACTCTACTATATACATTGAGTTGTGATCAGGCACTGAGCTGACCAGCTATTTGGTACCAGTGTGCACAATGTAAAAGTTGTAAATACAGTAAATATAATGACTAAAAGGTAATGTTGAAGTTGCAAATTCAGCATTGTAAAATGCAAAAATAGTTACAAATGTCATGTTTTGTTTGATGTGTCATCTTTCTCTTTCTATTTTTTCCCACAATTCCTCTACAGATTTCGGTGACCTGACAGAGGATGCTACACATGGGCTCAACAGTGTCCTCAATCGGAGGGGTCACTCACTTAGAAGTCAACACAAACAGGCTGTTAATGCATACAGCAGTATAGCCACTATGGAATGTGATTTCCTTTCCCTACAGGAGGACATTGAGGAGTGGGATGACAATGGCTTCACCAGCCCCGAGTCTGAGGAAGAAGACACCTAAAGACCACTGCCAAACAACACAGAGGAACTGGAGATTTGTACAAAAAATCTTGCCTTGCCTTTGTTTTAAATAGCTGTACCAAAGTATCTACAGGAAAGTTTTTGTAGATTCTGTATGTATTTTTATTTAAAAAAATAGAAAAACATTGAGTTATTTATCTCTTCTAACATTTGAGCTTGCTGATTTCAGACCAAAACTGCTTATTGCTGCTTTAAATAATTAATTGTCATCATCTTTGCATGGAAAAATCTAATGAAGATTCAATGACAGTCTGTGTAATTTTAACAAGTATAATTCGAATGTACTTTGGTATTTCCATAATATAAGTGGATTTATATTTGTATGCAATATGCATATACTACCCATATTATTTTGTAGTTTTTTTGTAGTTATAGCATACTGAATACAGTCAAATAGCATTGAAACCATAAATGTTATTCTTTTATGTTTTCCATATGACATCATCTAAATGTACATACAGACAGACAGACAGACAAATCCAAAGAATTTTCACTTACATCCTGTAAAACTGTATAAAGAAATGTCTTTGTAACTTGTGATGCATACATATGCACCACTGGTAACCACAGAGCAAGCAAAGCGTGCTCTGTGGGGGCCCCGCTGGGCATTACTGGTTGTAGCACCACCCCAGCAGAATACGTCCCTGGATTGAAGGTCCAGTGGCGCCGCAAACCTGCTCCATCTCTACCATCTCAGATAGGGGTGCCCCAAATTTAGTGAATCAGGCAGACTCCTGGCCTTCTTTCTTTTATTTTGTTTTTATTCTATATGCAAAGCACTTTGAAATGCAATAGTGTGAATATTTAAACTCCTTTATATGTAAAGCATTTTGAATAACTTAATTTTTCTTGCTCTCATTTTGTGATTTTGTGCCACTCTAATAAACCCATTTGATGGAATTGTCTGTTGTGTGAACTTAATATGCTGCAGCAGGAAATGTTCAGTTTGCATTAGCAGTGACTTGATACAGACTTTTTTTCACAGCTACACTCCATGATAAAGCTGTTGTTCTCTTGTACTTGTATGGCACTTCTACTCCACTACATCTCAAAGGGAAATACTGTACTTTTTACTTCACTACATTTATCTGACAGCTTTAGTTACTTTACAAAGGTTTTGCACAAACAATATGAAGAGTATAAATTAGGTACTCAACAGTTTATACAAGAACAGTTAGTGCATTAGTTGATCGACAGAACTTTAATTGCCAGCTATTTAGATCATTTTTTTAAGTCATGTCATGTAAAAACATTTCATGGTTCCAGCTTCAGAAATGTGAAGATTTTCATCTAGATTATTTTAATAGATATTTTTAAACATTTTTAGGTTTAGACTGACAAAACAAGCAGTGTGAAAGTGTTACTTTTGGGCTATGGGCTCTCGATTAATAAAAATAAAAAAAAATCAGCAAATTCATCCATAATGAAATAATCATCTCATGCAGTCAGAGACTAAACTGTTCACCCACAACCAACTACAACAGTAAAATCCTGCTTTTACATTAACACATGAGGAATAATAATATCATGATAATAAATTATTAGTACTTTTACTTAAGTAAATGATCTGAAAACGTCATCCACCACTGACATCATTTGAAAGTACTATTTGGACACCTAATAGGCCCTATGCACAGCTGCACTACTTCCTGAACTTCAGCCAGCTCCTTTGTTTCCTGTCTGCCATTATTGGACAAACTGATTAATCCAGGTGTGTCTGATTATTGTTGTTGGTCAGACACACCTGGATTAATCAGTTTGTCCAATAATGGCAGACAGGAAACAAAGGAGCTGGCTGAAGTTCTGGAAGTAGTGCAGCTGTGCATAGGGCCTATTGCATCTTTTAGATTAATGCTGATGCTCATAAGTTCATGACTCTAGCTAAAACACCCAAATAGTCTGTTTTTTGCTTGGCTGCGGTACATACATATGTGCAGTATTGTTATAATACTAAATTTCTAAAAAAATATATAAAAGTTGAGGTCGGGGCCTCAAAGTCCTCACTGAAACTATGCCTGAGCCAAGGCTGTGTCCATGTAAAGTTAAAATTTTAACTTTGTTGTAGGACTAAACCAAATATATGGTTGGAAAGGGCTCGACCTGGAGAGTAACATATGTCAGTCTGAAGGTTGTAAATGGCTCCTGCTTTGAAATATTGACCTCTGAACCTTGACCTTGGTGCATGTTTGAAAGCTTGTCATTCAGGAACAGAAAGGGCTACAGACATGAAACCAACTGTTATAAATAGCTGTTGACTTCAGCTATATGACTATACCCATATGGGTAGAGTCACCAAGAGGTTTTGCTATCAAAAATGGTCAAACTTGATTTTCACCTATTTAACAGTAAGGTATTTAAAATTGTATTACACAAATGTGATTCCCATCCCCTTTAACCCATCAGTGTATTCTTGCATCATTATTTACAAATCTCAATTTCAATATATTGAGACATATATTTTTAAACTACAATTCCCTCTAGCCGCGCCATGCCACTTCATACTAATTAGTACCATATTTGTAGTTTTTTTCTGTTTGCAAACGTTAGGCTGTGATTAGGGTTGTAAAAAGATGTATGCACTGAATATATTAAATATCTAGTACAGCCGAACTAGTACTTACACTGTATTTAGGTGTTGTGTGATATGCAAAAGTAAAGATTTTGGTTTATTTCGGATATTTTCCGAGCTGGAAAACAGAACAAATCAGCATCACAGTAGTTCTTCCGGTTTGCAAAATAGGGTTTTCTAAACACATATCATGATAATATCTTAATGTTTAACTGCAGCCGAAGCATATATTACAATGAATTTATGTGGTTTACTTTAAAAAAGCAAACCGGTGATTAAGGCGATTTTAGCAAGTAGGCCCATATACACGCGTTTCGGGATTATGTTCACACTCGGCTGGAGTTACATAACGTACCTCCCTAATTACACATCGGAAGTGTAATTTAGGAGCTTTAGGCATTTGTATATTGTTTAATTAGAATTTCTAAATGTTTGTTCGGCCGCTATGACTTAAATAAAATTGTCACGTTACACAATACTGCATTTTGTTAGTAAGGATTAAGGTGCTATGTAAATTACGTGGTCAATGATATGAACAGTGTGTGGTCAATGATATATGGACAGACCTGAAAAACACCCATAATAAATTAAAACATTTACAGTGCGTACTCACGTTGTTTGTAATAGGCTTAACTTACTAATATAAGGCTACAAATTACTCCTAAATGTGTAAATATGTATATAATTTCCTTTCTCTTTTCCTTGTTGTTATACAGGTATACATTACCTTTATCAAAGTCTCAATAGGCTATTAACTTTGCTAATATTAACTCTCCTTATGTGATTTATGTCCATATTAAATTCTGATTGTGGATTTACTGATTATCAAATAAAGTTTAACTGGAAGTTTTCAACCATCACAGATAGCTGTCACAGATTGTCAAATAATAATAAAAGACAAATCTGAAAATGTCACAAAGTACACTTCATTTATTTTGTTAGGTATAGTTCATGACAGTGAAGTGAATAACAGAAATGGCAAATGAACAACAAATATAGTACCAAAAACAGCACTTTATTTAAGATGATCTCAATTCCCTTATTTGAAGTGTGTGTGTGTGTGTGTGTGTGTGTGTAGTCCCATTTGTGAAATGCACATTTTCATTCCCATCAAAAAATTAAATAGTTATTTTACATTGTCAACACACAATCAGCTTCAAGATGAGTAACTGCTACATAGGGTTAGTCCAAACAGTATGTTATGCAAATAAGGACATGGAATGATTTCATAGTTAATTATGATACTGTAATTTAGCAAGAGGTTGAAAGATTGATAATAAAAATTAAAGCATTTCGAAACCTGTGAATAAAATGGGAAGTTGCTCATGTAGTTTAATTTTATATTTGTGGCGGAGGTTATTTAATATGAAATCTTAAATGAAACCGTGTCCTTTTCAATATTGAGCTATGTCCCCCAATAAAGCACTCCAACTGTGTGTGTCATCAGTGAACTGAACATTTTGGTAGTTGTGAAAGGATCAGTTGTTATGATCAGTCAAAATACAATCAACTGTAACGTTTCCATGGTCTGTTGGCAACAAAACAATCCATATAGGGGTCCTTCAAGTTTAAGAAATGTTAAGTCTGTTGTAACAGTCACCGCCTGTCACAGGGTTTCTTTTAGTCCAGTTGTGGGTGCTATTTTTTTCCCTAGCCACTAGGGGGATACAAGAGGGCACATGGGGTGAGATAAAACAGGAAGCAGTAGAGTAAGTGCTAAGGCCTATTTGATGCTGTCTCATGGTTGTTTGATTAATGGTTCCCAATCCTGTTTGAGAAACTGTTTGTTTCCTGCTCAAACGATTTGTGTGGGATGTAACTATTGCTCATCAGCTGTGGATACTGCTAAGTGTTGATGACCAAACACCCTGCTTATACTACTGAAGCACTCTTCTGATTTGCTTGCTGGGAAAACTTACGACTCACCAAACAACTAAGCGTTGGACTACCTTCTAATTCACTATCCACCTTTGCACCTATGTTCAAACTACAGATAAGACTTCATTTTCTGAACTGTTGGGGTTTGTGAGCTTCAGAGGACTGTGTTGGACATTTCGATATGTATATACTAGCTCATGAATGAATTGTATCTCTGTCTACAGGTGTATGTTTTGTGAAATCTTGGGTTTTTGAATAGTGAATGAGTAAAGCTTTATGAAGAAAGAAGCACTACACTTGTTTGTATGAAAGTTTATTTTAGATCTTTTTCAACTGAGACAAATTGAGCATTACCCACAAGGTGACTTCCCTTTTGAAAAGTAACTTGACCAGTGCAAAGAAACTGGGAATGTTACAGATTGGTGGCCCGTACGGGGACCCTTGTGTTGTATATTAATGTAAAAGTGTGGAGTTGGTGTATTGTGTGAGGCTTGCATTTGGGAAATAGAAATGTCAATATCATCACGTGGTGCAGAGGATGAGTATGAACCTCCTGCCGATTTTACAGCTGGTCCATTTGTGACTAGAAGAGACCCACCTCCCCTAAGAGATCTTATAAACACGTTTAGTGAACTATACCTTGACTCAGACAATGAAAATGACTGTAATGATCAACCTGACCTTCCCTTTCCTCCTCCTCCTCCGGATGATATAATTTCTGATGTACATCTCACCGAACAGTTTAGTCATGGACTAACTGAGCGAGTTAAAAATCTGGAGGGTGAAGTACAAACTTGCCTACAAACGTTAAGTCAATGCTGCTCACAAACTAAGGTGAGCAATCAGTGTAAGCATCTAGAAGAAAAATTGAATTACAAAATTGAAAGGGAATGTGGAAGAGTTAAGCAGAGCCTTGAGTTGAACATTCAAGATTTGGGAAAGTCAATGGTTGACTGTCTGAAGAGAAGAGACGCCCAAATCGATGCCAAACTTAAAAGTTATGCACATGTTGTGTCTACTCCAGTTTCTCATCCAGTGTCCAGATCAACTTACCACCTGAGACCTCACCAAAGTACCAACTTACCCGACAATTTTAATGATGTGTTTTATCGTCCACCTGTAAAAGCTGAATTTCCTCAATTTGATTCTGATGATCCTGTCTCTTTCGTAGAACGTTGTGAGGAGTATTTTGCAATTAGACCCCTCACAGATTCTGAAATCCTCGCATCCCTTACTTCTGTACTAAAGGGTACAGCTAAAGACTGGTGGTTGGCCGAGAAAAGACATGTGAGTACCTGGGAACAATTTAAGCAAGAATTTTTGCATGCTTTCCTTACAGATGACTATGAAGCTGAGGCCACAAAACGTCTTTTAGAAAGGAAACAAGGATCAGGAGAATCCATTCGTGACTTTGCTTACCACTACCGAGCCCTTTGTCTAAGATGGAAGAAAGAGATGACTGAGAGAGAGATTGTTCAGGCCATTTTAAGAAACTGTAACCCCAGACTTGCAAGTTTAATGAGAGGAACTGTGAAGGAAGTGAGTGAGTTGGTACGAACTGGAACACAAATTGAGAGGGATTTTGAAGAAGGGAAACGGTATTGGAGCCAGGTTAATGCTGAAACCCAGAAAAGAAAATCCCCATTTGAACGAGATTCTCTGCCTAAATCAAGTCCTTCTTCGACCCGCATTCTACAACCTTTGAAAAGTGAATCTCACTTAAAGACTCTGACTTTACCCCTGTTGATCCGAGGAAGATACTTTCAAGCTCTGGTCGATACTGGAAGCTCCCTAACTCTGATACAGGAGTCATGTTGGAGACAGCTGGGACATAAAGAACAGCTCAAATCAAGCCGTGGGCAAACTTTCAGTCAAGCCAATGGTCAAGTATTGCCTGCAATGGGAGTATGGAGTTGTGAATGCGAACTACATGGAAGAAGGTATGAAGTTGAACTGTTTGTAATGAAAGATGAGGATCTCACTATACCTATGGTGCTAGGTCTGGATTTCCTGGTAGCCACTAGAATTAATTTGGATATTGGTAATGTTCTGTATACTTTACCTGCTACCAATGATTATCAAGAAGAAACTTTTTCATTCTTGACTCCTGCTACCGATACATTGCTGTCACTTTTAATTGCCTTACCCATTCCAGAAGAAACGACAGAAACCAGGCAATGTATTCAACAATTGGTCACCAACGCTGATACAAATTCCTTATACCAGTCACAACTTCATAATCTACTTCAAGAATGGCCTACTGTCTGCACAAGTGAAATAGGACACACCAAGGTAGTTAAACATCGCATTATCACTACCAACGAGGTACCTGTTCGTAAGAGGGCTTACCGTGTGTCACAAGAAAAACAAGTCTTCATTGAGCAGGAGATTAAGTCGATGGTGGATAAGAAGATCATACGTCCTTCATTTTCTCCTTGGGCTGCTCCTGTCGTATTAGTCCCAAAGAAAGATGGTGGACAACGATTTTGTATTGATTTCAGAGGGCTCAACGCCAAGACGTATTTAGATGGGTATCCAATGCCTCAGATCCATGATATCCTTGAGTCAGTGCATGGAGCTGCATGTTTCAGTACCCTCGATCTTAAAAGTGGATATTGGCAAGTGGAGATGGATCTTGAAAGCATTCATAAAACTGCTTTTGTGACACAGTCAGGATTATATGAATTTTTACGATTACCTTTTGGCCTTAAAAACTCGGCAGCCTCGTTCCAACGTCTTATGGAGTTTGTATTGAAGGATCAGAAAGGAAAAAACTGTTTTGTGTACATTGATGATATTGTAGTGTACTCAAAATCTGAGCAAGAGCATCTTACCCATCTGAGAGAAGTGTTGCAGTGCTTACATAAGGCAGGTTTAACTTTGAATCTTCATAAGTGCAACTTGATGCAGAAGTCATTGAAATTTCTTGGACACATGATTTCCGTTGAAGGAATAAAGACAGATCAAGACAAGGTCAATGCTGTTAACCATTTCCCTGTACCAAAATCTCTGAAGGAAGTGCAACGATTTCTGGGTATGGCAGGCTGGTACCACAGATTTGTTCCAAATTTCTCAGAGAAGGTTGCACCATTACATGCACTGAAAAAGAAAGGAGCTACTTGGATGTGGACAGAAGAATGTCAGAATTCCTTTGAGTTGATTAAGGGTGAGTTGATTAGCGCACCAATCCTCATTGCACCTGACCTGAGTAAACCATTCAAAGTCCAGACAGATGCAAGTGATCTTGGAGTCGGAGCTGTCCTGACCCAGGACATTGAGGGAGTGGAACATGTAGTGGCCTATGCTTCACGTCTGTTAAGAGGAGCTGAAAAGTCTTACTCTGTTTCGGAAAAGGAGTGTTGCGCTGTGGTATGGGCAGTAGAAAAATGGAGGCCTTACTTAGAGGGACGACCATTTGAAGTGATCACCGATCATGCTGCTCTTACCTGGGTCTTCAACCATCCAAAACCTTCATCTCGGTTGATACGCTGGGGCATTCGTCTGCAGGAGTTTGAATTCACTGTCAAGTACAGAAAAGGACAATATAATATTGTGGCAGATACCCTTTCCCGTGGTTTCGCTGAATCTTCATCACTCTGTCTACTCACTCCGTCTAAATCTAAGGATTCTTCAAATGCCTTTGCAACTTTTCCCATAGAATGGTCAGATATTGACAAAGCCCAACAAGAGGATGCAGAAATTCAAGAACTTATGGCAGAAGTACAATCAACCTCTGTTACAGACCCTAATCGTATACACTATGTTACGAAAAATGGTTTTCTTTTCAGAAGCCTATCTCAAGGGCCTGATGGAGAAAAACTTCAACTTGTCATTCCTACTTCCTTGCGAGCTGAATTTCTGAAATACGCTCACGACAATCCATTAAGTGGACATCTCGGCAGACTCAAGACGTTGCTAAGACTAGTGGACGTATGCTACTGGCCAACGATACGTTCTGATGTATGGAAGCATTGCAAGGAATGCCAGGTATGTCAAAAGTACAAACCAACCGTTTCGAAATTAGCTGGCCATATGCAGTCAACACCGGTAGTGGAACCTGGGCATATGCTGGGGATTGACCTCATGGGGCCATTCCCTAGAAGTCAAAAGCAGAATGAACATCTCCTCGTAGTAGTGGATTACTGCTCAAAATGGGTGGAATTGTTCCCATTGCGAGTGGCTAAAGCTCCGCAAATTTCACGTATTCTGGTGGAAGAAATTTTCACCAGATGGGGTACTCCCAGATACTTGGTGTCTGACCGTGGAACACAATTCACTTCTCAACTCATCAGTTTAATCTGCAAACAGTGGAATGTCATCCAGAAACTCACCACTACTGCTCACCCACAGACCAATTTGACTGAACGAGTTAATCGAACGCTCAAAACTATGATTGCCTCATATGTGCAAGACCATCATCGCCATTGGGACAAGTGGTTAGCCGAATTCCGATTTGCCATCAATACGGCGTGGCAAGAAAGTACTGGCTTCACCCCAGCCGAAGTCATGCTTGGTCGCAAATTGAAGGGACCTATGGAGAGAGCTATTCTGAGACCACCTGACCCAAATAGTCCAGCCTACCCTATCCTGGAAAAGTCAGAAGAACTGATTCGAACTGTGCAAAAGAATGTTGAGAGGGCCCAGAGCAAACAACGCAAGTACTATAATCTTCGAAGGAGACAAGCTCACTTTCAAGTGGGAGACTTAGTATGGGTTCGTACACATCCTCTGTCGCGTGCTGATGACGGTTTTATGGCTAAACTGGCTGCCAAATGGAAAGGTCCTGCGAAAGTGGTTAAATGTCTTGGACCTGTTAACTACTCAATATCATTCATTGAACAGCCAGAGCAGGTAGATTATTTCCATGTGCAGAATTTGAAACCTTATTTTGGCAATATAGGAACAGTGCTAACATGAGGGGACGGATATGTAACAGTCACCGCCTGTCACAGGGTTTCTTTTAGTCCAGTTGTGGGTGCTATTTTTTTCCCTAGCCACTAGGGGGATACAAGAGGGCACATGGGGTGAGATAAAACAGGAAGCAGTAGAGTAAGTGCTAAGGCCTATTTGATGCTGTCTCATGGTTGTTTGATTAATGGTTCCCAATCCTGTTTGAGAAACTGTTTGTTTCCTGCTCAAACGATTTGTGTGGGATGTAACTATTGCTCATCAGCTGTGGATACTGCTAAGTGTTGATGACCAAACACCCTGCTTATACTACTGAAGCACTCTTCTGATTTGCTTGCTGGGAAAACTTACGACTCACCAAACAACTAAGCGTTGGACTACCTTCTAATTCACTATCCACCTTTGCACCTATGTTCAAACTACAGATAAGACTTCATTTTCTGAACTGTTGGGGTTTGTGAGCTTCAGAGGACTGTGTTGGACATTTCGATATGTATATACTAGCTCATGAATGAATTGTATCTCTGTCTACAGGTGTATGTTTTGTGAAATCTTGGGTTTTTGAATAGTGAATGAGTAAAGCTTTATGAAGAAAGAAGCACTACACTTGTTTGTATGAAAGTTTATTTTAGATCTTTTTCAACTGAGACAAATTGAGCATTACCCACAAGGTGACTTCCCTTTTGAAAAGTAACTTGACCAGTGCAAAGAAACTGGGAATGTTACACTGTTGACTGTTGCACTTTATTGAATCCATACAGATAAAAGAGGCTGCAACAAGCTTGAATAAAAACCATGAAGAATATTAAAGTTCAAATTACATTACAAACTGTTTAGCTGATGTAACATGACAATGTTATGGAACAATACAAGTGGACAACAAAAAAAGATGTAAAGAAAATACACTTAACAAGAACAAGGAAAAAAATGCATGTTTGCAATGTATGTTGCATATTTGCAGGATAGCTGCATGGGAATCAGGCTGGCTGCCAGGATGGAGGCCAGGTCTTTCCACTGAGAAAAACATAAATGAATAGAGGGAAGTTGAGGGAGAATTAGTTAGTATAATACACTTTGAATTGATTGTCATGAATGTAACATTTACTGTTTTACAATACTTTGCAGAGTAATGCAGAGCATCAAGAATCTGTTGTTCCAGAGTGGGGACGAGGTGAGCAGCTTAAAAGGTCAAAATGTTGTGGAATAAAATAAATCCTCTGACTTACAAATAAATGTATCCATTCGCAGTGTACTAATCGTCAAACCCTGAAACCCTGATGTTTCCTCTGACTATACCATCAACATCTCCAATCACTGCATTCCTCTTCTAGAGACTTGCAGCAGAAACTCAAAAGTGAATAATAAATACTCAAGCATGCACATCATAATCTAAGTAAAGTCATTAAAAGTACTTTATAAATCCCCTTGGGAAAATTCAGATGGGTAATTTTGTGTAGCCTGACCTAAGCCAAAAGACAACAGCCCATGTACGTTGACCTGAAAAATGCTTGGAATAAAGACTAGCTAGTAGCTATATGCTGAATTATTGGAAAAATGTTGTGTAAATAATGCATCCCTACTTTGCGGCCCTTCCATAGTTACATTTAAATAGTGAATTTCACTTTTGGTTTCATATGGCTGTGGATACACTCACAATTGTAAACAGCATACAAAAACTGTTTGCATGATCATTTTTCTTTAATAATCTCTACCCAAGACAATGGCTTGTCAACAATCCCAACAAATGAAAACAGTACATTACACTACATTTATTCATTTAGCCGACGCTTTTATCCAAAGCGACTTACAATTGCTGTTTATGTCAAATGTCGCACGCCTCTGGAGCAACTAGGGGTTAAGAGTCTTGCTCAGGGATGTACAGAGTACACTCTCTGCCAGTACAGAGAGATCCAAGAGCCCAATAATAAAATGCATGTAATCGTACATAACCAAAAGCTATTTAACATACCACATTGTGCAGGGCTGCCAGTCATAAAGATGTTCTGTCCATCCCTGTGGCAGGAAGACAAAGACATTGTATTACTGTATGTTATTTAAATATTGTACTTTAACAAGGAGTGAAAATATATTAATTGTTGACATAGTTTATATACTGCATATTTAGAATAATAGTCATCAAATAAGATCCATGACTGACACTTCAAGCTAAAGGTATTTACAGGATGCCTACATATACAGCTCAAAGTTGTGACTTAGACAACAGCATTTTGTCAAGGTAACATTAAGTAATCACTGTGAAGCTGCTTTCATACAATCTGTATTGTAAAAAGCGCTATATAAAAAGGTGACTTGTCTTGACGTGGGTGTCTTTAGGGGTAATAATTGTTTTTTTTGGGGGATAAATAATAAAAGCAATAAAACCATTGTTTTTATAATCACATATTTGTTGCTGCATTTTAAGTGAAATTTAACTTGGTTAAGGTTTTGAAATGACAATAGCCAATAGCATTATTTAAAGGTATAGCGGAGGATCTTTCCGAATTTTAAATAAGTCCCGCCCTCTCCACTTTTTGAAAAGTTTGATTGATTCACCAGAATGATTGACAATTAGGAGGACCAATAGTATAGGGATTCCACCCGGAAATAAAAAATCCTCCGCTATACCTTTAACTAATTGAGAGGAAACACTGTTATCCAGTTAGTCATTGTCCTACCTTCCTGTTCCTTGTCTTTATTATTTCACGGACTGGGAACATTTCAAGCCGATTGTGAGGGCAATCTGTAATTGTAAGGAATATATTATTTGCACCAATGTCCACAATATGTGTAGTATTTTTTGTGCAGGAATAAATTCACAATGCACACATTTATGCATTTTTTCCACTGTTTGTCATTAGCACATTTAGCTCCTCCTAGTGAGATTTGAGAACCACAGGAGTATCAAAGGCTGCATGGTTCTATTCAAAATCTTTGTTTCTTTGCCATCCCTTCTTTATGTTGTGTCTCCTAATGGACTGTTTACATTTTACATCGCTTGCCACAGAGCAGATATATTTTACACTGGTATTCTTTACACTGGGACTTTAACTTTGCAGCTCTCTAATTACAGGGATGTGTAGACAACCATCAATTCAATTACTATTTATAGAAAATAATAATAAAATAATATGGCATATAGGCATACAGTATAATTGCAATCCTGAATCAGATCCATAATAAATCAATAATTTTTAGAGGGTTTACAAAAATCACATTAACTTCATGACGATTATGCGGGGGTAAAATGTCTGTACAATACATGCCGTGCATAGACTAAAACACACCTTTAATTTTTTGTGGTCTTTTACGTTGCCATGGACCCTGCAGTGGTGGCTGCACAGCTGGGACCTGGTGTGCTGGTTCATGGAAGGGTGGAGCTGGGTGTGGTGGTTCCTGGATGGATGGAGCCAGGTGTGTTGGTTCCTGGATGGATGGAGCCAGGTGTGCTGGTTCCTGGATGGATGGAGCCAGGTGTGCTGGTTCCTGGATGGATGGAGACAGGTGTGGTGGTGTGTGGTTGGAAAGAGCCAGGTGTGCTGGTTCCTGGATGGATGGAGCCAGGTGTGTTGGTTCCTGGATGGATGGAGCCAGGTGTGCTGGTTCCTGGATGGATGGAGCCAGGTGTGCTGGTTCTCGGATGGATGGAGCCAGGTGTGCTGGTTCCTGGATGGATGGAGACAGGTGTGGTGGTGTGTGGTTGGAAAGAGCCAGGTGTGGTGGCTCCTGGATGGATGGAGCCAGGTGTGTTGGTTCCTGGATGGATGGAGCCAGGTGTGGTGGCTC
Organism: Scardinius erythrophthalmus; assembly: GCF_964197995.2. Lineage (NCBI taxonomy): Eukaryota > Metazoa > Chordata > Actinopteri > Cypriniformes > Leuciscidae > Scardinius > Scardinius erythrophthalmus. The sequence goes on along the minus strand of NC_138237.1, from coordinate 24,592,368 downwards.
CTGGATGGATGGAGCCAGGTGTGCTGGTTCTCGGATGGATGGAGCCAGGTGTGTTGGTTCCTGGATGGATGGAGCCAGGTGTGCTGGTTCTCGGATGGATGGAGCCAGGTGTGCTGGTTCCTGAATGGATGGAGACAGGTGTGGTGGTGTGTGGTTGGAAAGAGCCAGGTGTGGTGGCTCCTGGATGGATGGAGCCAGGTGTGCTGGTTCCTGGATGGATGGAGACAGGTGTGTTGGTTCCTGGATGGATGGACCCAGGTGTGCTGGTTCCTGGATGGATGGAGACAGGTGTGCTGGTTCTCGGATGGATGGAGCCAGGTGTGTTGGTTCCTGGATGGATGGAGCCAGGTGTGTTGGTTCCTGGATGGATGGAGCCAGGTGTGCTGGTTCTCGGATGGATGGAGCCAGGTGTGCTGGTTCCTGGATGGATGGAGACAGGTGTGGTGGTGTGTGGTTGGAAAGAGCCAGGTGTGGTGGCTCCTGGATGGATGGAGCCAGGTGTGCTGGTTCCTGGATGGATGGAGACAGGTGTGGTGGTGTGTGGCTGGAAAGACCCAGGTGTGCTGGTTCCTGGATGGATGGAGCCAGGTGTGCTGCTTTGTAGATGGATGGAGCCAGGTGTGCTGGTTCCTGGATGGATGGAGCAGGGTGCGGTGATGTGTGGTAGGAAGGAGACGGCTGTGGTGACGTGCAGACGGATGTAGTCTGGGTTGCTGGTGTGCCAATGGATGGAGCCTGGTTTTGTGATGCTGTGGCTGGTGTTTCCTGTTGTGGTGACTGGATATGGTTGGTAGGGGTTAAGTCACACGTCACCAAATGTAAGACGAAGTTCTCCTCTTCTTGAGGTAGTTGGTCTGGGTTGAGTCTTGTCCAACCTATAAATGGACATGGAGAACACACAAATATAATATATAATATGCAAACGCCGGTGCTGACCGGTCTACTGCCAGTGATGCATGCACTCGTCGGGAAAGTGGCATTAAGCAAAGTTGAATCTTCTGTAAAAACACTGAATACTGCTCTTATTAATACATGTGCAGAAAAAACATTAGTTCAAAAATCGGGGTTGACTTGCTTTATTTTTTATTTCAGCCAGTGATGTTGGGAAACATAATATGTTTTGTAAAAAAAACATACTGCACCCTGCTCTTATCAATATGCTATTAGTTAAATAGCATTAGATAGCTATTACCGATGTTGGGAGAAACTGTTTATTATTTTTTAAATATGCACATTGCTTCTCTGTATAGCATCACCTGGTCGGAGAGGCAGCAATGTGTAAAGTTTGGCTGATTGTTGACTGCTAATGTTAATTATTGTTGTTCCAGCAAAGTGGATTGATTTCTAAAATAAGTGGACTAAACAGGTTATCTGTCACTTTTTAGAAAGGGGCAGGGCGCGGGATAGTAAAAGTAATATAGTAACATGACAAGTAATGTAACTAGTAACTTTTAATTCCCTGTAATAAGTAAAGTAATATTATAACTTTTACAGAAGGAGTAACAATTCCCTGAGTAACTTGCCCAACACCGGTTGTGGTCTCAGTGACTTTCATGCCGTTAGGTACTTTTTTGCACATCCAATCTCTATTCGCAGTGGCACAAGTAGTAGATTTACCTTGACTATGTTTAAAAAAAATACATTAACATTAACACAAGTTAGTCTTAAAGGGCAAAATTAGTAGGATTGTCTCTTGCTGTTTGTAAACACATGATTCAAAGTTGGCCCATGCAGAGAGAGTGGCGATTGAGCGAGCTCCAAAAGAGAGTGAGCAGTGTTAGCAAGAACAAAGCAGTGAATCAGAGAAATAAAAGGTCTTCTGATTGTTTCATTTCGGTTACATTCTAAAGCACAAATAAACATGACCCCACCTCCACAGAACCCTGTTGGAAAGAGCGACTTTGGCGGATTTTGTGTGAATACAGCCGAAGCCACCGTCAGCCTTTAATATATGTCTGCTATAAGTGTGTGTGTAGCTCAGACACACAGACCTGTATGATGGAGAGAGAACACAGAGGAAAGAGATGGAGACAGCAATGTAACCTGATTGCTACGTTACTATAGAGTCAGAGTCCTGGGCCCGTATTCTTAAAGATTCTAAGAATCCTCTCAGAAAACTCCTAATTTAGCTTAAAAACTTTTACATAGGAGTCTTAGCTTAAGAGTGATTCTGAGAGCAACTCTTGAGCAAGGAAAAAACAAAAACTTTTATCTTAGTGAGGAGGCGGGGCTGACCCCGTTGCTATGTGTGACAAAATCTTTTGAAGACTGTGATTGGTTGGTTGTCCACGAAGGAAAACAATTTTTATGTATAGGGTCTATTCTAAGCCTTCACATTGAAATTACATGCGTAATCTGGCGCTATAGCATTTATGTGCTGTAACGGAGATGTTAGCGTGTCTTTAATAAGATCGGTCACTAAACATGATCTCTGCATTATCTAATCTATAGCGTCTTATAGGCTAACTCACTGTCCATTGTCTGCAACACATTTCTTCTCCCTCTTCATCTTTCTGCCACTGTAAACGCCCACATTTCTAAGAATTTTTCTAGAATTTTGTCACTAGGAGCTACTCTTTGCATTAAGATTTTTTATGAATACGGGACCTGGCTTTTATTTTATGAGAAACCACAGGAAGTCCTGTTTCCCATTTGCGCTAGCTTCCCAGCTGAGTGTTTAGGCTCTTTAAAATGACTCTAGGTTGCAGCTAGGCTACAGCCAGATCAGAATTTCTAGTCTTTGCTGTTTGGAAATGTACAGGACAACACCAACAATTGTACAACGGATAGTGAATACATGCATGCGTATGCATTTCAAGGTTAAATAAATGCAATCTCACCTTCAACCATCAATTTATAGATGGCATCCACATTATCAAGGCATTTCTTAGCGGATGTGCTAAGGTGGGCATGCATTGGCAGCATTAGTTTTGTTTTAGTATGGCACGTCCCTGTCACCACCTTAGGAGGATGGGCAATTAGCAGCAGGGGCTTCATGCCAAGGGCATACAACTTCTCAAGCTGGAACAGAGAGGTAGAGAGATCAATTAGATACACAAAACTGTAGTTTACAGCTGAATTTTACAATTTACACTGGGACGGCAGTGGCTCAGTGGTTCATGTAGGTTGTCTACAAATTTGGAAGACTGGTGGTTCAATCCCCGGTTCCACTGAATCAAGTGTCGAGGTGTCCATGAGCAAGACACCTAACCCCAGCTGCTCCCGACGAGCTGGATGGTGCCTTGCATGGCTGACACCGCTGTCGGTGCATGTGTGAAGTTACATCAAAGCTAGGAAACATCTACAAACAATTTTTACATAATTTTTGGATAGATAAATGTGAGGATTTGTATGAGTTTCAACTCCCTAGATATAATAGTAGGAAAAAACAGTAAACATGAATTATATTCTTATTAATAGTGTGGATGTGAGGCAATTTATTAAACTAGTCAATTTATTTGCTTATGTCAAAATAATAAAACACTTTTGGTGAATGAGATGATCGGAAAACTACATACCAGAATGGCAGCATCATCAAGAACGTGGGACTTATTTTTATTTTTTTTTTCATAGATGCCAACCACTGCTTCTGCTGACTTTTAAATTTTTCCATCTTTTTTTGGAGTCTTACATTTTGGGGTTGTGGATGGTTGCAAAATGAACAAATTTTAAGTCCACAATATATTTTTTCCCCGCAGTTTGGGCAGGTCTTTTTTTGTGACCCTCCAGCCATTTCTGAACAGAAATAGATAGAAGAGAGAGAGAGATAGATAGATTGAAAGAGTGATTAAAAGAGAGACAATAACAGAAAGAGAGAGATCGAAAGAACAAGTGAGAACGAGAGAGAGTGGCTCTTAAAAGTGCCGTTGGTTTGATTTGTATGCGTGTGTGTATATGTGTGTGTTGGTGGAGTCAAAGTGTTGCAATATAGCTGTAAAACAAGAAAAAAGCAAAAGATTGTTAGAATAGCATTTGTAGTAAATGATCATTTCTTAATTGTTAGGACAGAGTAATTGTACTTATTAATTGACTATGTATCAATCACAAACACTACGTACAATACAAATCAATCCTTACTGTGCAAATATCAGATTTGTACCACATTCACTTGACACAAGCAAGTACCAACACAAATCTATTTTTATTTAGGCCTACAAATAATGGAAAAGGTGGTCTTCTACTGTCCTGTTGCATAAAACGCTTCTCATAATATCTACTGCTCTCTCTTCTCAATGTCACACATAAATAAAGTAACAATTATGATTCAGTGTCTTCTAAAATGGCAAAGTCTTACAAAAGTATGGCACGAAAGTGTTACAGGATAATTATGTTAATTACAAGTTAATTATGCATTAATTATATCAGGTATGAACGGTCATTGACATTGAGTCGCACTGAGCAGTCAAATCCTCTGGAAAGACTCCCGGTCCACTTTTTTATTCTAGTCCATCCCCGATTGCGGTAATTCTCCTTAGTTACACTTCTGACATTTACTATGCACTTTGAATAAAACTTTAACCACTGCAACAACACGTTGTTAATTGTTGTCCTCACAACACATGGACAAATACATGAGTTTAAACTGATTTTTGTTGTGGAAGTGCCACATTCCTACTGTGCCGGGGACGGGACAGCTGTCATTTAGCTGGCTAGCTAACGTAACTTAACTACTTCGGCGGGTAGCCGTGTAAATGATAATGCAACACTAACAAATTCAACCTAAAATCCATGGATGATTAAATCCAGCTACAACTAAAGAAATAACAGCAAAGGTTTTACGTGCTTTTTAACAAACAAACACCCCGAGGGGTTGAGATACTTACTGTAGTCATGTGGCGGGAGAAATGAGTGGTAAAAGCGCGGTGATTATGGGTAAGAAGCGTGCGTAACGTGACGTATCGTTGCCGTGGTAACGACTGAAAGTCTTCTGATTCATAATAATAATAATAATTAATAATATTCGCTGCTATGACAGACAATACATTTGAAAAGAATAAAATATCGTAAATGGTTTAATAAAGTAAAGGGAACGATCTATTTAACACAGCCTCGGGCCATTCTTTAAAACTACTCCATCTATAAATGGATAGTTATATCACAAACAATTTACTGTTATTTAGACAACAAAAATCGGAAGTAATACACTACAATAAATTATAAAAGGAGGACGTTTCGTAAACTAGAAAACAACATTTACCGCTGCCCACTGTGACGTTGTCTAACCAGGGAATCCGTGTGTCCACCACGACAAATGAGCCTCATTGACTTTGTATGGGTGTTGTTTTCGTGGTGCCGACACGTAATTGTAACACATTACGTGCCACCACCACGCAAATCGGGGTTAAGGGGTCGTGTTCATTTCACGTAATTCTGTGAGATCAGGTTGGACTGATGGCAGCTGTACAAAGTACACAGGATACACCGTAATTTTAATTTTAATGGACATTAAAACAAAGGCAGATAACCTTACAATCTGGTAGGTAGCATTATTTGATTAATCACCGGCACCGTAACTTCATATTGACGCGCGGCTAAACAAAGGCAGAGCACCGTAACTCGTAATTTGAGCGTTCCAAAACAAAGCCAAAGAGCGGTAACTGATGTTACGGTGTTCTGCCTTGGTTTCTCATGGGCTTTTGGAAGTTACTGTTAAGACAAATCATTATTTTCTCGAAAAATAAACGGAATTTATTCAAGATACTTATCCACATGATAAAGAAGGTCGTGAATGTGCCAAAAATATAAATAACTCATTTTCGACCAAAAACGAAGTTACGGTCTTTTGCCTTTGCACGGCAGTATATGTAATTAGTAATGTCTATTTGTTATTATGTTTGCAGATTTTGTGTACAGCAACCAATGGACAACTTGACATTCACAAACAGCATTCTCCTCGTGGAGGGACTGAAAGTTACACCTCAGTCATCTCAGCCTGTTTTCATCCTCCTTCTCTTGGCTTATTTCTTTACAATGGTATCAAACATTGGACTTATATTTCTTATCTCAACAGAGAAGAATTTGCATGACCCAATGCATTTTCTGTTCTGTAACTTGCCACTGAATGATATACAAGGGACCACTGTAATTATGCCACGCTTGCTGCAGGACATTTTAAGGGAAACCTCAGAGCGCAATATATCATATGTAGAGTGTGTTATTCAAGCTTATTTTGTGCATGTATTTACAGCAGCATGCCACTATGTGCTGATGATCATGGCCTTTGACAGATATGTGGCTATATGTAATCCATTGCGATACACGACTATAATGACAAATAAAATGGTTATTAAACTATCAGCATTTGCTTGGGGCCTGGCCATTCTTTTAGTGACAATTATGATAGGACTTACTTTGCGTCTGTCTCACTGTAGGTATAAAATTGAAAACCCTTTCTGTGACAATGCCTCACTATTTAAACTGTCCTGTGAAGATGTAAGTATTAATAATGTGTTTGGAGTTGTTTACACCATAATTATAGCCTGCCTGTCAGCAGTATCTATATTTATAACATATGTCAAAATTGCTACTCTATGTATAAGAAGCAAAAACAAAGCACTCAACAGCAAAGCCATTAAAACCTGCAGCACTCATTTAACTGTTTATTTAATCATGCTTGTTTCTGGTGCCACTTTTATTTTACTTCATCGTTTTCCAGAATACTCTGATAGCAGGAAACTAGCTAGTATAATGTTTCACATTGTACCACCAGGATTAAATCCCTTAGTATATGGTTTACAAACCAAAGAGATAAGACAAAAGATTGTTAAAAACTGGTGGAGAAAAAAGTAAATTTTTCAATGGATTATATATCTTCATAACATATTAATATTATTTTAAAGGATTTATTGTATGTGAAATTAATATTTTAATAATATTTAGCTAAGAATAACTAACACTGCAAACACTGTAACTTTGTTCAGGTGTTTGTATGAGAATTGTTGATTTAAAATGTAAACCAATTTAAATTAAGTTGTAAGCACATATTACCTGGAAAAAATAAAATAAATAACAAAAATAAACAACATTTCGGCTCATTACAAGCACAAAAATCAACTTTAAAAAATAGACATTTTAAAGGGGTCCTTGATTATGATTTCACTTTTTCAACTTTAGTTAGTGTGTAATGTTGTTGTTTGAGCATAAACAACATCTGCAAAGTTACAAACCTCAAAGTTCAATGCAAATGGAGATATTTTCTTTTACAGAAATCCATTTTAAGGACTACATCAAATGGCTCATAGGGACAACAACAAGCTTCTTCCTAGGTTGATGACATCACAAACCCTAAAGTTCAGTAGCCTCGCCCACTGATTCGAACGACAAGTAGTAGTAGGTAAATAACAGATGTGAGTGTGAGTAAAAAAGTTTTTACTGTCACTATTGTTTTACAGATCATTTGATATGTACAGATTAAGTGTACATGTCTAACCAAAATCACCACTGTCCAGTGATTTCTGATATGTAATGATTCATGTAGGCCTCAGATGTTCTTGTCTCAAAATTGTTTATTGTCAGTAAATCAAACCAGTGACTAAACTGCCAACTTCACATGGTTTCTCTTAGTAGCAGTGGTGGCTGGTGCAAACAAACTGGTTTGTTGGTGCAAACAAACTAAATTATTAATGCAGGAATGAATGTAGGCTACTTGTTAAATAACCATTTAACGGTGATAATAATGTTTCATTAGCCTAGCTAAAAATGGAAAATTCAGCATTTAAAGAAACGTGCTCAGGTTACGGATGTAACCTATGTTCCCTGAGAACAGGGAACAAGCACTGCGTCAAATGACGCTAGGGGAACCACCTCAGCGTGACCAATGACTGAAGTAACTGTAAAAACCTGCCAATCATATTGGCACGCGTCAGCCATGACGTCATGCTCTGATGCACCCGGGAAGTATAAAGGGAGCGCTCAGAGAATATGTCATCCTCTTCGTCTGAAGGGACTGAGTAAGCAGACCGGAAGCATGGCAAAGAGACATAGTGCTCGTTCCCTGTTCTCAGGGAACATAGGTAACATTCGTATCCTGAGCACGGGGAACACTATACCCATGCCGCCATGCTAAGGTGATGCTTAACAACAATGTGTAACAAGCACAAAAACACATTAACCCAAGGTTAAAGCCCCTTACTGCTTACACGTCAGGCTAACAGTAGCACTTCTCCCTAGGGCCACCACCGAGCTCCAGCTCGAGGCATGGATACCACATCTACCGAGAAGGGTTCCTTAACCCTTTAGGCGCCAAGGTTTTTTTGAAAAAATGCTGGATTTTGACATCAAAATTTCAAAAGCTTGTGGCTTGAAAGGGCTAAAATATAGAGATCTACTGTAAATTAGAAAAATGTTGGGGATGACTGAAAGTTTATGTGGGGTGTAAATATACTAATCTAATTTGCATATTATGACGTCATCAGGAGGCGGCCCTCTTGAATTTCATAATATTCAGGAAATAGTAGATATTGAACTGATGTTTGAACTTATTTGCATGTTTTATTTTTATTTAATTTTATCCTCATTCCAAATGATGAGAAAAAAAAAAAAACAATAACAAGAGAAAGTACTAAATTATTACTATACTATATAGTAAAACGCATGTGAACAGTAGCCTACTTTTTGATCAGTTCATCAGTAATATTCAGGAAATAGTAGATATTGAATTGGTGTTGGAATTTATTTACATAAAAGGAAACCAACAATAAAATAGGAGAAAGTACTAAATCATTACTATATTACAATACTTTAGTAGTAAAACACATGTGAACAGTAGCCTACTTTTTGATCAGTTCATGAGTAATATTCAGGAAAAAATATATATGGAGTGTTTTTTTTTTTTTGGTCTTTTTATCCTCATTCCAAATGATCAGGAAAAGAGTACACTAAGACCACGTCCACCCCTGCCACCCCCATCCCGTTGGTCAAATGGTCAAAATGATCTGTTTGTGCTTCGTGAACACTCGCACCTTGCACGGCGACACCATTGCGCGGCAAAGATGTACCGGGAGATGCGCGCGGCACCATTGCGCGGCAAAGATGTACCGGGAGATGTGCGCGCGGCAAAGATGTACTGGGAGAAGCGCGGGCGGTACCATTGCGCAGCAAAGATGTACCCGGAGAAGCGTGGGCGGCACCATTGCGCGGCAAAGATGTACTGGGAGAAGCGTGGGCGGCACCATTGCGCGGCAAAGATGTACCAGGAGAAGCGTGGGCGGCACCATTGCGCGGCAAAGATGTACCAGGAGAAGCGCGATCATTAGACAGCCGATCGTCATTTCCAAAAGGCAAATATTCCCCTTCAGAGTCAGAATCGGCGAATAACATTTGAACAAATCCTCACGATACAAGTTTTTATTAGCCATTTGACGATTTTGTCTCACAAATCTCACAATTTACTCAGACGCTCTGAACTGAACTGCTTCCGCATCAATGACACGATCGCTCACTTGCTCTGCTGTTTCCTCCAACACTTTGAATAGGAACATGACGTCATTTTGGTCTTGAATCGAGGTATTACATGTCTGCCATCTAGTGGTAGGGAATACAAATGAGATATTACACCATATTAGGATCTACAGCCTGTTTTATTAAGTATGACGTCTTGTCGCAATTTTGCGACTTGGCGCTTAGAGGGTTAAAGGGAGTACGGCCCCGAGCCAAAGGTCTCTGGCCTGCTACTTTCGGGGGGACCAAAGTTGACCCCTATGCCAGGGAGGCTATCACGCTTAACCCTCTGGGGTTGACAAACGCGCCGGCGCGTTTTGCTGGATTTTCTTCAAATTGTAACACAATAAACTTAAATTACTCCGTCATTTATGGTCATACAGAAAAAAGAAATATAAAAAAAGAATCTGTGATATTTCTACTTTTGTATGTGTCCACTTACAATCAAATCAAAACATTGTGCTTTTGTAAAATAAAGAAAATAAACAGGGTGTGCTTTCTGCCTCCCTGTCGCGGTGAACTTTTTTTTGTTGAGCACGTCTATAAACTGAAACCAAACTCAGCGAATACTTGTCACACATTTATGAGCCATATACTTTTATAAACATTTAAGTGTGTACTTTTAAATGATCGGATTCAAACTGAAAACAAATATTCTCTGTTTAAGTAATTTGTATAAAACCAACAAGATGTCCAGTATCTCAAACGCTTGCTCATTATTTTTAATACCACACCCACACGCGCAAAAGAGATTCACATGCAAATCTCCACATGGAACGCGAACGCGCTTGTTACCTCAAAAACAAAGCAGAAAAAACTTCACAAGTCTCTGCTTTTCGTCGAGTTTGAAAGACGCGCCGTGAGCTTACATTGGATTTACCTCAGAAGAACAGAGGTGGGCACAAATACATCAAAAACTATTTTGTTACAAACTACAAATACTGGCTCATGAAATGTAACAAAATAAAATACAAAATACTGATGTGAAAAATGTATTTAAATAAAATACAAGTAATTAGTATTTTGAAAATACAAAAATACTCCCACAATAATCTTAAGTCTTCTTTTTTTATTACTGAAAGGTCAATAACACAAATAGTAGCAATAACACAAATATGAGTAATGTGTAAATTCAAAATGGCGAAGTAGCAAAATAAAAAAGCAAGGGCATTTCACTAAATCTCTACAGGGCCTGAAATAGCTCCCTTTGACGTAAATGGCAGGTATAGCTAAGTTCACATCAATGGTGTGGTAGGCTGCCCTTAATAGTAAAACGTGTTTGATGTAGGCTACGTAGCCATATTATCACCGTTACTCTACTTGTGCCTTAAAGGGATACTCCACTTTTTTTTGCAATAGGTTCATTTTACAACTCCCCCAGAGTTAAACAGTTGAGTTTTACCGTTTTCGAATCCATTCAGCCGATCTCCGAGTCTGGCGGTCCCACTTTTAGCATAGCTTAGCATAGATCATTGAATCGGACGAGACCATAGCATCTCTCTCAAAAAAATGAACAAAGAGTTTCGATATTTTTCCTATTTAAAACTTGACTCTTCTGTAGTTACATCGTGTACTAAGACCGACGGAAAATGAAAAGTTGCGATTTTTCTAGGCTGATATGGCTAGGAACTATACTCTTATTCCTGCGTGATAATCAAGAAACTTTGCTGCCGTACTATGAGTCCAGCAGGCGTAATGATATGACGCAGCGCCGCCCTTCCGCTAACCCCGCTGGACCTCTTGGTAGAAAAATCGTCAATGCAAGTGAATGGGAGAAAATAATTATTTTCTGGTCCCGTTTGAATTGTGCCATGAATGTGAACATATGTTGTCTGTGAATTTTTTATATAATTTTTCATGTAAAGAATGCTACAATTTAGCGGGTAGAAGTTTGATACGGTTAGACTTTGTGTGAGAGCACTTTGTGGACTACAACTCTTCGCTGCTTTCGACGCGTTTGAAACGTCACCACCACTCGCACACGGACACTAGCTCACGGATCCCGCTAAACATGGCTGTGTCTTTGGTGCACTTCACCGCCTTCTTTCAGGGAGAGGACAAAATCGTTGAGGTTGGTGAAAACCACGGGTAAGTCAACTTTATGGGGTGACGTCACATAGGCGACATGTAGTCTTTCTCGTTATGTCTTTTCCACAACTGCTAGCCGAAGAATCATACAATATACTGTCAAACTCGTAACATGAAAAATTATATAAAAAATTTTTTTTTTTAAAAAGGGTGCCATAGGGTGCCCGTCTCTGAGAAAGGAGGTCCTTCCTCAGAGGAATTGGCCAGGGAGGTGCTGTCGCGAGGAGTACTAGTTTGGAGAACCAGGTCCGGGTGGGCCAATGAGGCGCAACCAGAATGACCTGCTCCTCGTCCTCCCTGATCTTGAACAGGGTCTGCGAGTTGTGACATACGGCGGGAGCGTAGACCAACTTGTCAGTTTAAAAAGCAATTTTTTTTTTCTTTTTAGAGTCCTGCTGACTTCAACATTCACATGAGTCTCTGTACATGAACATGGTTAAGTAAAAATAAAACATCTTGGAAATGAAAGGTATGTACAATGTTTTTAGGAATGGCACAAAGGTCTCTGTCTTTGGATCATTGTTTTCAATAAGTGCTTTTTTGTCATTTGTTGTGTATCTTTGGATTATGTTGTGTTTTAAATAAATCCAAACAATCAAAAAGCCATTATTTTTTAAATCTCCTCATTCTTTGTGCAAGGTTGCTCAGAATGATAGGGCCTGATAGCTCCTAATAGGGCCGTTAGGGGAGGGTCTTTGTCTTGGTGTGAAAAGCTTACATATTAATGATGTGATCACACCTCCCGCATAAAGCTTTCTCACACAAAACACGTCGTACAAATTTTAAATCAATATATTGTCTTATCTGAATGAGCAGTCAGGGTGATTTTCACATAGTTTTGGAGCAAATATTCCAGGCTACGTGATACAATTTTCAAAAGACTTGTGAAGAAATAATCAGTATGGGTTTCATGGCCTTATTTCAGTGAGAATTTTTTTTTGTATTTTCACAAACCACGCATAAATGTCATTATCTCAAAACTACAAACTTTTACATACATGCTGCTGACATATTATTGTAGCAGAGTTTGTGCTGAATACAGTGTAATCAGACTTTAGCCATGAAAATGTCACAAGTAACAGAAATAAGCACAAATGTCAGAGCATGTCAGAACACCTCCAGGGCCCAGAAAACAGCTCAGACCCCAGAGGGTTATGCTGAAGCCAACAACCTGTTTAGACCTAAGGAAAACGGAGGCCTCAGCAGGAAGACTCCGAGAGCAGAGGAAGCCTGCACACTTACATGGTCTCCAGAACTTATTCTCAAATTGTGAAAAGTTCAAAAAATGCAGAGCTCAGACAGAGAACGGCTAAAAAACAACTCTCCGATATTGAGAGGGCCCTTATTCTGAACTGCTGCCTGAAATGCTGTTTGCATGGAAGCCTCAGCAGGTTGACTCTCGAAAGAGAGGAGGCCTGACACATGCTAGAATACAGCTCTTACACTCAGCGAACTATACATGGAGGCCTCAGCAGAATGTCTCTCGAAGGAGAGGAGGCCTGGTACATATATTAGGAGGGCTAGCTCGACGACCATCAGAGCTCAGGGAGCCAGGCTTCTCAAAACTCCAACTGCAACGTTGTTTGCATGGAGGCCTCAGCAGGATGACTCTCGAAGGAGAGGAGGCCTGACACATGCTAGCGTACCGTCAACCTAGCCAACTGTATGTGGAAGTCTCAACAGGCTGTCTCTCAAAGGAGAGGAGGCCTGCATATATAGTTGGGGCATGTGTATGTGGGGGCCTTAGCAGAATGACTCTCGAAGGAGAGGAGGCCTGAAAAACTCTTCAAGAAATGAGGAAGAGCCCTTTCCAAATTCTACCGAGCTGTATATATGGAGGCCTCAATAGGATGACTCTCAAAGGAGAGGAGGCCTGACACATATAGTTATGAGAGCTAGCTCGACTACCACCGGAGCTCAGGGAGCGAGGGGCCTGGAGCACCACCCCAGAGAGGGAGGGGCTACCTCACAGCTCCACCTGCAAAGCTGGTCGCATAGGACCTCAGTAGAATGACTCTCAATGGAGAGGAGGTCTAAAACATAAACTGCGTACATGGAGGCCTCAACAGAATGACTCTCGAAGGAGAGGAGGACTGTACACATATGACTGTATATATAGAGAGAGAGAGGTCTCAGCAGGATGACTCTCAATGGAAAGGAAACCAGACACACATACCTATGATAGCTAGTTTATTTACTACCAGAGCTCAGGGAGCGAAGGGCCTAAAGCACCGCCCCAGAGAGGGAGGGGCCACCCCTCAGCTCCACCTGCAAAGCTGGTTGCATGGGGCCTTAATAGGATGACTCTCAAAGGAGAAGCGGCCTGCCACATGCTACAGACTTAACTATGTATACAGAGGCTTCAACAGAAAGACTCTCAAATAGAGAGGAAGCCTGCCACACATACCTAAAACAGCTAGTTACCTATTACCAAACTGTTCGCATGAAGGCCTCAGCCTGAGGCATACACTGCATATATGGAGGCCTCAGCAGGATGACTCTCAATGGAGAGGAGACCTGGCACATATACCAAAAAACTGCTATCTTGCCTAGGCTAATTGCATGAAGGCCTCAAAAGGGATGACCCTTAACCCTCAGAGGTCGGAGATCACGCCGGCGTGATCTGCTCGCTTTTTTCCTTATGAGTTGAATTGAGACCCCAAATACTCTTTTGACTTTGATTTTATAAAACAAGTTTCATACATCAATCGATTCTGTTAAATGTGTATTATTTTTGTGTATACTCACAATAAAAACAAAATGTTGTGCTTTTTGCCAAATAAAGAAAAATAATCACGAAGCGAGTTCTGCCTTCTCTCTGTCCGTGTAGTCAATTCTGAAACGCGTCCGAAAATGAATCATAACTCAGCGAATACTTCTCACACAGGCACGTGAGATATGTCTTTATGAAGCTTGAAATCTCCTCTTTTAAATGAAGTAATTTATATAAAAAACAAATGTTTTTAACTCATGTAATCCCTTTGAAAGCAAGGAGAGGTACCGTTTTTCCTTCTCCCTTCATTATCTCTAAATGAGCTGCAGCCGCCCCGCCCCCGGCGCGATTCACATGTAAATAGTTTACCTGATCTAGTATGCATCGCATACGCCCCCCGATCAATGCCATAAAAACACAGTTTGTTCATCAGACTTCAGACTGATAGTTCATCGCGTTTTGAGTATGCTTCTCCGGTAATAAAGACTCCCTTCAGATGATTCTGGACAGCGAGGAAGAATGCACCTTTTCCTCAGAGGACGAACGGCAGCATTTTGAAGAGCGAATTCCGCCGAGAACACAATTTCAGAGTAAGTTTTACTTAAAAGTCTTTTGTCTTTTATTTTTCGTGTTCGCATTTATGAGGAAAAAACAATATTACGTGACAGTTCTCCATTATGGACGCGAGCGCTCTAAAAAAAGCACTAAAAGACTTTCAAACTTTCACAGAGACCTCAAAACAGAAAGTACAAATCCTTTCTTTAAAACGAATTTCGTTTTGTATCAATTGTATCTTAATTTTAATAATTTTTTCATTAACAAATTTCCTGGATTTAAAGTAAATATAGGCTAGCAATCACAACATAAGGTGCTTGAACTGGAGATCATCATGAACCAGACCGTAGCCTATACTCGCCTCACATGTCTAAAAAATGTGAAATATATTTACAGAAAGCTGGTTCTAAACAAACCATCCAAAACACTAGCCTACTGCGAAGATCGCGAGTCAATAGCCTATCGTCAACTTCATCTTTGCCAGAAGTTAAATTTAAATCGCGTGTGTGAATGAATGATGATGTTTTAGCAAACTGCATTGCTACTGAGATGAGTAAAAATCGACTGAAATATGAATACATAGATAAAATGTAGGCCTATAATCTTTTTTTTTTTTACAAAGAAAGAGTACACTTGAAATATTGTTGAAATTGTAATTATTGTTGTAATTGTAACCTTTTTAATAAAATAGCAAAACATATTTACAAGATAGATGTAAGCAAAATCTTAAATGGTCAATATAAGTCTTCTAAATATATCTGTTGTTCTTGTATTGTGGCTCAGTCAGTTTCACACCTGAGTGAATGGCTCATCATTATGCAAAGTGGGTGGGACACTGTAATCTAAGGTGTAAACTACTCCTCCCCCTCGCATATTGGCTTTCCAAGCAAAACCTGTTTTACATCAATTTAAATCAATGTATGGTTTTATGTGAACGATAAAGCAAGACTATTTTCACATAATTTTGAAGAAAAAACACTAGGCGAGGACATCCATTATTCAAAAGTCTTATTGACACATATTTACTATGTGTTTTGTGGCCTTATTTCAGAATTTTTATTTTTTATTTTTTTCAATAACCACGCATAAACATTATTCTCTCAAAAATGAAAACATGTACATACACATGGCTCACATATTATGGTAGCCCTGTTTGTGCTTTATAGAGTGAATTTACACCTTTGCCATTAATATGTTTATAAGCAACTGAAAAAAGCACAAATGTCAGGGCATGTCAGGGCATGTCAGAACATCTCAAGGGCCCCAAAAACAGCCCAGACCCCAGAGGGTTAAAGGGGAGGAAGCCTGAAACATACACTGTGTATACAGAAGCCTCAGCAGGATGACTCTCAAAGGAGAGGAGGACTACAACATGCTACAGACAACAAAGTGTATATGGAGGCCTCATCAGGATGACTCTCAATGGAGGGGAAGCCTGACACATATTTTACTCCTTTTTTTCAAAGACAGCCTAACTGTGTATATGGAGGCCTCAGCAGGAAGACTCTCACTGGAGAGGAGGCCTGACACATATCGTCGCTGCCCGATGAAACTCACGTATGTCCAAAACGGTTACTTTTCAGGAAGTGAAAAAAACACCTAATTTCAAAATCAGTTGAACGTAGCGTTGTCATACTTGGTACGGCATCTTTAAATGTAAACATATTCTTGCCAGTGTAATGATATAATCGACATTTGACCAAAATCGAGTTTAAATGGACATACGTGCATATTTTACAGTAATGGTGGTCGATACGCGTTCTTCCGATCATTAATTAGAATGGCCAAGTCGCCAGTGGCGTATCCAGGACATTTTTACTGGGGTGGCCAAGATGGGACACAAAACTAGAGTGGGGTGGCCATATATACTATAAAGTAATGTTATGTAAACCTTCAAACTCTTATGAACAATAGAGGATTTTAATAATAGTAACAAAGTGCAAACTTTATTTTTAAATAATGGTACTATTTCATAAAATGTAAGATACAGTCACAGGCCTATTTAGGAAATGTGTTTACTATAGTCTGTTATTAATTACCGTAGTGGGGATATGATTTACTCAATTAACTTGTCCATTAACTTGTCCGAAAATGCATTTGTGTTTAGGCTATCTGCAAAAAGGTTTACATACACTAGATTGCAGTCTAGGCTACTGTTAATGTAAATATAATGTTAGTGGATTGTTTTTATAGTCTACATTAGAGACCTGCACGGGACGGATTTCTCATTTAATAATTCCTAAAAAGCTGACATCTCAGTTCATCGCCATCTCACAAATCTCTGTTATTATCAATGAAACTGGCTGCATAATTAATCTTTCATAATATCTACACTTTGTTTGCTATAACCAGATGATTTGCCAGTATGCAGAATTCAGCACTGAACAAAAAGTTAATTTTGAGTGGTGAGGGGATTCTATCTTAAATGCATCTGATTGGCCATTGCGTTCAAGAAATCAACACAAATGTCTGTGATTGGTTACATTGTTCAACGTTGCAAACATGTTATAAATAGAGACTCTGGCCTGTAAATCGTTTCTATTTTGTTTTAGTTTTTCTTGTTGCTTTTGTGCAACAGATGAATGACAATTTATTCGTTTTTATTTGTTCAATTTATAGATAATTCTATTTTGCGGGAGTCCCGACTCCCGCGAATCGACACGCATAAACCGCCCGCGCCCGCACTCGGCCATCAGATCTATATTCCCGTGCCGCACTCTGTTGCGTTGGGTCCCGACCATACCTCTCAATCGACTGATTCCAGCGTTTTTATCGTTGTTGTATTGTTGCAACTGTGTGACCGTCCTCTTGTTTCACGGACCAGCAGCGCGCGTGCTCTTATGGGTCATCTGACCTGCATGGCCAAACGTCCGCTGAGCAGAAATCAGCTCTCACAGTCTCAGTACGACCGTTACTGTGTTAGTTAAAAATGTGAAACTGGCCTTAAATCAGTTGATCAGCTGTCATCATTGATTGACAACCTTTCTAGTTTCTTGTGTTGACGAACTTGACCTACCTATCAGATCTGGGGTGGCCACAGGGGTGGCCAATGAGCTTTCAGGGGTGGCCCCGGCCACCCCAGGCCACCCCCTAGAATCGCCATTGCAAGTCGCGTTTCATATTGACAGATGAATAGGCTACGCTCAGTTTATTAAATAGCCTACGTCTCCGTTTATTAAATATGCTCAGTTTATTAAATGTCTCTTGCAAACTATGATGGGACAATGAATCAATACACTCATTGCTGACCCCAGGGCCGGCGTGTCCATATAGGCGAACTAGGCAATTGCCTAGAGCGGCACTTTTGTAAAGGCAAAATGTGTGCCAACCGGGAATGAACAATTCACAAAATAGGCTAGGCTATATGATCATATAATCAAACATAATCAGAGAGTAGCCTTTTTCTTTTCGTTTTGAATTATTTTGTTAAAAGACTTTTCAAGTTTTGTGTATTTGATGTCTTTCTCATGTCTGTGTGAGGCATACACTGAGTTTCGTTAAGTTAGGATGAGATGAGCTCCAGTTAACGTGCAATGCAAGTGACCGCGCGGGCACCTCCATGATTATATTGTCTGCTATATATTTGCTTCTTATTTTTTAAATCCACTCCAGGCAATTGGTTGATGAAAAATTGATTAAAATTAAGATACAATTCATACAAAACGAAATTCACGTTAAAGAAAGGCTTTCTACAAAACCAAACTTAATGAAGTGGTCAAAATCATGTCTGATCCGTCTCAAATTGTGCATCCTATTACTCGTGCTGTTCACTTTTCATACTTTCAACAATATAGTAGACCTACAGACTCTATTTGTACAAATTGCTGCACATTCATTTAATTCTGAATTTTGCATACACAAGTTGAAAGGCTTCAAATCAAGTTCACGGATAATTGTGCTTGCATTTATTAATCATTATGATACTAAAATCATAACAAAGTAGGCTATGCTATGTAAAAAAAAAAAAAAAATAGCCATTTCTGTTTTTTTTTTCTTTTAAACAAAAAAACAAGCTGCACCCTTTTTTTTTTTACATTTCATCTTTCATTCCGAAATAGAATAATGAATGAACGAAAAAGTACACGGACCCAACATGTAGGCTATTAGCCTTTTTACCCGTTATCAGTCTAAATTAATCTCGTTTTTAATTTAACTTAATTTCGTTTTTCTTTATTTAAATTTCATTTTTCTTTATTTAAATTTTGTTTTTTTTCTTTATTTAATTTTCGTTTTTTCTTTCTTTAAATGTCATTTTTCTTTATTTAAATTTCATTTGTTCTTTTTTTTTAATTTAGTTTCTTCTTTATTTAAATTTTGTTATACTTTATTTAAATCTACCCTTTACTGTGTCAGTAATTTATTTGTCAGAAAAATATTAGACAACCTTAAAAGTATTGCTTAAGTTAACAGGCCCGTGCGTTTACATCTCCACAATAAACAGTGACAATTACTTCGTCTAGACCATTTACCGGTAAATAACAGTTGTAAATATATTGTGAATATATAATAAACTTGAACAGTTGTCAAAACAAACGTTTGCTGATACTTTACCTCACAGAGTTATTCGGCTATCCAATGCTGAGCTTCCAGAGACGCTTAGACCGCGAGATGCCTCCACAGGGCGGGAGATACGCGGCGTGATAGACAGCTTTGGCACCAAATGGATATACGTGAAAATCAGATGACATGATTTCACAACTTTTCATTGGTCATTTAGATATGTGAAGCATACTGTATACGGAAATGAACCTGGACATTCTATCCGTCAAAAAATCTCAAAATCGGCAAAATGGACATACGCGGTTTTCATCGGACAGCGACGATATAGCTAAGAAAGCTAGCTTATCTTACCAAGGCTCATGGAGCAAAGGGCAGAAAGCACCACCTCACAGATAGAGGGGCCACTTTTCAATCTCCACCTGTAATGCTACTTTTTCCTCTGATTCCCTAGCTCAAGACGATTCAAATGCACCATATGACGCCATTTTCCGTTACGGACATTTTTCCGCCATTTTGAATTTTCCAAAAAAACTACTTTTTTTAACTCCTCCTAGGCCGTTGCTCCGATTTTCACGAAAATTGAACAGGATAATCTCCAGACTATGTCGACAAAAAGTTATGGAATTCAAGTTGATTCCCTTAACCGTTTTCGAAAAACCCATGAATAAATTTGACATATCGCTTGTGAAAACAGACGTAAGGCTGTATCTCCGCAACGCTTTATTGGATTCTGACCAAACCTGGTACATTTCATCACAAGCATGACTTGAGTACATGCTGCGTTTCGGCTCAGTGCCACCTACTGGTCCGGAGATATGAAAAATGGCTATTTTTTCTTATAACTTCTGAACACTTTGTCCAAAAATCATAAAATTGGTCTCGTCAGATTCAGGGCAGCATGCCGAGTCAACTGATATCCAATTTTACCATATCGGCCATTTTGACTGTCGGCCATTTTGAATTTTGTGCTAAAATGCTGCATTTTAAGAATGCATGAACGGATTGTTACGAAACTTGGTATGGGTCATCAGCATGATTCCCTGAAGGGGCGTGAGAAGTTTCGAACCAGCGCCACCTTGTGGTCAAAAGTTATAACAACATTTACAAAAAGGCTAATAACTTTTGAATAAATTGGCCTATTGTAATGCCACTGGGTCAAGCCGAGAACATGGATACCAAGTTTTCCTTATTTGGCCGAACTTCCTGTCCGCCATCTTGATTTTTATTCAAAACCTACTTTTTCGAACTCCTCCTAGACCGTTTGTCCGATTTTCACCAAACCGAATCGTATCATCTCCAGACTGTGCCGACTAAAAGTAATGGATTTCGTGTCGATAGACGAAACCGTTTTCGTATAGCGCAGCAGCAAATTTGAGGCATGATGCTAAAAGCACTATTCAAACTTTATCTCTGCAATGTCTTGACATATTGACACCAAACTTTGTCATTGTCACTTCACTCAGACCACATCACATCAGTTTTGTAACTGCGCCACCTATTGGTCGAAAGTGATAATCCATTAAATCATATTTTTATTTTCTGTTTGTCACAGTGTCTGGTTGTGTTTCCCCGGGTACCCACTAGATGTCCTCCTTACCCCCACGGTGTCTTGCACTAGGAACTTCATCTCCCACAATTCTGTCTGTGATTTGCACCCAGGTGTCTGTATTTTGTATCACCAGCTGTCTCTTGTTATCCCCTTGTCATTCATGTATATAAGCCCTGTTTGTCTTGTGTTCTTTGTGAATCAATGTTTAACGTTACACCGCGTCTGTTGCTCGAGTTTTGCCCTGCCTTGTCCTGCCTTGTCTGTTTCTTGTTTTTGTTATTTGCCTACCTGGATTCTGACCTTTGCCTGTTTTGGATTTCGCTTTTTGGATTACCCTTTTGATATTAAACACCTCACTTTGCTGCACTTTGGATCCTGTGCTTATTACCTTGGCGGTCGTGACACTGTTTCTATGATTTTTCAGGCATTTTGCCTAAAATCCTCTTTAAATGTCTTTAATTGCTCATTGTTGCAGTTGGTCTGACACGTCTTGTCGTCTTATTCTGCTTGGCCCAATTGCTGCTTGCAGCTATATTTAGGGGCCAAGCCCCGAAGGGGATAGCCCCTATTGTATCTTTTAGTTTTCTTATTAATATTATTCCTTCCATTGAAGTCTATGGCAGTTCTATGAACCGTAAGTAGGAAAATTATGAAATTTGGAACACTTGTACATATGGTCATGAAAAGTAATTGGACCAATTTTTGAGTCTCTAGGACCAACTCTATAGCGCCACCACCAGTTCAAAAATTCAACATTCAAAGGTTTATAAATTTTGAACCATTTGATCTAGAAAAATGAAACTTAGTACACTTGATTCCTCTCATCATGGTGATCAAGACCAATATAGTCTACTAAGACTCCGCCCATTACAGTAGTAGCCATTTTGAAAAGTACAGTATTAAGTTTTTTCGTTACTCCTCTTTCAAAATTTGACCAAATTTGACAAAAATTTACTCAAATGATCTTTGGAGATGCACAGAAATGACTGAACAGATTTTTTTTTATTCAAGTTTGTTCAAAAGTTATGGTGTCACAAAATTAACGAGGTCGACCCAAAATTGGTTCAGAGGCTGTATCTCAGCCAAAAATAGATCAATCGAAACGAAAATTGGTGCACTTCATCGGAAGTATGCCCTGAGGTTCCATGCGAAAGTTGGAGACAGCGCCACCTACGGGTCATTGGGATATGGAAAATGGCTATTTTGGCCAATAACTTTTGAACAGTTTGTCAGAAAATCATAAATTTGGTATCTATGGATTCCTTGGGTCATGCCGAATCCGTGGATACAGGATTTTGCCATGAACCACTTGTCCGCCATTTTGATTTTTGCCATAAATTGCAACATCTTATAAAGTATTTGACATATCGGCACAAAAATTGGTAAGGATCACCATTAGCATGGCCTGAAGGTACCTGAGAACTTTGAATACAGTGCCACCTAGTGTTCCAGAGGTATAAGGTGTTTTGCAAATATGCTTATAACTTTTGAAAACATAGGTTAAAATTGGATTTCTTTATGTCAATACGCTCCTTGGATTATGCAGATTCCGACGATATCTCATTTGTCATTTTCCAACAATGTGACTGTCCGCCATATTGAAGCAAATGGTAAACAGTTTTTCGCTACTCCTCCTTCAAATCTTGCTGAATTTTGCCCAAAGTTTACTCAGATGATCTTTGGACCAAGCCGCACAGAAATGACTGAATAGATTTTTGATATTCACTACCGTTCCCGAGATATTCGTCTCCAAAGTTGACCTAGCCTGTGTTTGTTGCCTTATGCTAGTTAGCTTAGCATAATAATTGGTTAGCATGCTAACCAGATGCCATTCTTTCTAATGTGGCTCTTCAGCTATCAGGATAACCATAAGCTACATTAGCATTAAGCTAGCTTAGCATGTTAATCTCGTTAACATGATTTTGTGTGCTCATTCATACACTGAAGCCTCTCCTCTGCAGCTGTGTAATTCACGTCCTCTGAGTGGCGCAAGTTGCTAAACCACATGTCACGAGTCCCGAACCATTCCGGTCGTGAGTTTGAATCCTCTGTGGGACAACTTATAAAGTTGTCATTTAAATTCCTTCCGGCTCTGCACTGCTGTTGGTGCTTAAATGCTTGATGTACATTTACAATTTGTGCTGTTTTTGTTCTTGCGGCTCTGCACTGCTATAGTAAGAATACTTAGGTTATTAACCCTCTCGGGACGGATTGGGCGGTACCGCCCAAAATGGCATCCTTTTACAAATGTGTAATTATCTTAAAACCTATTAATGACAGAGAGATGCGGTCTTTTTTGCCGTCTTCCTCAGATTCCGCTGAAAACAATGGTATATGGTATAAACACTTCCTTGTTGCGTAATACCACTGCGTATAAGGCCAATGAAATCGATGTTGTTAGGAATATTCCACACGCAAAGATTTTTCTTACCCAATCAGAAGAAGGTTACCATGACTTATTCTAGCTAATCAGAGGACTCTGTAACCTTGCAATGGGTGGTACTATAGTAAGTGATATGATGCAAACAGCCTCGTCGAGTGGAGAAGGAGACAGAGAGCGAACGGAGCAGCGTATTACACACAGAGATTTATATGAGAGACAGAACGATTATAATATTTATATATATTAGCTTTATTTAATATTTATAGCATATTAGCAATTATAGCATTATTATTTTATAGTTTTAGCACTTGTATGATGGCAAGCAGTGAAAGATTTACCTCAGAACAAGCTCTGGAACAATTACTGGAAAGTGACGTGGAGAAATCCGAAGCTGACAGCTTTTTGAAAAAAAAACCACTGTATATAAAGTTCATTATTTCATTGTTCTTTACACTTTTGATTGAACAATTACAATATCTGTTAAAGTTTCTTATAAAGTTTTGAAAGCAAAGTATTTTTAGCTACTTTTTGAACCCAGGGAACCATTGGAGGGCTTTAATTTAGATTGTGTTTCTTATTAGAAAATAACCATAAATATTAATTTAGATCTTTGATTATTCTGGGTATCCCATTGTTACGTATTGGTTGAAGCAGAGGAGGAAGCAGGATCCACGTGCAGTAGTCTTTTATTAAATAAACTCAAAACTTCACATATACAAGCACAAACTTAGGACTGAGACTCAGGGAACAGAACAACCAACATGGTGCAACAATATACAAGAACTGACCAAGACTGAACTAAAAACAGGGCTTAAATACACAGACAGACAAGCTAAACAAGATAACAAGGGGCGTGGATAATCAGAAACACCTGGGGAGACTAATCAACATAACGGGGAACTGCTGAACATGGGACAGGACAGAGGAACACAGACATAAATCATTACACCCATATTTTCAATTATTCTTTCATTAAGGACCGGTGTCGCTTTGAGACGTCACGTCGCAAATGTGTCCCCACGATCACAAACCAGTTCTGAAATAGTCAGAGGGTGCAGTGCAACTATTTTACCCTAAGCGGCCACTCACGGCTGACTCATAACAATGGTGTAATTTTTTTAATAGTTGCAAGATGCAGTGTGCTAAGTCAGTGATAGTCAGAAATCTGAAGGTCTCCTTAATGATGTGCCCCATGCTCCATTCATTAGTGCCTTCGGTTTGATCTATGCTGGACAGAGATTTGCGGAAACATCAGACTACACATTAATCTACACGGAATAATTATTTCAGAAAAATGCAGAATAATTCAAATGTAACATTTTATTTGTCAGTTAAAAATGTATCATGCCAATTACTCAAGTAAATGATTAAAAGCCAATTCAGAAATAA
This sequence comes from Scardinius erythrophthalmus, assembly GCF_964197995.2. Lineage (NCBI taxonomy): Eukaryota > Metazoa > Chordata > Actinopteri > Cypriniformes > Leuciscidae > Scardinius > Scardinius erythrophthalmus. The sequence goes on along the minus strand of NC_138237.1, from coordinate 24,567,753 downwards.
TAAATACATGACATCAATTACTCAAAGATGACTATAAGAGTAAGCAATGCATTCCCAAAATCTGGAAAAGGGTAAAACAAAAACAGTGCAGGTGTTAACAGCCTAGCTAACCCACTCCACATCCATTAAAAACGTCTCATGTTACGCATGTAACCATGTAACCCTTGAGAAGGGGACCGAGACACTCATCCACTTCTTGTCTAAAAGAGATGGTGTGCAGAAATACTTGAAGCATGGCAAAGGGACGAAGCGTCTCATTCCCACATGCATAACCTGGCCCGCTGCTTCCCATAGAGGGCGCTATGGGGAACGAAATACTCACGCTGCCATGCTGAAGGGATAAGTGCCTTAATGGCTGACAAAGTCAAAGACTCAAAGGAGTCTCCCATCCCTAAGGTACACACCAGTATTGCGATTAATTCCCTGGGGCCAGAGTTCGAGCTTTAAGACTCCTTACAGGCAAATAAAAGAGCTTGGTATCCCTACAAACACCTTTGAGGGGAATATCATCATAGACCAGAGCTTCTCAAGAAGGCCACAAAAGTATGACTCTAAAAAAGGAGGCCTAACTACGTTCTCTATTCAGGTATACAGTATACTTCAAGTGTGTTAATGATTAGTTAAATTGAAGTGTGCAATTTTGAAACAACTAATTTTGTACTAAGTATATTTTAGTAGTAATTAAACTGTAGTAAAGCAAAAAGGTAAGTGTATTTAGTGTACTTTTGTGTACTACATTGGAACAACTAAGTATACTGAAAGTGTATGCCTGTGTAGGGACTAATTATATGCTTGATTAGTGATATTAATGTGTAATTTATTTGTGTTACAAGTACATTACAAAGTGAGTGTCTTCGAAACATACAAGCAATATACCCAGGTGAAAAAGAAATATATTTAAATTGTACTATACTAAGTGCGTATTAAATGTATTATTTTGAAACAACTTCAAGTATATTTTAAAGGAACACGCCGACTTTTTGGGACTTTAGCTTATTCACCGTATCCCCCAAAGTTAGATAAGTCCATACATACCTTTTTCATCTCCGTGCATGCTGTAACTTAACTCTGTCTGACGCACCCACCGCTAGCCTAGCTTAGCACAAAGACTGGAGGTAAATGGCTCCAGCTAGCATACTGCTTAGAGCCCTGCACGGGGCAAAAAATCCAGCCCTAACTGAGACCTGGCCCGTGGTTACAGCTACAGTTACAGCACGCACGGAGATGAAAATGGTATGTATGGACTTATCTAACTCTGGGGAATATGGTGAATAAGCTAAAGTCCCAAAAAGTTGGCGTGTTCCTTTAAGATATGCTTAAGATCAATTTTAAGCTATTTGCACTATATTTTAATATATTAAATTGTGCTAAAATGGAACCACTTCAAGTACATTTAGTGCATTTAAGTGTATTTCTTTATAGTAAACTTCCATATGTCTTAAAATACAGTTATAATATATGTGAAGCTTAATTTTAATGTACTTCAAGAACATTTAAATTGCATTTCAGCTCATTAAAAATGTATTAGCATTACACTAATAGTATATTATAAAGCTGTTTTATGCAGTATTCAAAATGGTGTATTAAAAGTGCAAATATAAATATAGCTGCGAGCAGCGATGACGGGCCCAAGCCGGTTGCGCTGCCACCACGGTGCCTTTAGTTACCCTTATAGGTGCCATCGCTATATATATATTTAAAAATGTATATGTATATAAAGTGAGGAAAATAAGTATTTGAACACCCTGCTATTTTGCAAGTTCTCCCACTTCACAATCATGGAGGGGTCTGAAATTGTCATCGTAGGTGCATGTCCACTGTGAGAGACATAAAAAAAAAAAAATCCAGAAATCACAATATATGATTTTTTAACTATTTATTTGTATGATACAGCTGCAAATAAGTATTTGAACACCTGAGAAAATCAATGTTAATATTTGGTACAGTAGCCTTTGTTTGCAATTACAGAGGTCAAACATTTCCTGTAGTTTTTCACCAGGTTTGCACACACTGCAGGAGGGATTTTGGCCCACTCCTCCATACAGATCTTCTCTAGATCAGTCAGGTTTCTGGGCTGTCGCTGAGAAACACAGAGTTTGAGTTCCCTCCAAAGATTCTCTATTGGGTTTAGGTCTGGAGACTGGCTAGGCCATGCCAGAACCTTGATATGCTTCTTACAGAGCCACTCCTTGGTTATCCTGGCTGTGTGCTTCGGGTCATTGTCATGTTGGAAGACCCAGCCTCGACCCATCTTCAATGCTCTAACTGAGGGAAGGAGGTTGTTCCCCAAAATCTCGCAATACATGGCCCCGGTCATCCTCTCCTTAATACAGTGCAGTCGCCCTGTCCCACGTGCAGAAAAACACCCCCAAAGCATGATGCTACCACACCCATGCTTCACAGTAGGGATGGTGTTCTTGGGATGGTACTCATCATTCTTCTTCCTCCAAACACGTTTAGTGGAATTATGACCAAAAAGTTCTATTTTGGTCTCATCTGACCACATGACTTTCTCCCATGACTCCTCTGGATCATCCAAATGGTCATTGGCAAACTTAAGACGGGCCTTGACATGTGCTGGTTTAAGCAGGGGAACCTTCCGTGCCATGCATGATTTCAAACCATGACATCTTAGTGTATTACCAACAGTAACCTTGGAAACGGTGGTCCCAGCTCTTTTCAGGTCATTGACCAGCTCCTCCCGTGAAGTTCTGGGCTGATTTCTCACCTTTCTTAGGATCATTGAGACCCCACGAGGTGAGATCTTGCATGGAGCCCCAGTCCGAGGGAGATTGACAGTCATGTTTAGCTTCTTCCATTTTCTAATGATTGCTCCAACAGTGGACCTTTTTTTCACCAAGCTGCTTGGCAATTTCCCCGTAGCCCTTTCCAGCCTTGTGGAGGTGTACAATTTTGTCTCTAGTGTCTTTGGACAGCTCTTTGGTCTTGGCCATGTTAGTAGTTGGATTCTTACTGATTGTATGGGGTGGACAGGTGTCTTTTTGCAGCTAACGACCTCAAACAGGTGCATCTAATTTAGGATAATAAATGGAGTGGAGGTGGACATTTTAAAGGCAGACTAACAGGTCTTTGAGGGTCAGAATTCTAGCTAATAGACAGGTGTTCAAATACTTATTTGCAGCTGTATCATACAAATAAATAGTTAAAAAATCATATATTGTGATTTCTGGATTTTTTTTTTTTATGTCTCTCACAGTGGACATGCACCTACGATGACAATTTCAGACCCCTCCATGATTGTGAAGTGGGAGAACTTGCAAAATAGCAGGGTGTTCAAATACTTATTTTCCTCACTGTATATATATATATATATATATATATATATATATATATATATATATATATATATATATATATATATATATCAGGGTTCCAGACTGTGACCATTTTTTGAGAATGTGCGAGTTAAAATGTTATGTGGTCGCATTTGTGCGAGTGCATGGTCATGTAGCCTACTACTCAGTTAAATTCACATGAATTGAATTTCTCTTCCTGCTTTGCTACTGGTCGGACGCTTTTGCCTACTGCTCCGCACTTTGCTCTATCGCTTTCGTTATTATTACATTTTATCACCTAATTTTAACTTCAGTGAATCAGCACAGTGCTCAGAACACTTGGATTACTATAAAAAAAGCAGAATTAGTTTCATTCCTTCAGAATTCACTGAACATTACATTCTGAGGAAGAGAAAACTGAACTGCTTACATTCCGGCGGAAGAGAAAACATTCACAAGGATAAGAGACAATGCGTCCTTTTGATTCTACTTGCTGTACTAACTGCCAAAAACTTTTACAAAGGATTACAGTTCTTGAAACAAAGCTAATGGTAGGATCAAACCAGACTGAACCCACAACAGAGTTTCATCAAGGACAAATACAGCGCACAGCCGGTGAGTGTCATGAATTTAATGCTCCTCAACAGAACATACCTAGTGCAGAGAAACAAGTCGATCGACCTACAAACCGTTGGTACAAAGAGGGGGCAAAACCCAAAAATAGAGGCATTAGACTCTCTCAGGCAAAAATAGTTTCATCTACACCATACACAGCTACAAGGATTACAAACACTGGTCGTCTTCCACAACCTATTCATCTTAAGAACAGATTTGAAGTATTATTGAATGAGGAATGCTCAAATTTGTTAAATGTGGATGAACACAGACAGCCAGGAGCTCACTCTGATACTAACAGGCGCTCAAGGTCAAGCAGACAGCGGCACTCAGCTCAGAGCGCAGCTGAGGTCAAAACATTGATAGTTGGGGACTCTACGATCAGAGATATCAGCTCGAAAGATACAACTACATGCTGCCTTCCACAAGCAACAACCTCTGACGTAAACAGAGAAATTCAAAACATTTTGATGAAACATAAGACTGCAAATCGACTCATCATTCATGTGGGGAAGAATGATATCCATAAAGAGCAGTCAGAACAGCTTAAGAAGGATTTCAATGAACTTTTTGAAACACTCAAAAGACTGAAAGTACAAACATTCATCAGTGGACCACTTCCAGCTAGAGGAAGTAACAGATTCTCACGGTTGCTTGGGCTTAATTCATGGCTGCAAAAAACCTGTAATATAAAAGGAGTGAACTTCATAGACAACTTTAATCTTTTCTGGAATCAGAGGCCACTGTTTCAACAAAATGTCCATCTTCCAAACAAACTGGGTTCAAGAGTGCTAAAGGACAATATCCTTTTCTCCCTTCATCATCCTTCTGCCAATCCAATCAACCAGAATGGCACACACTCACCTGGACACAGTTTGAATGACCACAGGACTTCACTTCAGGACTTGAATGGACATGCGGCTGACACATCTCACAAAGACAATGATAACACCATGCAGCCAAAACAACTTCTGCTCACGGACACAACTTCAGCTGAGCCCTGCCCACTGAGCTCACCAGAGTCAGACTGTGACATATTAGAAATGTCACAAGATTCAGCTCCCAAGGACAGCATATTACAGCCTCGAATAACAACAGATTCAGCACCCAAGAATGACCAGGGAAGCCAGGACAGCATATTACAGCCTTCAATAACAACAGATTCAGCACCCAAGAATGACCAGGGAAGCCAGGACAGTACATTACAGCCACCAGTAACAACAGATTCAGCACCCAAACACGACCAGGAAAGCCAAGACAGCATATTACAGCCTCCATTAACACCACAGCCACTCTCACCGCTATCACTATCTCCTACATCCCCATTGATGTGTTTCTCAGAGAAAATGGAAAAACTAGTGTATGCTGGAACCCAATTCGCTGGAAGCCCCCAGATATCAACCAGAAAAACATCACTACCACCAAAGTCTATGGGCGCAGCTCGCCCTCTCCCCCCTCCCCCTCTTCCTCCTCCTCGAGCATTAAGGCCCCTTCCACAACGCCAGGGCCCACAACTTCCACCGTCTGCTCGAGGTGTTACAAAATCAACCGATACCAGCTCCAAGTGATTTGTGCCGGGTCCCCGCTGTGATAACAGTAACTTTCTCAAATGTTTACAGAACAAGCGGGAACCCAGTGTTCCTGTATCATCTGTTCATTCACATCTTAGAAAGTCTAAGGCCTTTAAAAGCCGTACAGCAAACCCATCTAATCTGGTACCTATCACACGACAAACTAAGATTGTGGACACAAAAAGCAAGACTGTTAAGTTAGCACTTTTAAACATCCGCTCACTTAAAAATAAATCACTTCTAGTCAATGACTTTATAAGCACATACAACCTGGACTTTATATTTCTAAATGAAACTTGGCTAGAAGACAGCTGCAGTGCAACAATCCTCAATGAAACATCTCCTCCGAACTTTACCTTTATGAGTGTCTCCAGAGCTGGAAGGAGAGGTGGGGGTGTAGCTGCTCTTTTTAAAGATGTCTATCAATGTAAGCAAATATCATTTGGTAATTACCCGTCTTTCGAACATCTGGGTATTGTGTTAAAAGGTGCTCCACGGATTTTACTTATCACTATTTACAGGCCTCCAAAATACTCTTCAGCCTTTGCTGAAGACTTTACAGAACTGTTATCAATAATTTCCTCAGAGTTTGACAGTTTCTCTATTGCTGGAGATTTTAACATTCACATAGATAATGCAGAAAATAATATGGCAAAAGAAATCAATACTGTTTTAAAAACTTTTGATCTGATTCAACATGTACATGGGCCCACACACAATCGTGGACACACTCTAGATTTACTTATCAGTAAGGGTCTAAACATTTCATTGAATGATATTAAGGATGTCGCACTCTCTGATCATTACTGTATTTTCTTTGATTTATTGATCTCTCCTGCCATTGAAGTTAGATCTGTGTCTGTCAAGAAGAGATGCCTAAATGAGAACACTAGTGTACTATTTATGAAGGCCATATCCCTAAGACCGAGCATATCTGCTGACTCGGTTGATTCTCTCCTTGATTCTTTTAACTCGAAGGTTAAAAATGTAATTGATGATATTGCTCCTGTGAAAGTCAGGAAGAATGGTAAACAAAAAGCACCTTGGAGAAACTCAACAGCAGTGCAAATTATGAAAAGACAATGCAGAAAATCAGAGCGCATGTGGTGAAAGACAAAACTTGTAATCCACTATAACATCTATAGAGACACCATTCGTGCTTTCAATATGGAACTAGGCAAAGCTAGACAGACTTTCTTCTCCAATATCATAAACAGAAACCTAAATAATACTCGAAATCTCTTCACTACTGTCGACAGACTAACAAATCCCCCAAGCCAGATTCCCAGTGAAATGCTCTCCGACAGCAAGTGTAGTGAGTTTGCTACCTTTTTCTCTGAGAAAATCAATAATATTAGAAAGGTGATCAGCACATCCTTGAGTTGCGCTGGGGTCAGTCAGATCAGACTACAACCTGAGAAAGTAGTTACTATGTCTGATTTTGAAGAAATTGATGGCAAAATTCTGAAAGAAACCGTTCAGCACCTTAAAACATCAACCTGCGCCCTTGACACACTTCCCACATCTTTTTTTAAAAGTGTGTTAGACTGTTTAGAAGCAGATCTCATAGAAGTGGTAAATGCCTCACTTTTCTATGGAAGTTTTCCAAACTCCCTTAAAACTGCTGTTGTCAAACCCCTCCTGAAAAAGAGCAATCTGGATAAGACTATATTAAGCAACTATAGACCGATCTCAAATCTTCCTTTCACAGGCAAAATCATTGAAAAAGTTGTCTTCAACCAGCTGAACAAATTCTTAAACTCAAATGGATACTTTGATAATTTTCAATCTGGCTTCCGATCGCATCACAGCACAGAGACGGCGCTCATTAAGATAATAAACGATATTCGCTTAAATACAGATTCAGGCAAATTATCAATGCTGGTTCTACTCGACCTCAGTGCTGCATTTGACACTGTCGATCACAAAATACTTCTAGACAGGCTGGAAAACTGGGTGGGGTTTTCTGGGACAGTTCTAAAATGGTTCAGGTCATACTTAGATGGGAGAGGTTATTATGTGAGTATAGGTGACCATAAGTCTGAGTGGACGCCCATGACATGCGGAGTCCCTCAAGGCTCAATTCTTGCGCCACTCCTGTTCAACCTGTATATGCTCCCAATGAGCCAAATAATGAGAAAGAACCAAATCTCTTACCACAGCTATGCAGACGACACACAGATCTACTTAGCCCTATCGCCTAATGATTACAGCCCCATTGACTCTCTGCTTCAATGCATTGATGAAGTCAACAGCTGGATGTGCCAAAACTTTCTACAGTTAAACAAAGACAAAACTGAAATCATTGTGTTTGGAAACAAAGATGAAGTTCTCAAGGTGAACGCATACCTTCACTCTAAAGGTCAAACAACTAAAAATCAGGTCAAGAATCTTGGTGTGTCTTTAGAGTCAGACCTTAGTTTCAATAGTCATGTCAAAGCAATAACTAAATCAGCATACTATCATCTGAAAAATATTGCAAGAATTAGATGCTTTGTTTCCAGTCAAGACTTAGAAAAACTAGTGCATGCTTTCATCACCAGCAGGGTGGATTATTGTAATGGACTCCTCACTGGCCTTCCCAAAAAGACCATAAGACATTTGCAGCTCATACAGAACGCTGCAGCCAGGATTCTTACCAGAACCAGAAAATATGATCATATCACACCAGTACTCAGGTCATTACACTGGCTGCCAGTTACTTATAGGATTGATTTTAAAGTATTATTACTAGTATATAAATCATTCAATGGCCTAGGACCTCAATACATTGCAGATATGCTCACGGAATACAAACCCAACAGATTACTCAGATCATTAGGATCACATCAGCTAGAAGTTCCAAGAGTTCACTCTAAGCAAGGAGAGTCTGCTTTTAGCTATTATGCCAGCCGCAGCTGGAACCAGCTTCCAGAGGAGATCAGATGTGCTCCTACTGTAGTCACTTTCAAATCCAGACTCAAAACACATCTGTTTAACTTTGCATTTAATGAATGAGCACTGTGTCACTGTTTGTCCGACTGTTTATACTGTGTCTTATTTTAGTCTTTATTCTAAACTGTTTAATTATTTTTAGTTCTTTCTCGTTTCTTTATTTTAAACTGTTCTTTATTCTAAACTGTTTTAATTATTTTAGTTCTTTCTTGTTTCTTTATTTTAAACTGTTTTGTATATTCTTATTTCTTCTGATTATTTTTAATAGTATGTAAAGCACTTTGAATTACCATTGTGTATGAAATGTGCTATATAAATAAACTTGCCTTGCCTTGCCTTGAATTTTCCTGCATTGAACTTGTTTTAGCGCCCGCCAAAGTGAATTTTTGTCCTGCCAAAGTCTTATTTGATCGGTGAGTAATGTAGATGAACTGCTGTGCTTGTGACAGGGCGCATGTTTAACTGAAAGAACGAGCAGAGAGAGAGCCGGTCGCGCACGCGCACTCTCTCTCTTCGGAGCCTGGCGAAAGTGTAAACAAGATTTCACCGTCTCCAAACTAAGCACTGTCTTGCTCTCTCTCTCTCGCACATATTAATCAAAATAAATCGACATGGTGGTAAAAGGTCGGAAGACCAAAGTTTCATGTAGAGCATTCGGAGATTTATTTTTTTCCTGAATTACCGCTGGGTGTGAATTGTGCTAAATAAGTTGCCTTATCTTCTCTGAAAAGCTTTCCGGACATTCAACTGACATAAAACAACACTTTAATTAAACCAAAAAAAAAACTATCCGGTGATGAAATGTTTTCTGTGTTGACACAAATCTTGGATGTCCATGTCCTAACTGCTGGGATAATCACACAACGCGCATGACACGTCCAGTTCGCGAACTAAGGACTCCTTTGAATTGATTCATTTAAATGAATGGTTAAAACAACTGATCTTTCCAACAGTGAACTCAGGAGACGTCTGAATCGGTGTATAACTAATCAGTAACACTTTACAATAAGGTTCTATTTATTACATAAATTACATAAAAAGTACAGTTTGCTTACTCAAGCTTAAGCTTGAGGTGTCACACGTCGATTAACCAGTGGGGAAATATTCCCACAGTCACATCCCTAATATATTTATATATAAATACAATAAGCCAACCTGATTTTGAACACAAGAGGGCAGTATAGCACTATGGTATGACTTGATTTTTTTTTTTGGACTAAACAACCATTCTGGCTGTTTTTAAACTTAAATATAATTCTTAAATTAAAAAAAAAAAAAAATGGGTTTAGTTCTGATATTTGTATAATTTTATCTAGAAATTTATGGAGTATAATTACATTTTTAGAAGATATGAGGCTTTTAGTGTTTCCTTTTTTGACATTAATTTAATCCCTCGCCATAGCAAAACAGTTTGAGATATTTATTATCCGTTCACAATTTAGCATCTTTAATGTATTTTCATCATGTTGAAAAAGTTTGGTGGGATTAAATTTGTCCGGATTTAAGTTGTCCGGATCGATGAGAACAATAAATGTACCCCCCCCCCCCACACACACACACACACTTTTGTCAAAAGCATTTTGAAAGTGACACACTTCCTGCTACCAGTTGGTGGCGCTATAACTTTGACTCACAATAGTTGCATCCATCTGATCGGCCTCTTTCCACGAACACACTGCTGAAGTTTCATCAAGATCAGTTAATATATGCAGAAGTTATAACATTTCATGTTTTTCTTTTCTCGCCATAAATTTGTTTCCCCGCCACAGCCAAACCGTTCGAGATATCAAAAATCCACCTTTAATTTAGCATCCTCAATGTCTTTTCTTCATGCACACTGAGTTTGGTGGCGATCGAATGAATTCTCTAGGAGGAGTATATCAAATTCCAAAGCATGTGTTTTCCAAACAACCCATAATAGCTGACTTCCTGTTGGGCGGAGCTAATAACATAGAGTGCGGAAGTTGTTCAGCCCAATGAGATCTATATGTGTACCAAGTTTCATGGCCTTGATGGCCGCGGATTCTGACCTGTGTGCAAAGTTTCAAGAGTTTTCGAACACATTAAGGGCCCCAAAAAGCCCCCAAAACCTTGAAAAACAATTATAAAAGCAAATCTCACCGAACAGACAAATCCCCCCACCCCCCACACACACAGAGACGCAGAGACAGAGAGAGAGAGAGAGAGAGAATTCTCCAAAAAATCATATTCAAACCAAAATATCTGACTTCCTGTTGGTCTGAGCTAATGACTGTAAATTAGAAAGTTGTCCGGCTTGATGAGAACAATATACATACCAAGTTGTGTTATTGTAGATAAAACTAACCCTCCACTTTTGTCAAAAGGTGGTCGTTACTGAGCCCCTCACCACGCCCGTTTCTGAAACTTTGCACGTCTACTGGCTAATAAATGTGATGTGTCTGTCGAGTTTCATGCAATTTGAAGCATACTAAGAGTCTCAAAAGCATCAAAAAAGAATATTAAAGTTTGATGCGTTGCCATGGTAACAGTATCTAAGATATCAAGAATCCCTTCACAGGTCTACATCTGCCGTGTGTTTACATTATACACATAAAGTTTTAACCTTCTGGGGATTAAGCCCTTTTTGGTCCGTTTTCTCTATTTTTACATTTGGGCTTATAAACCATATGTAATGGAGATGGAACACCATTTGTTTGGTATCTATGGATTCAGAAGACCCTAAGCTAACATAAGAATACATGTAATGTGTTTATAAAGGAAGTATGAGTAAAAAATGTACAATAAACTAGAGAATTTCAAAACCAAAAAATTATTTTAGTCATTTATTACTGAAAATCACACCTCACACAACAATAGTGAACAGTTTTTGAACAAAAAATATATTTTTCAAACCCTTTGCTAGACAGATATTTGTAATTGTTCAATCAAAAGTGTAAAGACCAATGAAATAATGAACTTTATATACAGCATTTTTTCAAAAAGCTGTCAGCTCGTCACTTTCCAGTAATTGTTCCAGAGCTTGTTCTGAGGTCAATATTTTACTGCTTGCCATCATACAAGTGCTAAAACAATAAAATAATAATGCTATAATTGCTAATATGCTATAAATATTAAACATTGCTAATATATATAAATATTATAATCGTTCTGTCTCTCTCTCATATAAATCTCTGTGTGTACTCCGCTCCGTTCGCTCTCTGTCTCCTTCTCCACTCGACGCTGTTTGCGTCATATCACTTGCTATAATACCACCCCTTGCAAGGCTACAGAGTCCTCTGATTAGCTAGAATATGTCATGGTAACCTTCCTCTGATTGGGTAAGAAAAATATTCCTCCCAGCGGCAATTTTTCCATTGGTCTTTGCGCGTGGAATACTCCTAACAACATCAATTTCATTGGCCTTATACGCAGTGGTATTACTCAACAAGGAAGTGTGTATACCATATACCATTGTTTTCAGCGGAATCTGAGGAAGACGGCAAAAAAGACAGCATCTCTCTATCATTAATAGTTTTTAAGATAATTACACATTTGTAAAAGTATGCCATTTTGGGCGATACCGCCCAATCCGTCCCGAGAGGGTTAAGCAAATCGGGTAAAAATAAGAGGGTGATTTCAAAGCATTTTGAAAGTGACACACTTCCTACTGCCAGTTGGTGGCGCTTATAACTTTGACTCACAATAGTCACATCGATGTGATCAGCCTTTTACAACGAACACATCGATGTGATCAGCCTTTTACAACGAACACACTGCTTAAGTTTAATCAAGATCAGTTAATGTATGCTGAAGTTATAACACACTTCCGGTTTCCCTTATTCGCCATAAATTCGTTTCCTCGCCACGGCCAAACCGTTTGAGGTATCACAAATCCGCTGGCAAGTTATCATCCTCAATGTCTTAAGTTCATGCTGACCAAGTTTGGTGGCGATCGGATGAATTCTCTTAAGAGGAGTATTCAGGTTCAGGTTCAGGTTCAGGTTTATTGATATAGCCCATTTTATACACAGAATGGTAGACCAATGTGCTTTACATAATCATAACTATTAATATATAGTTAAAACTAGTTAAAATGTCATGTCAATCGATTCAAATAGTTAAAATAATTTGAGTAAAATGAAAACATGGGACTTCACAGAGAACATAATACACAGAAATAAATAATTACAAAACAAATAAATAAAAAAAAAAAAAAACACAGCACAGATAAAAACATAAGAGCTTACAGCCCACAGGTGCAAGGGAGGGTTAGTGGAAGGCATCCACTTGTTTTTAGTCTGGATTTAAAAATGGAGATGGTGGGAGAGGTCTTAATGTCTATAGGAAGATGGTTCCAAAGATGGACCGCATAGCAGCTAAAGGCTGCCTCTCCCTGCTTGGTACGGGCGCTGGATTGTACCAGTTGGAGTTTTCTTGCTGATCTAAGTGATCTTGAGGGGCTATATGTTTCAAACATCTCTGCTATATAGAGAGGTCCTTGGCCATTTAGTGATTTAAAAACGAGTAAAAGGACTTTAAAATCAATTCTATAGATCACTGGTAGCCAGTGTAGAGATTTTAAAATTGGTGTGATATGATCTTTTTTTTTGGTTCTGGTCAATAGCCTTGCTGCTGCATTTTGGATCATTTAAAGAGGTTTTATTGTTTTTTTAGGGAGACCAGTGAAAAGACCATTACAATAATCCACCCTGCTGGTGATAAAAGCATGAATAAGCTTTTCTAAGTCTACCGGTAATATGAGGTTTTTAAACTTCGCAATGTTTTTTAAGTGATAAAAAGCCAATTTTGTGACTGCCTTCATGTGGCTATTGAAGCTTAGGTCGCTGTCAATAATGACCCCGAGTTTCTTCACGGTTTCCGCTACCTCAAAACCTTTCATTCCCAATAGTGTGGCAGTATTTAGTCTCTGATCCTTTTTCCCCAAAGATAATTACTTCCGTTTTGTCTGTGTTTAATTTAAGAAGGTTTTTAGACATCCAGTCTTGAACTTGATTAAGGCAATGGTAAAGGGATTCAAGGGGAGCAAACTCATTGGGAGACAAGGATAGGTATAACTGTGTGTCATCTGCGTAACTATGGTAACTAATGGAATGGTTCTTCATAATTTGGCCAAGCGGGAGCATGTACAAATTAAACAAAAGAGGGCCAAGGATTGAACCCTGAGGGACACCACATGTTAGGGACATAGGAGCTGAGGCATGATAACCAATAGACACATAAAAACTCCTGTGCTTTAAATAGGACTTTAGCCAGCATATGACCGAGCCAGAGTGACCCACACAGCATTCAAGTCTTTCTACTAGTATGCTGTGGTCAACAGTGTCAAACGCCACACTGAGGTCCAACAGCATAAGAACAGTGGTTTTTCCAGCATCATTATTTAGCCGAATGTCGTTGACTACTTTAACCAGGGCTGTTTCAGTGCTATTCTCTAAAACCTGACTGGTAGAGATCAAGACAGGAAGTTGAGGTCAGAAAAGCAGACACTTGATTAAAAACAATTTTTTCAATTATTTTGCCGATGAAAGGTAGATTTGATATGGGTCTGTAGTTGTTAAGGACAGACCCATCCAGGTTGTTCTTTTTAAGTAAAGGCTTTACAACGGCCATTTTAAGGGACTTGGGAAATACGCCGCTCAGTAGAGAAGTATTAATTATTAAAAGCACATCAGTTGCTATTAGATGAAGCACAGATTTGAAAAAGCTAGTGAGTAAAATGTCCAACTCAGATGTAGAGGAACTTAGACTTTGTACTAGGGCTGAACCATACATCGAATTTTCATCGTCATCGCGATATGAACTTGCGCGATGAACACATCGCAACAGACAGCCTGACACGATGAATAATGCCTGGTTCAGATTACAAGATTTTTGTGTCTGTTACGATAGTCACGGTGTCAGATTACACGATTTTGACTCCTAAAATCTTGTCGTGTCGTGGACAAGAAACATGACACGTTGCTTTCCGACCAGTCATTGCGTGCCGTCACACGCACACATTCACTCGCACGCACACACACACTCACTCACTCGCGCGCGCACACACACTCTGTCCCTCGCTCACTCACTCACTTCACTTGCGCTCACTCGCTCACACACACACACACACACACACACTCACTCGCGCGCACACACACACTCGATCACTGGCGCACACACACACACTCACTGTTGCTCGCACTCTCGCTCACATACTCAACCCGTCGTGGAGGACCGTTAAAAAATTAAACATGCTAGTCTTTCTGTCGTGATGTGGTGAAGCATCGCAGACGCGACTTATGCCTGGTTCAGATTACACGACATGCGAGTGAGTGTGTGTGTGTGTGTGTGTGTGTGTGTGTGTGTGTGTGTGTGTGTGTGTGCGAGTGAGTGAGTGTGTATGTGCGAGTGAGTGAGCGTGTGTGTGAGTGTGTGTGTGAGTGAGTGCATGTAGGCTATGTGAGTGAGCGTGTGTATATGTGCGAGTGAATGAGTGTGTGTGACGGCTCGCGATGACTGGTCGGAAAACAACGTGTAGTCTGACATGTTTCTTGTCCACGACATGACAAGATTTTTAGGAGTCAAAATCGTGTAATCTGACAGTGACTATCGTAACAGACAAAAAAAAATCGTGTAATCTGAACCAGGCATTAGGTTGTCGCCCACATACGAGATGAAACGATCGAATCTTGCGTCCCTAGGCCCGTTGTCGTTTACGAATCCCCCATTGTCGTTTACGAATCCCCACGACACCCTACGTCAAACGGATCATGCCAAAACCACGCTAAAATCGTGTAATCTGAACCAGGCTGGTAATAAACGTTTGACCTAACACGCAAATAACCTATTAAAGCACTAAGACATGGGAACAGTATAGCTAACATTCACATTTGAATATTTATCGCAAGTCATATCGTCATCGCAATATTAAACAATGTAATCGCACATCGCAGATTTTCCTCATATCGTACAGCCCTACTTTGTACAGTCTTTTCAAAATTGTCAAAGTCAACAGGGCTGAAATTTGAAAGAGTGCTGAGCTCATCTCTCAGACTAGTTGGTGATTCAAAGTGAGAGATGCTATGCGACATATATGAGATATAATGTCTTATGTTCTCTACTTTGCTCTTAAAAAAAGAGGCAAATTCATTGCACTTATCAATTGAGAGTAGTTCAGGAGCCAGATGAGGGGAGGGATTTGTTAGGTTCTCAATAGTCGAGAATAGCGCACGGGTGTTATTTGCTTTACTGTTGATAATAGTGGAGAAATAAGATTGTCTTGCTTTACAAATTACAGAATTGTATTCGTAAAGTGTCCTTTTATGGATCAGATTGTCTGAATTAAGTTTGGATTTACGCCATTTCCTTTCTGTTCTCCTACATTTTTTCCTTTGCAGTTTAACTGACGGGTCATTCGTCCATGGAGCTTTCTGTTTGCCAGTGGATTTTTTCAGTTTTAAAGGAGCAATGTCATCCATTATATTTGTCATTCTTAAGTTAAAATCTTCCAGCAAGTTATCAGCAGTCTTTGGGAATGGGCTTTTGGACTCAAAGAGTGCTTGCTCAAAAAGAACACAAGTTTTGTCATTTATAGCTCTCTTTCTGATCATAATGGAGTTATTCTGACGATAGGGGGACAAGCAGACTTCAATAAAGATACAGCAGTGATCAGATAAGGCTAAATCCACAACAGATGTAGAGGCAGTTACACCCTTTGTGTTGACAAGATCGAGTGTATGGCCCTAAAAGTGAGTGGGGCCCTGTATGTGTTGTGTCAGATTGAAGGCATCGATCAGCGCCAGAAAGTCTCTTGCATGAGGGTTTTCAGGGTTATCTAGATGGATGTTGGAATCACCTGATATAACAATGCTGTCAAAGTGAACACAGATTTCAGAGAGCAATTCACATAAATCTTCAAGAAAGACTGCAACTGGAAAAATAGGAGGTCTATATACAGTTAGCAGCAGGATTTTTGGACTACTTTTAAGGACAGCACAAAGATATTCTAAAGAAGCACAGTCACCATAGGATGACTGTTGACACTGAAAAGAACCTTTAAAGATTTTAGCTATTCCTCCCCCACTTCTATTTTCACGGTTGACACTTATGAAGTTGTAATCGGAGGGAGAAGATTCAATTAGGGTAGTATTATAGTTTACTGAGTCAAGCCAGGTTTCAGTTAAAAGTAAAAAGTCAAGTTCCCTTTCGTCCTGGGAACGGAGATGTGTCGTCGGGGGAGTTCCCTAACGAATTGGGATCACGCTAAGGAGACCAATTGCCTACGAGTGAATTAAAACGAGCCAGTGAAAATTGGCATGCAGGATTTGCATTCAGCAGCCCGCCTACCAGCGCGGGTATAAAAAGGCGGAAGCAACGCATGCATAGTACTTTTAGCTTCGGAGCCGACCGGTTGTGTCCTCTCTGAGTGAATGAGCTTTAAGATTGTATCTATCTTACGCTCTACGAGTCTGCTGTTTCGGGAGGGGATCTCTCTGTGTTGGTGAGACGGCATTTCAGCGACCGCGCGATTTCCTGTCTGCCGGCTGCGTCTACATGCTGTTAATTCAAAAGCTGTTTTCACAGCTGGTAAACGGTTAAGTGCGCACAGCGGGCTTGCAGTTTCCCCGCTGTGTCGCCGCGTTGGGTCCCTGTGTGCTTCAGCACAATAGAGAGAGTACTTTCTTCCTGAAAGAGCAACACGAGTGAAGATTGCGTCCTTTTCAGGATGACGTTTCATTCGTGTGTTTCTGGATACGATTGTTTCCTGTCCTCATTGACGGCCACGTTCATTGTTTCACATGCCTAATCAGTGTGTAAGACTACGTTCGTGGGTGGTTTATGCTTTCTTATGAGAGCATGACCACGTCGGCACGTTATTCGCCTTGCCTGAAGGCTTGAGCGCCCAGTGTGCCGTGTGTCATCGAGGCGATGGCCACGTTCACAGTCTTGCATGCCTGGTTGACGGCCACGATCACTGTTTCACATGCCTAATCAGTGTGTTGAGACTGCGTTCGTGGGTGGTTCATGTTCTCTCATGAGTGCATGACCACGTCGGCACGTTGTTCGTCTCCCCTTTTTCGTAAAGGCTTGAGCCGCTCAGCGTGCCGTGTGCCGTTGAGGCTTTCGGATGGGATTCTGGTCCTTCTCATGAGGGACCAAGCATTTCATTCGGGGCTCCAGGGGAGGACAGATGTCAATCGCTACATCGGAGAGAGGGCTGTTATACTCTGAACTATACTACAGGCTATTCTAAAGTGCCTGGATGGGTGTGAAAAATGTTGGCAGTATGGAAGCATTTTTGGTGCCAATATGGCAAGCCAAACATGCCTAAATCTGCAGAAGTTTTTCCTCTCTCACTACCCCTGCACATTCAGTGCACGTGGGTAGTTCTGACTCGGGGTGGAGCTGTGCTTAGTGACTGACCGTGATTAGTCACAGCGCTGGCCCTCGGGCAGACGATGTCCACACTGGTGGTCCAGAAGCGCCTAAAAACCAGCCCGCTTGGAGTTCGTTTCCCCCCGGCAAAAGGAAGGGAAACGACCCTGAGAGGAGAGACCCAGAATATGTGACGTCTGCTCTTCGGGAGTGCGTGTCATCACCACTCCTTCCCCGGGGGAGGGCCGGGTGGAGAATTTCGCTTCTGTTCCGCCGCTGGTCATCCAGTCAGCGGTACCCAAAGTTTGAGCAGTCCACTTCCTCTGGGTCACTCACGGGCCCCAGCGCTCAGATGACAGTGAGGACAACGGCCTTGTCACTCTCGTCTCTCACTGGGCGAGGAGGTGGAAACCAGGACTCGATGCCCCCGGGCCTCGCTCCTCGTTTCCCCTCATGGTCGAGACTGGCAGTAAAATAAGACCAGTCTCCTCCATTCGAGAGGGTCAGAATGGCAGTGCACGCCGCCCCCGAACGGCGCTACTCCTGCTCCCCTCTCCCCAGCTCGCAGATAGCAGTGACACAGCCTCGGCTGTGTCGCTCCGGTCTGCAGCTGGGCCCGGAGGCGCAGAGACCAGGACACGAGGAGTCAGGGCCTCGTTCCTCGTCTCTCCCCCTCCCCTCACCACCGGGCAGCCCGCAGCAGAATGCCTACGGGCCTTCTCTGCCATCTGCCCCCCGGTGGAAGCAGGTTGGTGTCAAGTTCAGAGGCATCCACTTCACCCGTGTGCGGTCAGTGGATGCCCCTGTCTTGTGGAAAGAGATCGATTCCTGCTGGCGAGGATGCGATCGAGATGGTCCCTCCTGCCGAGATGAGGTCCGGGTTTTACAGCCCCTACTTCATTGTACCCAAGAAAGGCGGTGGGTTACGGCCAATCCTGGATCTGCGAGTTTTGAATCGGGCCCTGCACAAACTCCCGTTCAAAATGCTCACGCAGAATGCATCCGTCCCCAGGATTGGTTTGCAGCGATCGACCTGAAGGACGCATACTTTCACGTCTCGATTCTTCCTCGACACAGACCGTTTCTTAGGTTTGCATTCGAGGGTCGAGCGTGTCAGTACAAAGTCCTTCCCTTCGAGCTGGCCCTGTTGCCCTGCGTCTTCACAAAAGTCTCGGAGGCGGCCATTGTTCCCATGAGAGAACAAGGCGTTCACATCCTCAACTATCTCGACGACTTGCTCATTCTAGCTCACCAGCCGTGATGTATTGTGCGATCACAGGGACATGGTGCTTCGGCACCTCAGCCGGTTGGGGCTTCAGGTCAACTGGGACAAGAGCAAACTCTGCCCCGTGCAGAGGATCTCTTATCTCGGTATGGAACTGGACTCGATTGCTCGGACTGCGCGCCTCACGGAGGAACGCTTCCAGTCAGTGCTCACCTACCTCAGGTCCTTTCGAGGCAGGACAGCGGTTCCACTGAAACAATTTCAGAGGCTCCTGGGGCATATGGCAGCCGCAGCCACAGTAAAGCCGCTCGGCCTGTTACATATGAGACCGCTTCAGCGCTGGCTTCACGATCGAGTCCCGAGGTGGGCGTGGCAGAGCGGCACGTTCCGGGTCAAAGTGACCCCGCACTGTCGTCAAACCTTCTCCCCATGGCCGGATCCTGCATTTCTTTGGGCCGGAGTGCCCTTAGTCCAGGTTTCCAGGCATGCTGTGGTTTTCACAGATACCTCTGCCATGGGGTGGGGGGCCACGTACAAAGGGCATGCAGTCTCGGGTCTGTTGACAGGGCCCCAGCTGCATTGGCACATCAACTGCCTAGAGTTGCAAGCAGTACGCCTAGCCTTGTGTCGCCTCAAGGGGTTTCTCAGACACAAGCACGTACTGGTCCGTACGGACAGCACTGCGACCGTTGCATAAATCAACCATCAAGGTGGTCTACACTCCCGTCGGATGTCGCGACTCGCCTACCACCACCTCCTATGGAGTCAGAAGCATCTGAGGTTGCTTCGTCCCGTTCATGTTCCAGGGGCGCTCAACTGTGTGGCAGATGAGCTTTCACGGCAGCCTCCCCTGCCAGGAGAATGGCGACTCCATCCCCAGGCGGTCCAGCTGATTTGGAGTGTCTTCGGAGTCGCACAGATAGACCTGTTTGCCTCTCCAGACATGACCCATTGCCAGTAGTTTTACTCCCTGACCGAGGAGACCCTCGGCACTGACGCCCTGGCTCACAGCTGGCCCCGGGGAACTGCGCAAGTATGTGTTTCCCCCAGTGAGCCTTCTTGCACAGACCCTGTGCAAGGTCAGGGAGGACGAGGAGCAGGTCCTGCTAGTGGCGCCGTATTGGCCGACAAGGACTTGGTTCACGGAACTCATGCTCCTCGCGACAGCCCCTCCTTGGCCGATTCCTCTGAGGAAGGACCTTCTTTCTCAGAGACGGGGCACTCCTATGGCACCCGCATCCAGACCTCTGGAAACTCCATGTCTGGTCCCTGGACGGGACGCGGATGTTCTAGGTGGTCTACCACAGGCAGTTGTAGACACCATCACTTCCGCTAAAGCCCCCTCTACGAGGCGCCTTTATGCGTTGAAGTGGAACCTGTTCGTCGAATGGTGTTCCTCCCGTCAGGTGGACCCCCGAACTTGCCCGATCAGAGTCTTGCTTTCCTTCCAGCAAGATGGGTTGGAGCGAAGGCTGTCTCCCTCCACCCTCAAAGTGTATGTCGCTGCAATAGCCGCGCACCACGATGCAGTAGAAGTTAAGTCTTTGGGGAAGCACGACCTGATCATCAGATTCCTTAAGGGTGCTGGGAGGTTAAATCCACCTCGTGTTTTGCGCTCTGTACCCTCTTGGGACCTAGATCTGCTACTTAGAGCTCTTCAAAGTCCTCCTTTTGAGCCTTTGTTGACAGTAGAGCTTAATATCCTGTCCATTAAGACAGCGCTCCTGTTAGCATTGGCCTCTTTCAAGAGGGTCGGGGATCTGCAGGCATTTTCGGTCGATGAATCGTGCCTAGAGTTCGGGCCAGGGCTTTCTCACGTTGTATTGAGATCCCAGCTCGGATATGTGCCCAAGGTTCCTACCACTCCCTTCGCGGATCAGGTAGTGAACCTGCAAGTGCTGCCCCAGGAGGGGGCAGACCCAGCCCTAGCTTTTCTCTGTCCCGTCCATGCCCTGCTGGTTTATATTGACAGAACGCAAAGCTTCAGGACCTCAGATCAGCTCTTTGTCTGTTACGGAGGCCAGCAGAAGATGAAGGCTGTCTCCAAGCAGAGGTTAGCCCACTGGTTAGTGGATGCTATCACCCGAGCATATGAGTCTCTGGGTGAGCCTTGTCCTCCCAGGTTGCGCGCTCACTCTACTAGAGGTGTTGCCGCTTCCTGGGCTTTGGCTCAAGGCGCCTCGCTGACAGACATATGTAGAGCTGCGGGCTGGGCGACACTGAACACGTTCGCTAGATTCTATAGCCTACGTGTGGAACCTGTTTCCTCCCGAGTACTCGCTACTGTCAGTCGTACGAGGGAATAGGTTTTGTCGGCTTGCTACACCACTCCGCCTCTCGGCCGGATACGTTTGCTCCATATGGCGCCCAACGTCGGTGAGCCTCGTGAGTTCCTCCATCACCCCTCCGGTGCCAGGCGTGGCGGACCGCCCGGCACCAGGTCTGCTACCTCTAGTAGGAGTTGCTAGTAGACTGGGTGTTTTTTCCAGTGGTCTCTACGGTGACCCATGATGCCACATGCAGTTCAGCCGTGTCTTCCCCTTGACAGACTCGTTCTGTCGTCCCTGTTGAGTACGCTCCCACTTCCCTCGGATTGGGACCACCTCAGGGACTGCCATATGTTTCACTATCCCACTGGGCTAGTACATATGTGTATTCCAGGCCTTCCTCAGGCAGGCTGGGGCTTCTGCAGCGTTCCCCCCCTTTTTTGAATGGGTTAGGGCACGCTTTCCCAGTGTTATCCAATATATTGAGGGTTACATACATAACCGAGACGTTTATATGTGAAGATAAGATTTTTTTATAAGTGACATGATATTTAGCAGAGCAAGCAATTTTTTTTTTTTTTTTTCACTGGGACAGGTGGTTTCTTAGGAATAAGAAGTAGATTAGATGGGTTAAGTCTGCGAGCCAGGGTGCATTTAGGTCTATTCCACTTTGCTGTTGTGGAACCAATTTGCACAGTGATAGAAGGACTATCTCGAGTGAAGCGGGCGGTGAAGCTGGCGGGCAAACCGGCGAGCTTGCCTCGGTGGGAGGAGGTTCAGGACCTCACTGAGCGCGGCACTTCTTAC
This sequence comes from Scardinius erythrophthalmus, assembly GCF_964197995.2. NCBI lineage: Eukaryota > Metazoa > Chordata > Actinopteri > Cypriniformes > Leuciscidae > Scardinius > Scardinius erythrophthalmus. The sequence goes on along the minus strand of NC_138237.1, from coordinate 24,545,702 downwards.
GGCGCGGCAGCGCGGCGGGCAGAGGTGCAGACTCGTGAAAGCGTGCCATGCGAGTCCGCAGAGTCGCCATTGACATCAGCTCGCAATGAGGGCATCCGCCGTCGGCGAGCGCGAGAGCTGCATGATCTTCTCCCAGGCAGGAAACGCAGATAACATGGCGGTCCCCGTCGTTGAGAGGGGCTCTGCACGAGCCACAGAGAGTGCGAGACATCTTTAAAAAGACGCTCAGCTCTTTTAGAGAGAAAAGGTGTGTGATTCGCGGGGCGAAAACACACTGCAGTAAAGGATATAGTGCACCGGATAGCGCAGCAGGAATGTCGGCAGAAGGCGGCTCGGCCAGCGGCTTCGATGCAGACTCGTCCCGCTGAAAGGCTTCTTCAGACGGCGCGGCTTCTCTCAGGATCCAGCGATGCGTGAGCTCCGCTTGAAGAGATGAAAATCAGTGAACCATCCTCTCGACGCTATATTTATAGCCCTAGGCCACGCCTATTTCGGCGGGATGCTATGCAAATGGGCGCGAAGCACCCCCATTGGCCAGGCGTCAACAGGGCCTCTCTCGATAGGCTGCTGCAGTTGCCGCAGAGCAGCCAATAGGCGCGCAAAGGTGCCTCGCTTATGTCTGTATGCTGCTGCAACGCGTTTTGCATTATATAAAAATTAAAGGATAATTTTTGGCTTCAATATCTCACGGAAAGAGACTTTCCCCCAAGCGTAAGTTCTTACGCAGTACGAGAGAACCTCTCGTAAGAGAACAGAAGACATTGAATGTCACATCTTCATCTTCAAGTGGACGATCACCTTGATGAGTGCGACTCATTTTCTGCAACTGAGGGCTTGTGGTTCAGACACTGTAGTATTTAAAAGTAAGTAAAAAATTACTTAATTATATCACATAGAATTAAGTCAATTCTACTTAACCAAGCTAGGTAAATGTAACACAATGACATAAAATTTTACTCAAGTAATATAAACCAGGCTTTTAAAATGTATGTTTTACCTAGAAACATCTAAGTAAATAATATAATTGATAACGTGTAGATACTATATCTACATAATAGAAGTAATGCAGCACTCACCCAAACACAGACAATTCAATACTTTGTACACAATAATGGTAACATTTGATAGTGACTGTGTCCTAATTAGGGTTGGGTATTGGTTGGGTTTTATCCGATACCAGTACCTACTCTGTATTTTTCAAACGGTTCCGGTGCTTAAACGGTTCTTGAAACGGTACTTAAGAAAACTAAACCGCACACACTTTATCAAAAAAATAATCCCTCTGTGTGAATGTGTGTGTGTGTGTGTGATTTTCTGAAAAAAAAAATCTGATTTCTGATTAAATTAAAAATTGTGCCGTTTAAAAGGCTACTGATGTAGCCGAAAACACTTGAGTTAAAGGGATACTTCACCTCTGGGAAGATGAATGTGTATTTAAAATAGGTCATTTAAGTAGAAGAAATGTGAAGAAATTTTTGAATTTGGAGCTTTCTAGACTGAGAAAAGCCAGAAAATGTATTTTTGGCTTATGTGGATGAAAGACAACAACTCCCAGAATGCACTTGCTTCGCTGCCTTAGGAGGCCACGCCTACCGGTAAGAGTGCGCAGTTGTAAACAACAAAGCTAGCCTACATGATGAGTTTGCGAGGGATTTAGAGATCGTCCAAAATGTCCGGGATTCGGCTTTTGCGTTCTACAGTCGCCATTCATCATGTTTACTGTGGCGAGCAGGACGAGGCTGAGAGGCGCGGGAGAACGGTGCGAGGCCGGTGGAGTCATTACTGAGACGCGCCGGGTCTCCCATCTCTCACGGAGGAGCGGGAATTTTTCTTAGCAATGGTAAAACGCACATCAACCGATCACTTGTTTAGCGTTCATGTAAACACTACATTCAAATTCACCAATCGGAATGAATTCGGTTAGATTGAAAGGTGTGCATGTAAACAATGAATGGCGACCGCAGAAAGCAAAAGCTGAATCCCGGACATTTTGAACGATCTCGCCCGCCGGACAAGTCCGGGAAAAGGAGGATGGTTACTTACTCAGCTTTCTCCTACTATTCAGCTTTCTCCACAGAACAAGAGCCTGCTAGCTTAGCTTCCAAAGAAAGACGGCTGACACTGTGTACATTCTGAGTGAGATCCCACCCTCTATGGGCGGGCTGAACACATGCGGAACAACGCCTTCTACTGGCTGTAGTCTTTAGCCTCTGGCCAGAAAATCCTCCGATGACGCAAAATGACGATTTTTGCGTCATCGGAGGATTTTTTCCAGACAAAAAATACATAAATCTCTTGTCTAAGGGGGATATGAGGGTGGAAAGCAGGGTAATTCGAAAATACTACAGGTTTTCTACTAATACAAAGCTTAATGCTAAATCCTGAAGTAACCCTTTAAGATCAAAATTTTGTCTTCTCATATTATGACTTTTACAAAACAGAGAAATATCTGACATTGAGCAGAAATATTTAATACACACAGTATAGCCTCATATAAATATACTGGATATTGATATACTTCATACTTGATATGCAAGATTTGCAGTTGGAATTAAAATACTAGACTTACCCGAAGAGGAACACTGGCAGCTGAACTTGAACTTTAGTCAAGCGTGTCAGAGGTTTTGGGTTCTAATCCACATTCATATTTTATTTTTTTATTTTTTCAAAACCGATTATGCTCATCAGTGGTATCAAGCAGGGACACTTTGTGTCCATTATATTTTGTGAGGCACCATCTCTTAAATCAACTCTCCGCGCACATACTCATCTGAGACGCGAGCACACACACACACAAACTCTCCGCGCACATACTCATCTGAGACGCGAGCATGCACACACAAACTCTCCGCACACATAATCATATAGATGGCGCCTCATAAATAGATCGATCTCCGCAACGTATTGAAGCGTGCGTCCGAGTGAAGACAGCGCGGTGTGCGCGAGCCACAAGAGAAAACACTGTATCCGCACCACTGATCGCAGCGGCAACGAGCACTTTGATCACTTTATTTAAAAAACACATTTCTGGATCATTCGTGCCGCAAGATGTTTTATAGGGGGCGGTAAAAAACGTCAGGCACCGAAATCAGGCACCGAAAGTTTCTTTCTTATTCGGTCTCGTTACTACCGTTTACGACGGAACCGGTTCCCTATTGGAACCGGGTTTCGGTACCCAACCCTAGTCCTAATGAGTAGAAAATTAATACCAGATGTCACAAAATCGTACGTTACTAAACCTAACAACATAAGCAATGATAATACAATGAAAAAACAGCTGGAAAACAGCAAAAAAATCAACCTTATTAATTATTCATGCCAGTGCATGATGGGAAAACTAGTATTAGAAATGCTGAGTAGGTTTTACGCTTTAATTTCTACAAGCTTGAATTGAGTATAGAATTAACTTTTTTTCCATTATTGCATGAAATTAAAGCTTTAGCGTAAAGTTCTGCCAGGAAGACTCAGTGTTATGTCACTCATTACTTCTGGTTATCAATCACTATCTAATACCTAGAGTATGAAAGATTGTTACCTACACACATGTTTGAGTTTGCAGATGACGACACAAACATTCACCCCCATCCTCCTCACCACTACCAGGATGGTCCCTTACCCTTACATGGCCCCTGAGTACAGAGCGGAACTCTTCGAAGGCCAGCCCTACCGCCATCATTTCTAGGCGGTTGATGTGCCAATTTGACATAGGGGTCGCCCATTAGCCAAATTCTATCTTGCAGTCGCACAGGGCACCCAAGCCTGCCTTGGAGGCGTCTGTGATGACTACTATTCTCCTGGAAACTGAGCCCAGTCTTACACCGTTCTGGTAGAAGTGGGGAGATCTCCAAGGGACCAGAGCTCTGACACAGCTGTGGGTCATATTGATTGTATATCATCCTGTGCTCCATGCATTGGGTGGGGTGGTCTTTCAACCAGTGCTGGAGTGGTCGCATGTGGAGCTGGCCCAGCGTAATGACTGAGGAGGCTGCTGCCATGAGGCCTAGCAGCCTCCGCAACCTCTTGAGGGGATGGAAAGACCCTACTTTGGACGAGGTCACCATGCTTCTGACTTTCAGGGCATGCTCTTATGAGAGCTTTTCATCTGAGCATCCTTCTTGGGGACAAGGATGTAGAGGCTGTAAAAGCCTGACTCGCTGTGTTCCGTGGGAACTCTCCCCACGGTGTCTTTTTCTAGCAGGGACTGAACTTCGGCTCTGAGGACATGAGAGCTGTCATCTGAGAGAAGTATGAATCATGCCCCTGAAGCAGGGCGGTCTGCAAACGAATTGGACCAAGTAACCTCTTTCTATGAACTGAAGAGAGGACTGGTAAACGGGGATGTTTTGCATGGTTAAACCTCCGGTTCATCTTTCGGCTGTGGGCTGGGTTGATGTTGGAACTGGCCAACTGGCGGTGCCGTCTTGGGGTGACTGGAGGCTGCGGTGGAACTGGCTCTCTAAGGCAGGATGCGACGCATAGCTTGCGATGACTTCTGAGCCTCTATGTAGCATTCCGGGAATCCATCCACCACGGAGCCAAACAAGCCAGATGGGGAAACAGGGTAATACAGAAGAGCCATCTTTTCAGCATCCTTAATCTTGGTGAGATTGAGCCATAAGTGGTGTTCCAGCACTACTAAACTGGCCATGGCATGACCGATGGCTTGGGCTGTGGCTTTAGTAGTGCGCAGGGCCAAGTCTGTTGTGCTGCGCAGCTCCTTAAAAAATAGTATGGTCAGGTCCAGACTCATCTATTTTTGGAGAAGTGTGGCCTGATACACTTATAAAACTGCCATCGTGTGAAGCGCGGAGGCGCCCTGTCCGTCAGCAGCGAACGCCTTTGAAGCGAGTGCTGACGTGGTCCTGCAGGGCTTTAATGGATGACTGGCCTTCATCTTCCAGCCCAGAGCTGTTTGTGGGCAGAGGTGTACAGCGACCACTTCTTCCACTTGGGGGAGCTTAGTCCTTTTCTCTTTTAACCCTCTGGAGTCTGAGGTGTTTTCTGGGCACTGGAGGTGTTCTGACATGCTCTGACATTTGTGCTTTTTTCAGTTATTTATAAACATGTTAATGGCAAAGGTGTAAATTCACTCTATATAGCACAAACAGGGCTACCAAAATATGTGATCACCATGCATGTATATTTTTTTATTTTTAAGAGAATAATGCTTATGCGTGGTTATTGAAAAAATTAAAAATGAAAGTTGCTGAAAGAAGACCTCAAAACTCATAATAAATATGCATGAATAAGACTTGTGAGAAATGGATGTTCTTCCTTCGAGTTCTGGCTTCAAAATTATGTGAAAATAGTCTTGCTTTATCGTTCAGATAAAACAATACATTGATTTAAATTGATGTAAAACAGGTTTTGCTTGGAAAGCCATTATGCGAGTGGGCGTGAACGAGGAGTGGTTTACAACTTGGAATACAAAATGTCCCACCCATTATGCATAATGACTCTGCATAATTAGCCATTCATTCAGGTGTGACTCTGACTGACTGAGCCACAATGCAAGGACAAAAAATTTGAAGACGACTTATATTGACCATTTAAGATTTTGCTTACATCTATCTTGTAAATAGGTTTTGCTATTTTATTAAAAAGGTTACAATTACAACAATAATTAAAATTTCAACAATATTTGAAGTGTACTCTTTCTTTGTAAAAAAAAAAAAGATTATAGGCCTACATTTTAGGCCTATCTATGTATTCATTAGTTTGAATATAGCCAAAATTGGAACAGCTAACATCTTAGTTGATGACTTTATTTTATATATATATATATAAAAATTGCTAAACAAAAGCTTATTTGATATATATATTCAGTATATTCTACAGTAAAAACTGTACTCAAATCTAGTCAACAAAATGTTGTCTTTCATATTTCGCCTGACTGTAACGTTGTTTTTATGAAATATTAGGGCATATAAATGTTAATTTGCAGTTTAATACGTATTGCTTATAATATAAATAGCCTACATTTTATTTCAACATATTTCAGTCGATTTTTACTCATCTCAGTATAGTAATGCAGTTTGCTAAAACATCATCATTCATTCACACACGCGATTTAAACTGTCTTTTTGCGAGCTGTGGTAAACAGCGCGCATCTCTGCCGTTCATTCATCAAAAACAGAAACCCGATTCACGTGAGAAGAAAAAAAAACTTACAGTATTCCTCAGCTCGCTCCTCGATATACCCGCACTTCTGAGGTAGGCTACTTTTTTCATCAAAAGCTTATGTGGCAGTATATTCTACAGTAAAAACTGTACTCAAATCTAGTCAACAAAATGTTGTCTTTCATATTTCGCCTGACTGTAACGTTGTTTTTATGAAATATTAGGGCATATAAAATTGCAGTTTAATACGTATTGCTACGTACAAATACGTACAAATAGCCTACATTTTATTTCAACATATTTCAGTCGATTTTTACTCATAGTAATACAGTTTGCTAAAACATCCTCATTCATTCACACACGCGATTTAAATTTAAACTGTCTTTTTGCGAGCTGTGGTAAACAGCGCGCATCTCTGCCGTTCATTCATCAAAAACAGAAACCCGATTCACGTGAGAAGAAAAAAAAACTTACAGTATTCCTCAGCTCGCTCCTCGATATACCCGCACTTCTGAGGTACTTTTTTCATTATTGTTATTGCTCACAGCGCTGCTGAGACGGTGTTAAAGTAATGATCTGAATAAACTGATATGTGGGCGTTCACAGGTTTGCTTGGATTGCCTCATTCATTTGCGTTTGGATAGTGCGCGCTCTCCGTAGGCGGAGTCACATTACATTTGAATTAGCTCTAATGAGGTCGACTGGAATCGCTCTCTTTTAATACAGATTTCACAACATGAGAATATTTGTTTTTTATATAAATTACTTCATTTAAGAGAAGAGAATTCAAGCTTCATGCCTGTATGTCTGTTTGCCTGTTTGACTGAGTATTCGCTGAGTTATTGTTCATTTTCGGACGCGTTTCAGAATGGACGACACTGGCAGATAGAAGGCAGAACTCGCATCACGTTTATTTTTCTTTATTTGGCAAAAAGCACAACACTTTGTTTTTATTGTGAGTATACACAAAAATAATACACATTTAACAGAATCGATTGATGTATGAAACTTGTTTTGTAAAATCAAAGTCAAAAGAGTATTTTGGGTCTCAATTCAACTCATAAGGAAAAAAGCGAGCAGATCACGCCGGCGTGATCTCCGACCTCTGAGGGTTAAGATCGCCGGATGGCTGCAGGGAGACGCTGCGTCAGCTTGCTTGCAGAGCACCTGCTTCGATCAGCCCACTGAGCAATGAGGATCAGCTGTTCAACGAGCGCCGAGCACTCAGTTGTAGCAGAGCTCAGCTGAGTCAGCTTGCTTTCAGAGCATCTTAATCAGCTGCGAGGGCACGATTCAATGGCGAGAAGAGGTGAGTAGAGAGGCTTCAGTTTTCTTCTGAGCAGCAAGATGATTTTCGCTCTGAAGGAGAAAGATCTGACAAGAAGTGGGCTTTTCTGCACGACTTTATAGTCAGCCAGGCTGAAATGCCAATTGTCTGTGAAATTCACAGACGTGAACCAATCAGGCTTCAGAATTTGGACAAAACATGAAAGCATCAGATAACTGACACAATGCAAGTGAACCGTATCGAAAGGGAACCCACATTCTACAATTAGTAATTTGTAACTTATTGCCACAAAAAAAAAAAAAATCAACAGCCTTTCTGCTCACATGAATCAGTTCTCTAACGAGAATACTCTCGTGTTGCGTAAGTTTAGCTTACGCTACGGGAAACTCCTTTTCTCGAGAATACTGAAGCAAGAAAATTATCCTTAATTTTCCAGAATGTAAAACGCATTTGCTGCAGCAGGCAGACATAGGCGATGCAGCTCGCGCGCCTCACAGCAACTGCTGAAACCTAGACGGCTCTATGCGTCTAAATGGTCAGTGTTCGCCGAATGGTGTTCAGCTCATGACTTTAACCTGCTAAGTGGTGAGGTAACGGTGGTGCTTTCTTTCCTGCAAGAGCTGCTGGACAGCGGGAGAACCCCATCCACGCTCAAGGTGTATGTGGCGGCTTTAGCGGCTTTCGCAAAGCCCGCGAATGGCCAGTCACTGGGAAAGAACGACCTCATAATCCGTTTCCTCAGGGGTGCTTGGAGACCACCCTCGGTTCCAGCGTGGGACCTTTCCACAGTCCTTGAGGCCATGAAAGGTAGACCATTCGAACCATTACATGCGGTGGAACTAAAGTACCTGTCCTTCAAAACCGCTTTTCTGCGGGCACTAGCCTCAGTAAAGCGGGTGGGCGACCTGCACGCGTTCTCAGTAAGCGCTACATGCTTGGAATTTGGGCCTAATGACTCTAAAGTTATCCTCAAACCAAGGCATGGTTACGTCCCGAAGGTGCTTGCGACTCCATTCAGAGCGCAAGTTATTTCCCTTTCGGCACTCCCTGCATCCGACAGGGAGGCTGGGGTTAATCTCCTTTGCCCAGTGATGGCTTTAAGGATTTATGTGCAGCGCTCTGCTGCCTATAGGCAAACAGAGCAGCTCTTCGTTTCGTTCGGTGGCCGCGTCAAAGGGCTGGCCATCTCGAAACAGACTCTGTCCAGATGGATAGTGGATGCTATCGCGTCAGCCTATGCTTCCAAGGGCCTGGATTGTCCCTTGGGGGTTAGGGCCCACTTGACTAGAGGTATGGCCTCGTCGTGGGCATGGACAAGTGGGTTATTACTTCATGATATTTGTATGGCAGCAGGCTGGGCCTTACTGTCTACATTTGTAAGGTTTTATAACCTAGAAGTGCCTGCTTTACAGGCCAGGCTGTTCTCAGTCTGATTATACCATAACCCAACTCAGTTTGATTAGACTGTTGATATGCTGCAACGTCCTGTGGGCTTATGCAGTTCAAGGTTGTGGTACTGCCTTAACTGTATATATGTGCGCGCACCTATCTCACTCTATCGAGTCGTCCCTCCCCGTCTACCGCTCTGTGTGTATTCCACTGATATAAGCCCCGGGCACACTGCCCTTGGGACATTAGTGTTGGAAATTCCGCACGCACGGCGTTTTATATGGTGTTCCTGTAGCGTAAGCTAAACTTACGCAACACGAGAGTACTCTCGTAAGAGAACGACACTTGGTTACTAACGTAACCTCAGTTCTCTCTAGAGAGGGATTGAGTGTTTGTCATGATAGAATACTGGAAGCAGTTGCAGGTAAAAAGGTGTTTATTTACGAACAGCAAACTCAAAGGAAAAAACACTTTAAAGTCAATGCTGAACGATCTCTCGGGGACAGGCGATCCGATGCTCTCAGGAACAGGCAAACAGACGCTCTCAGGGGGCAGACAATCAGGCTCACTCTCGCAGGGACTTCGATGGTCACGTGATGAAGTGCGCTGATGCGGTGAATACGTAGATCCCCAGTGCTCGGTGCTCGTGGGCGGTGAAACAGAGAAGACGCGATCCTCAGGAATAACAAGATCCGGATGAGACGGCACAACACACACACACAGGACGGCAAACAACGGATGGACGCTGGAATGGAGAGATGAGTGAGTATAAATGGAGAGCGGGAATTGAAAGCAGCTGGAGCGGGGAGTGAGTGTGATGATTATCAGCTGGAGCACTGAACAATCACGCGAGCGGGACAACGCCCACTCACGCACACTCACAGACATGAAAACAAACAATGACACGAGACACAGAGGAAACAGTGCATAACTCAACCGTGACAGTACCCCCTCTCCTAGGAATGCCTCACGGCATTCCCAGGCCTCCTTACCTGTCGATTGTAATCATCGATAAGGGAGTGATCCAGAATGTCACGAGCAGGGACCCAACTTCTCTCCTCCGGACCGTAACCCTCCCAATCCACCAAGTACTGAAATCCGCGTCCCCTCCGCCTTGAATCCAGGATGCGACGAACCGAATAAGATGGTTCCCCGTCTACGAGTCGCGGCGGTGGGGGAACCGGGACTGGCGGATTAATACGTGCAAAAAACACGGGCTTTATCTTAGAGACGTGGAAGACCGGATGAATTCTCCTGTACGCCGGAGGAAGGTTGAGGCGGACTGCCACCGGACTAACGATCTTGGTGACAGAAAACGGGCCAATAAATTTAGGAGCTAATTTATTCGATACGGAGCGGAGAGGAATGTTCTTGGTAGAAAGCCACACTTTGGAACCGACGACGTATACGGGAGGCCTGGACCGGTGGCGATCGGCTTTGGCCTTGGTGCGCTCCCGCACTTGGAGGAGTGTCTCCCGGGCTCTCGTCCAAGTACGGTGACACCTCTGGATGAAGGCGTGGGCAGAGGAGACCGCGACTTCGGATTCCGTACTAGGAAAAACAGGTGGTTGGTACCCTACACTACACTGGAACGGAGACAGGCCCGTGGATGACACTGGCAACGTATTGTGGGCGTACTCCACCATAGAAAGTTGTTGACTCCAGGAGGAAGGATTCCTGGAGACCAAACATCGTAGTGTTCTTTCCAAATCTTGGTTGGCTCTCTCAGTTTGACCATTGCTCTGGGGATGGAACCCAGAGGACAGACTGACCGTCGCCCCCAGCAATCTACAAAACTCTCGCCAGAATTTGGACACAAATTGGGGTCCCCTGTCGGAAACCACGTCTGTCGGGAGGCCATGTAACCGAAAGACGTGGTTTACGACTGCCACCGCTGTCTCCTTGGCTGAAGGCAATTTGGGCAAGGGAATAAAGTGGGCCGCCTTCGAGAACCGGTCCACCACGGTCAAAACTACCGTGTTACCCTGGGAGGGTGGGAGGGCGGTTATAAAATCTAGAGCGATGTGGGACCAGGGTCTCGAAGGCACCGACAGCGGTTGAAGTAACCCATCTGGGGGTCAATTGGATGACTTACCAGTGGCACAATTTGAGCAAGCCAAAACAAAATTGTGAACATCACGAGCCATAAGTGGCCACCAGAATCGCTGCTTAACTAAAAAGATAGTACGACTCACCCCTGGATGACAGGCTAGATTAGAGCAATGACCCCACTGGATAACGTCTGATCGTAATCCCTCCGGCACAAATAAGCGGTTAGGTGGGCACCGGATCGGAGGCGTTACCCCTTCCAAGGCCCTCTTGACCCTCGATTCGACCTCCCATGTGAGCGAAGAGATAATTAGGGTCTCTGGAAAAATGCGCTCGGGAGTAGGTTCGTGTTCGGGACGATCAAAAATACGCGACAAAGAATCGGGTTTGATGTTTTTGGACCCTGGACGATAAGAAAGAGTAAAATCGAAACGACCGAAAAAAAGTGCCCACCGAGCCTGCCTGGAGTTCAATCTTTTGGCGGTTCTAATATATTCCAGATTCTTATGGTCTGTCCAGACGATGAAGGGTACCCCTGATCCCTCCAACCAGTGGCGCCATTCCTCCAACGCTAACTTGACTGCCAACAACTCACGGTTACCAATGTCATAATTTCGTTCGGCAGGAGATAGACGATGTGACAAAAACGCGCAGGGATGCATCTCGTCATCTGAAGGAGAGCGTTGTGAAAGAACTGCGCCTACCCCCACCTCTGACGCATCGACCTCAACCACAAACTGACGTGCCGAATCAGGGGCAATTAAGATGGGAGCTGAAACAAAGCGGCTCTTGAGTTTGGCAAACGCAGCCTCAGCTGCGTCTGACCACCTGAACGTAGTTTTGGGTGAGGTCAAGGCGGTCAGAGGTGCGGCTAGTTGGCCGAAGTTGCGAATAAATCGCCGATAGAAATTGGCGAATCCCAAAAACCGCTGCAGGGCCTCGCGGGAATCTGGGATTGGCCACTCTACCACAGCCTTAACTTTGTCAGGATCCATACGCATACCTTCAGCCGACACGATGTGTCCCAGAAAAGGAACCGACTGTGCATGGAAAACGCATTTCTCCGCCTTGACAAAAAGCCCATTCTCTAGCAACCTTTGAAGCACTCGTCGGACATGTTGCACATGCTCCTGGAGAGACGAAGAAAAAATCAATATGTCATCCAGGTAAACATATATGAACTGATCGATCATGTCTCGCAACACATCATTGACGAGCGCCTGGAAGACTGCGGGACTATTGGACAGGCCAAACGGCATAACCAAATATTCAAAGTGCCCCCTAGAGGTGTTAAAAGCAGTCTTCCATTCATCCCCCTTCCTGATGCGGACCAAATGATAAGCGTTACGTAAGTCCAATTTTGTGAAGAGTGAGGCTCCCTGCAACCTCTCGAAGGCTGAAGACATCAACGGCAAAGGATAAGTGTTCTTCACCGTGATGTTATTCAACCCTCGGTAATCAATGCAAGGTCGCAGAGAACCGTCCTTCTTCCCCACAAAAAAGAACCCCGCCCCCGCAGGAGAAGAGGAAGGTCGGATGAACCCGGTTGCTAGAGAATCAGAAATATATTTCTCCATAGCCTCTCTCTCAGGAACCGAGAGTGAATAAATCTTGCCTTTAGGTGGAGACTTACCTGGCAGTAAATCTATTGCACAGTCATAGGGACGATGCGGAGGGAGAGAAGCAGCCCTTGACTTACTGAACACTTCCCTCAGGTCCTGGTACTCTACGGGCACGTTTGACAAATCCACTGCTTCCTCCTGCAACACAGGGACAGAAACAACAGAACAAGCAGACACTAGACACGAATTATGACACTCAGTGCTCCAAGCCGATATGGTTCTCTGTTTCCAGTCAATACGGGGGTTATGCAAACTTAACCAGGGGTGTCCTAAAACGATGGGTGTAAGGTGGGAGTCCATGATGTAAAATGAAATGGTCTCAGCGTGATTTCCAGATGTGATGAGTGTGAGGCTCTCGGTGACTTGAGAGATGGCCGGTAGTGTTTGTCCGTTTAATGCATTTACAGTGATGGTCTGAGGGAGTGTTCTGAGGGGAATTTGAAACTGTAAAGCAAAACTGTGATCCATAAAGTTACCTTCCGCTCCCGAGTCGACAAGTGCCTTGCAGTGGTGATCTTGAGTTGACCATCTCAGTCTTACCGGGAGGATGGTGGAAGTGGATGAGGTCTTTTCTGCGGAGATCCCACCCGATAGTAGCCTCATACTTACTATCGGGCTGGGCCTTTTACTGGACAACAATGAGCGAAATGTCCGGCGCCACCACAGTATAGACAAAGGCCCTGGGATCTCCGCCTTTCTCTCTCCTCCCGGGAAAGCCGAGCTCGCCCTACCTGCATGGGCTCGGGATCGTGGGGACCGAACGCGTCCATGCCGCTGGACCGCTGGTGTTCCACGCTGCCGCGGACTCTGGTGGGTGACGTTCGACGACCGATCCGAGATAGACGAGCGTCCACCCTCAAGGCCAGATCAATAAGCGCGTTAAGTGATGAGGGCAGGTCCAGGGCGTAGATCTCCCTTTGGACGCGTTCGGCCAGCCCATGCAGGAATAAATCCCACTGCGCCTCCTCGTTCCAGCGACACTTGGCCGCCAGGGTCTTGAACTCAATGGAATAGTCCGAGACGGATCGATCTCCCTGGCGTAGCTCTGCCAGAACCCTGGCAGCCTCTCTTCCCGCGACGGCACGATCAAAGACCCTCCTCATTTCCGTCGCGAGCGCCTGGAACGAGGAGCAGCACTGGTCTTGATTTTCCCACACGGCAGTTCCCCAAAGCGCCGCTCTCCCAGTCAGTAGCGTCAATACGAACGCCACTTTCGACTCCTCTTTCTCGAAGGTCCTCGGCTGTAGGGCGAAATGCATGCTGCAACGTGTTAGAAATGGACGACAGAAGTTGGGCTCACCGGAGTATGACTCAGGAGTAGGGAGTCTGGGCTCCGACTGGGAGAGAGGCACAGCTGGTATGGGAGGAACTGCCAGTGCGTCAGGTGGTGCTGGCGCAGTGGGAGGTTGAAGCTGATGGAATCGCTGGGTGAGCTCGGACACCTGCGAGGCAAGAGCCTGAATAGCTCGTCCTGTCTCCCCCTGGCTGCGTGCCTGTGCATCCATACGGCCGATGCATACTCGAATAAACTCCTCCAACGAGGCTGAAGATCCACCTGCTGCTCCCATGTCTTGGTCCATCCGTTCTGTCATGATAGAATACTGGAAGCAGTTGCAGGTAAAAAGGTGTTTATTTACGAACAGCAAACTCAAAGGAAAAAACACTTTAAAGTCAATGCTGAACGATCTCTCGGGGACAGGCGATCCGATGCTCTCAGGAACAGGCAAACAGACGCTCTCAGGGGGCAGACAATCAGGCTCACTCTCGCAGGGACTTCGATGGTCACGTGATGAAGTGCGCTGATGCGGTGAATACGTAGATCCCCAGTGCTCGGTGCTCGTGGGCGGTGAAACAGAGAAGACGCGATCCTCAGGAATAACAAGATCCGGATGAGACGGCACAACACACACACACAGGACGGCAAACAACGGATGGACGCTGGAATGGAGAGATGAGTGAGTATAAATGGAGAGCGGGAATTGAAAGCAGCTGGAGCGGGGAGTGAGTGTGATGATTATCAGCTGGAGCACTGAACAATCACGCGAGCGGGACAACGCCCACTCACGCACACTCACAGACATGAAAACAAACAATGACACGAGACACAGAGGAAACAGTGCATAACTCAACCGTGACAGTACCCCCTCTCCTAGGAATGCCTCACGGCATTCCCAGGCCTCCTTACCTGTCGATTGTAATCATCGATAAGGGAGTGATCCAGAATGTCACGAGCAGGGACCCAACTTCTCTCCTCCGGACCGTAACCCTCCCAATCCACCAAGTACTGAAATCCGCGTCCCCTCCGCCTTGAATCCAGGATGCGACGAACCGAATAAGATGGTTCCCCGTCTACGAGTCGCGGCGGTGGGGGAACCGGGACTGGCGGATTAATACGTGCAAAAAACACGGGCTTTATCTTAGAGACGTGGAAGACCGGATGAATTCTCCTGTACGCCGGAGGAAGGTTGAGGCGGACTGCCACCGGACTAACGATCTTGGTGACAGAAAACGGGCCAATAAATTTAGGAGCTAATTTATTCGATACGGAGCGGAGAGGAATGTTCTTGGTAGAAAGCCACACTTTGGAACCGACGACGTATACGGGAGGCCTGGACCGGTGGCGATCGGCTTTGGCCTTGGTGCGCTCCCGCACTTGGAGGAGTGTCTCCCGGGCTCTCGTCCAAGTACGGTGACACCTCTGGATGAAGGCGTGGGCAGAGGAGACCGCGACTTCGGATTCCGTACTAGGAAAAACAGGTGGTTGGTACCCTACACTACACTGGAACGGAGACAGGCCCGTGGATGACACTGGCAACGTATTGTGGGCGTACTCCACCATAGAAAGTTGTTGACTCCAGGAGGAAGGATTCCTGGAGACCAAACATCGTAGTGTTCTTTCCAAATCTTGGTTGGCTCTCTCAGTTTGACCATTGCTCTGGGGATGGAACCCAGAGGACAGACTGACCGTCGCCCCCAGCAATCTACAAAACTCTCGCCAGAATTTGGACACAAATTGGGGTCCCCTGTCGGAAACCACGTCTGTCGGGAGGCCATGTAACCGAAAGACGTGGTTTACGACTGCCACCGCTGTCTCCTTGGCTGAAGGCAATTTGGGCAAGGGAATAAAGTGGGCCGCCTTCGAGAACCGGTCCACCACGGTCAAAACTACCGTGTTACCCTGGGAGGGTGGGAGGGCGGTTATAAAATCTAGAGCGATGTGGGACCAGGGTCTCGAAGGCACCGACAGCGGTTGAAGTAACCCATCTGGGGGTCGATTGGATGACTTACCAGTGGCACAATTTGAGCAAGCCAAAACAAAATTGTGAACATCACGAGCCATAAGTGGCCACCAGAATCGCTGCTTAACTAAAAAGATAGTACGACTCACCCCTGGATGACAGGCTAGATTAGAGCAATGACCCCACTGGATAACGTCTGATCGTAATCCCTCCGGCACAAATAAGCGGTTAGGTGGGCACCGGATCGGAGGCGTTACCCCTTCCAAGGCCCTCTTGACCCTCGATTCGACCTCCCATGTGAGCGAAGAGATAATTAGGGTCTCTGGAAAAATGCGCTCGGGAGTAGGTTCGTGTTCGGGACGATCAAAAATACGCGACAAAGAATCGGGTTTGATGTTTTTGGACCCTGGACGATAAGAAAGAGTAAAATCGAAACGACCGAAAAAAAGTGCCCACCGAGCCTGCCTGGAGTTCAATCTTTTGGCGGTTCTAATATATTCCAGATTCTTATGGTCTGTCCAGACGATGAAGGGTACCCCTGATCCCTCCAACCAGTGGCGCCATTCCTCCAACGCTAACTTGACTGCCAACAACTCACGGTTACCAATGTCATAATTTCGTTCGGCAGGAGATAGACGATGTGACAAAAACGCGCAGGGATGCATCTCGTCATCTGAAGGAGAGCGTTGTGAAAGAACTGCGCCTACCCCCACCTCTGACGCATCGACCTCAACCACAAACTGACGTGCCGAATCAGGGGCAATTAAGATGGGAGCTGAAACAAAGCGGCTCTTGAGTTTGGCAAACGCAGCCTCAGCTGCGTCTGACCACCTGAACGTAGTTTTGGGTGAGGTCAAGGCGGTCAGAGGTGCGGCTAGTTGGCCGAAGTTGCGAATAAATCGCCGATAGAAATTGGCGAATCCCAAAAACCGCTGCAGGGCCTTGCGGGAATCTGGGATTGGCCACTCTACCACAGCCTTAACTTTGTCAGGATCCATACGCATACCTTCAGCCGACACGATGTGTCCCAGAAAAGGAACCGACTGTGCATGGAAAACGCATTTCTCCACCTTGACAAAAAGCCCATTCTCTAGCAACCTTTGAAGCACTCGTCGGACATGTTGCACATGCTCCTGGAGAGACGAAGAAAAAATCAATATGTCATCCAGGTAAACATATATGAACTGATCGATCATGTCTCGCAACACATCATTGACGAGCGCCTGGAAGACTGCGGGACTATTGGACAGGCCAAACGGCATAACCAAATATTCAAAGTGCCCCCTAGAGGTGTTAAAAGCAGTCTTCCATTCATCCCCCTTCCTGATGCGGACCAAATGATAAGCGTTACGTAAGTCCAATTTTGTGAAGAGTGAGGCTCCCTGCAACCTCTCGAAGGCTGAAGACATCAACGGCAAAGGATAAGTGTTCTTCACCGTGATGTTATTCAACCCTCGGTAATCAATGCAAGGTCGCAGAGAACCGTCCTTCTTCCCCACAAAAAAGAACCCCGCCCCCGCAGGAGAAGAGGAAGGTCGGATGAACCCGGTTGCTAGAGAATCAGAAATATATTTCTCCATAGCCTCTCTCTCAGGAACCGAGAGTGAATAAATCTTGCCTTTAGGTGGAGACTTACCTGGCAGTAAATCTATTGCACAGTCATAGGGACGATGCGGAGGGAGAGAAGCAGCCCTTGACTTACTGAACACTTCCCTCAGGTCCTGGTACTCTACGGGCACGTTTGACAAATCCACTGCTTCCTCCTGCAACACAGGGACAGAAACAACAGAACAAGCAGACACTAGACACGAATTATGACACTCAGTGCTCCAAGCCGATATGGTTCTCTGTTTCCAGTCAATACGGGGGTTATGCAAACGTAACCAGGGGTGTCCTAAAACGATGGGTGTAAGGTGGGAGTCCATGATGTAAAATGAAATGGTCTCAGCGTGATTTCCAGATGTGATGAGTGTGAGGCTCTCGGTGACTTGAGAGATGGCCGGTAGTGTTTGTCCGTTTAATGCATTTACAGTGATGGTCTGAGGGAGTGTTCTGAGGGGAATTTGAAACTGTAAAGCAAAACTGTGATCCATAAAGTTACCTTCCGCTCCCGAGTCGACAAGTGCCTTGCAGTGGTGATCTTGAGTTGACCATCTCAGTCTTACCGGGAGGATGGTGGAAGTGGATGAGGTCTTTTCTGCGGAGATCCCACCCGATAGTAGCCTCATACTTACTATCGGGCTGGGCCTTTTACTGGACAACAATGAGCGAAATGTCCGGCGCCACCACAGTATAGACAAAGGCCCTGGGATCTCCGCCTTTCTCTCTCCTCCCGGGAAAGCCGAGCTCGCCCTACCTGCATGGGCTCGGGATCTTGGGGACCGAACGCGTCCATGCCGCTGGACCGCTGGTGTTCCACGCTGCCGCGGACTCTGGTGGGTGACGTTCGACGACCGATCCGAGATAGACGAGCGTCCACCCTCAAGGCCAGATCAATAAGCGCGTTAAGTGATGAGGGCAGGTCCAGGGCGTAGATCTCCCTTTGGACGCGTTCGGCCAGCCCATGCAGGAATAAATCCCACTGCGCCTCCTCGTTCCAGCGACACTTGGCCGCCAGGGTCTTGAACTCAATGGAATAGTCCGAGACGGATCGATCTCCCTGGCGTAGCTCTGCCAGAACCCTGGCAGCCTCTCTTCCCGCGACGGCACGATCAAAGACCCTCCTCATTTCCGTCGCGAGCGCCTGGAACGAGGAGCAGCACTGGTCTTGATTTTCCCACACGGCAGTTCCCCAAAGCGCCGCTCTCCCAGTCAGTAGCGTCAATACGAACGCCACTTTCGACTCCTCTTTCTCGAAGGTCCTCGGCTGTAGGGCGAAATGCATGCTGCAACGTGTTAGAAATGGACGACAGAAGTTGGGCTCACCGGAGTATGACTCAGGAGTAGGGAGTCTGGGCTCCGACTGGGAGAGAGGCACAGCTGGTATGGGAGGAACTGCCAGTGCGTCAGGTGGTGCTGGCGCAGTGGGAGGTTGAAGCTGATGGAATCGCTGGGTGAGCTCGGACACCTGCGAGGCAAGAGCCTGAATAGCTCGTCCTGTCTCCCCCTGGCTGCGTGCCTGTGCATCCATACGGCCGATGCATACTCGAATAAACTCCTCCAACGAGGCTGAAGATCCACCTGCTGCTCCCATGTCTTGGTCCATCCGTTCTGTCATGATAGAATACTGGAAGCAGTTGCAGGTAAAAAGGTGTTTATTTACGAACAGCAAACTCAAAGGAAAAAACACTTTAAAGTCAATGCTGAACGATCTCTCGGGGACAGGCGATCCGATGCTCTCAGGAACAGGCAAACAGACGCTCTCAGGGGGCAGACAA
The DNA here is from genome assembly GCF_964197995.2 of Scardinius erythrophthalmus. Classification (NCBI taxonomy): domain Eukaryota; kingdom Metazoa; phylum Chordata; class Actinopteri; order Cypriniformes; family Leuciscidae; genus Scardinius; species Scardinius erythrophthalmus. The sequence continues at coordinate 24,526,618 of NC_138237.1, read as the reverse complement.
TCAGGCTCACTCTCGCAGGGACTTCGATGGTCACGTGATGAAGTGCGCTGATGCGGTGAATACGTAGATCCCCAGTGCTCGGTGCTCGTGGGCGGTGAAACAGAGAAGACGCGATCCTCAGGAATAACAAGATCCGGATGAGACGGCACAACACACACACACAGGACGGCAAACAACGGATGGACGCTGGAATGGAGAGATGAGTGAGTATAAATGGAGAGCGGGAATTGAAAGCAGCTGGAGCGGGGAGTGAGTGTGATGATTATCAGCTGGAGCACTGAACAATCACGCGAGCGGGACAACGCCCACTCACGCACACTCACAGACATGAAAACAAACAATGACACGAGACACAGAGGAAACAGTGCATAACTCAACCGTGACAGTGTTGCGTACGCTGCCGTGCTTGTGCTGCATTATGGTTTCGCGTACAGTCGACTGAAATCATTGTGCAACCCGTGTGCTGGGTATTTATAGGCTCAAGGCCACACCCATTTTGGTGGGTCATGACGTAGTGCTGGAAGGCTTCCCATTGGCGCTGGAGTCGTGCCAAGACGCACTGATAGGTTGCAGCAGTTGCTGCAGAGCAGCCAATAAGCGTGCGAGCTGCGTCGCCTATGTCTGCCTGCTGCAGCAAATGCGATTTACATTCTGGAAAATTAAGGATAATTTTCTTGCTTCAGTATTCTCGAGAAAAGGAGTTTCCCTTAGCGTAAGCTAAACTTACGCAACACTCGTTCCCTCTCTAGAGAGAACCGAGGTTACGTTAGTAACCGAGTGTCGTTTTCCCTGTTGGGTTGATGAAAGAGAAATATAAACCCCACATTAAAAGAACAGAGAACTGCAAGTCATACTGTTTGACTAAATCATTACAGGGAGGATATTACTGAGACTAAGGCAAGATGCAGCACTTACATTTATTAAGTAACATTAATATATACAGACTGCTATCTACTGAAATGTATTTACATAGGCAACCTTTTGTTTGTGCATTTATAAATCAGGTACATTGTCAACATATATAATGTTAACTAGTTTATTAATTTGTGTAGTGTTAACTATGTTAACAATTATCATGTCATGTACTGCAGTAACAGCAAGGACTTTATAGTCCTTGAAACAAAATTAAATGTAAAAAATTGACAGAGCCTCAGAACACCCCAGAGCATTAGTTTGTAATGTGCAGTATATCCAATTAAGTAATTCAAGGTAATTTATATTATTGATCAAACTGACATCTGTTTGTTACTCTGTTTACAGGTATTGTGTACAGCAGCAAATGGACAACCTGACATTAAGAAACAGCATTCTCCTCGTGGAGGGACTCAAAGTTACACATCAGTCCTCTTACCCTGTTTTCATTGTGCTTTTCTTGGCTTATATTTTTGCAGTGGTATCAAACATTACACTTATATTTCTGATTTCAACAGAGAAGAATCTGCATGATCCTATGCATTTTCTGTTCTGTAACTTGCCAGTTAATGATTTATTAGGGACCACTGTCATTATGCCACGCTTGCTGCAGGACATTTTAAGGGAAACCTCAGAGCACTATATATCATATGTGGAGTGTGTTATTCAAGCTTATTTTGTGCATGTATTTACAGCAGCATGCCACTATGTGCTGATGATCATGGCCTTTGACAGATATGTGGCTATATGTAATCCATTGCGATACACGACTATAATGACCAATAAAATGGTGGTTAAACTATCAGCATCAGCCTGGGGGCTGTCAGTACTTGTGGTGACAATTATGTTAGCTCTCACTATGCGTCTGTCTCACTGCAGATCAACAATTGAAAACCCTTTCTGTGACAATGCCTCACTATTCAAACTGTCATGTGAAAATGTAAGTATTAATAACGTGTTTGGAGTTGTTTATACCGCAGTTATAGCCTGCCTGTCAGCAGTATCTATATTTATAACATATGTCAAAATTGCTACTCTATGCATAAGGAGCAAAAACAAAGCACTTAACAGCAAAGCCATAAAAACCTGCAGCACTCATTTAGCGGTTTATTTAATCATGTTCGTTTCTGGAGGCATTTTTATTTTTCTTCATCGTTTTCCTGAATACCCTGAAAGCAGAAAACTAGCTAGTGTAATGTTTCACATTGTACCACCAGGATTAAATCCCTTAGTATATGGTTTACAAACTAAAGAGATAAGACAAAAGATTGTTAAAGTTTGGTGTAGATAAATATAGAATTCTTGAATTTATTATGCATTTTATTACAAGAAAATGTAGAGTCAATATTTTCTTTTTTTTTTCTTTTTTCTTTTTTTATGTGCGCTAATCTTACAGTTTTAAGTGGAACCATATGTAGCCTAAATCTTTCTTTTTATTTTTATTTCTTATAATATCTATGCTTCGATGCCCTTTATGTTATAGTTAAATTTTCTCATTAATTATCAAGTTTCTAATGGGAAAAAAAAAATTACACATGAACACCACATTAAGTTTTTTTTTTTTTTCTTCTTCTTCTTTGAGATAAATATGAGAATAAAGACACTGGGACATTATTTAAACAATATTGAGTTGAAAGGGATTTAATAGAGTAAATGTATAAAATATCTGTTTAAACTTGAATTTAAAATATTTTATCCAAGATTGCTTAAGAAAATCAATAAAATTACTGAATAAAATAATATTTCACTCAAGATTTTTTTAATAAAATTTCACTACATTATGTAAAACACTACTGTGTATCCGAAAATGACCTACATGAGTGAACAAATACTTTTTTTATTTGTTAATCTATATGCAGTGTTAAAAATAATATTGCTGCCATGTAGTGACAGCAAGTAATATGTTTTGCAAAATATGCTCAATACTTACACGTTTTGTAATATGCATTATACACAATAATTTAATTATGCAATCATTTACCTATACTGTTAATGAAAATGACACTTTTGTTTGTTACTTTGTTGATCTTTTTTCAGCTGTGGAAGCAATACTTACTGTCTTATTTAATTTCTATAGTTTATAATATTGTTAACATTGTTTATTTCTGTGAGTTAGTGCCCTCTACAGGCGTGAGGGGAAAAAAACATTTAAAAAGATATACCACCCCTTGGAGACAATATAGCAATATAGCGTACTGTTAAATTAATTAAAAATGCATTATAGTATATTTGTATTGTACTAAAAACATACTCAAGTACATTTTAATACATTTAATAGTACGTCTTTTTCACCTGGGTTGTTTATTTTATGTTGCAATTCATCGTTATTTTGATTTAATAAATGCTACTTTGCACACATCAGGATGTCATTGCATTAAAGGAGAACTCCGGTCAATTTTAACATTGAGCTCATTTTTTTGTAAATTTGGAGTGCTGTCAATACAGAGAACAACGACAAAAATCGGTGTTGCCTACACCATGTTATCCTCTTTTTAAAATTTGCACCCTGTTGACTTCAATGGGGCAAGTTTTAAACCTGCTTTTAGCCTCTTAACATCCTTGATGTGTCATTACAAGTGCACAGCCAATGTGAGTGATTCCTTCAGAGTGATCACGGGTGAATCTGACTGCAGTAGATGTGAAAGATATTAATAAAAATGATGTTATTTCAGCCAGCGCACATACCTGTATTTTCTTCCTGTTTTCGGTCGAAGTCCATAGTAATCGATTGTCGAGTTCACACGCATAGGTTTAGTTACCTATGATCACGCACGTGAACTCGACAATCGATTACTATGGACTTCGACCGAAAACAGGAAGAAAATACAGGTATGTGCGCTACAAAAAAATGAGCTTAATGTTAAAATTGACCAGAGTTCTCCTTTAACAAGAAACAAGGGACAAAATTGGAAACACTGAAACTTGTTTGCCTTTTAAGGGAACTCACGTTGTGTCGAGATTGATGCTGTGGGAACGCACTGCGTGATTGCGTCGTGAAGCACTTGTGAAATCAGTCCAATGGCGTTTAGGCGGGTGACGTCATGGCAGGAAGCTATAAAGCGCACCCAGACAGTGTTGCCAACTTAGCACCTTTGTCACTATTTTTAGCAACTTTTCAGACCCCTTTAGTGACATTTTTCAAAAAAGCGACTAGCGTCAAATCTAGCAACTTTTTGGACAAACCTCAGTAACCTCCAAATGTTGCCAATACGAGGTCTTGCTTTCTCCCTGCCGTCACTCTCTCTAGCTGCGTTTACCCTGTTCAGTGAACGGCTGAGAAGAGCAGCAGCATGTTCATCTGTTGATGATATGATGTATCTTGTGAATCTATTGTTTTTCCTTTTCATGTCTGGTATCATTTTAAATGTCTCAGTGCGATTGGTAAAATGGTCTTAATTTCTTTGCAGTCATTGGTATTATGAGAAAGATTGAAAACTTAAGAGAATTCAGTTCTCTTCTTTGGGTGGTGTCTCTTCAAGATCTCCCCTCTCTCCCAGAACCAGGTGTTACCCCCTGGGGTACATGAATTGACCCAAAACAATTCTAAAAAAAATATTTGTATAACCCTTTTGTTCTGGTCTGGGTATATAATAGTAAGTGGCAGAGCAGTCTTTGGGAACCTGTAACCAGGAAAAACCCCATGCAGTGCTGTGTCAGTGTCTTCCACACTCACACACCACTGCGTGTCTCTGTCAGGAATGCATTTCTTACACTTGGAGTAATATTTGAGCAAGTGATGTCATGCAGTTATTATTTCTGAATTGGCTTTTAATCATTTACTTGTGTAATTGGCATGATACAATTTTTACATGACAAATAAAATGTTGTATTTGATTTAGTCTGGACTCTCCTGAAATCATTATGACCAGTAGATTATGAGGAGGCTGGTGCTACCGCAGATCTGTGTCCAGGATGGGTCAAACTAAAGGCGCATATATGAACGGAGCAGTAGGCACGTCATTTGAAGACCTTTTGATTTCTGTCTATCACTGACTTGGCAAGTTGTACGGAAGTGGCTAAATAAACTACACTTTTTTTGTACGAGTGAGCAGTAGGCAACCAACTAAAGAGATATTAGCAAAATTGTCTTGCTTCAGGTCGGATAGGGTATTGTTATTATGAGGGGCATGTATCGGTCCCTTAACAACGGGGTCAATGTTGGCTTTGCCACAATCCAATTTGTGTTTAGCCCAAACATCTGGATATAAACTGCACAGAAGACCCCACACAATCATCTCTGATGATTGGTTTTGTCATCTACCAACAGAACTTAAATTACATGTGTGATCTTCATGTGGTATTATCCCAGCTGTTGTAGCGATTTGACGACTGTCAGTGAATATGATCATGTTCAACAATGGAAGAATGTCTTGTGAATTCGGCCCCACCCAGAAATATGTCCATAAGACTTCATTTTCATGTATTTGCAGTGGAACTTATCTACTTTTGCGAAATGTTGTGATACCTCCTCCAGCTCCTTCAACTTCCATAGTTTCATCTGTTGTAGGTAGATTCAGATCTGTATTTAGATCTGTTATCGAAATGTCTGCTCCTGTGTCGACCAAAAGGTACATGGGTGGCCCCCTATTAATGCATTGAAGAAAAGGCGATTGTCTCTTTTCTTACTAATACAGCTGATTCCTATTGCGGACACATAATTCCCTCTATGAGCTGACGGACTAGTGCTTCAGCCCACGTCTTCCCTTGAGAGGTTTCATCATGGTTTTTCGCACTGACTTGTTTAAATGATGGACCTTGAACTGCTCCACCTCCTTTAGCCCAACAATCTTTTTTTTGAGTGGCCACACTTTCCACAGTTGCTGCAAATCTTCAACCTCCTCTCTGTGTCCATGTTGTATTGAGCAGTCTCCACTCCTCTTCGATTTGGATTGTTTCCTTCTTCCTTGTTTGATCTTGCAGCCATCTCTAGACGGCGAGCCCATTGCATAATTTGGTCAAATGTTTTGCCTGGATTGACTCAAAATGATAAGGCTTGTTGGTATTTTGTGCTAAAGCCATCCACATGTGTGTCAGTGAACTGTACATAATCTATGTCAGGTTGTTTCCTAGCACAGAGGGCCCATCTATCATAAGCATTCCACTTACGCAGAGCATATATATCTGAAGATTCATTCCTTTTGCTTAATCAGTGTCACTGATGTGAATGGAATTTTACCGCTGCCCAAGATTTCTTGGATTTCTTTTCAGAACTCATCTAATGCTTGCCAAAGACCCAGGGGTCGTCCCTGGCCATCAACCCACAAGTCTACCCATTGGGCTATTGTTATTGACGCTGGCAAGTGTTCCCATCAGTCTCTTGGGATTTTAGCTTTCACAATGGTGTGTATGTCTCTTAATGTAATTTGATGTGCTTCAACCAGAGAGTCTAATTTTTGTCAAAACTCTGTATTTGGATCTTGTCTCTTCAGAGGAGGCAAGGCTGCGAGAATGGCTTGACGTTCTCCTGGTGTGAATGGTCTCTCTTCTGTCATCATTTCAGATTGTAATTCTTCCCTTTTAACAGCAAGTGATGAAAATTCAGGACCGTTCTTGTCAACTGTGATCATGTCATCATCTCTTGTCTCATCACCCAAGTCAGATCCATAATTATGAGCGGGTGTACATCGTAGCATGTCTCTGTTTGGCTGGGCTGATTTAGATCTCGTTAATATTCGAGCTGCATGTGCAGATGCAATAGACATTTTTGTCAACTGGACCTCCATTTGTTCTCGAAGCTTGAGGCTGTGTCAGAGGTTTAGATGAACTTGTATATTGTTCAGGCAAAGTTGGATAGATTGGATTGGAAGGAGGAGGTGTTACAGTTGTTGCGGATTTCACTGGTGCTTGTGAATATTTCCTTTCAGCTTCAGTTATTATATTTGTCCAATCTGGATGAAATGAATCATCACTGGTTGTATTTTCTTTCTCTGAACATTTAATAGACATGATTTTGTTCAACTTGTCATGTGCTTCAATTTGAGGCTTCATTGCTTCAAAAAGTGGAACTGGACAACCATCAAAACCGCAAAAAATTCCACCTTGTTTCACAATCCAATGAGCTGCTAGTATTGGGAATGCTTTTGACTGGATAGAGTTTCTTTGGGACTCGAACCAGCTTAAAGGAACACGCCGACTTTTTGGGACTTTAGCTTATTCACCGTATCCCCCAGAGTTAGATAAGTACATACATACCCTTTTCATTTCCGTGCGTGCCGTAACTCTGTCTGACGCACCCACTGCTAGCCTAGCTTAGCACAAAGACTGGAGGTAAATGGCTCCAGCTAACAAACTGCTCCCAATAAGTGACAAAATAACGGCAACATTTTCCTATTTAAATGTTGTGATTTGTATAGTCACAGCGTGTACAAATAACAAGGTCACATGAGACACAGCCATCTTCTAACCGTGTACATACTGGGAACTATATTCTCAGAAGGCGAAGCACTGCTACTTGGGTGGGCTTCTCAGGTGCTGCGAGCAAATCACTAAACCACCTTTATCAGCTGGTTTCCAAACCACATCAGATTTCCTTGATAATTCAGTTAAAGTCTGACGTTCCTTAAATCCATAAAGATCGTGTGTGGGACATTTCAAGATATTTTCCATCCCCTTGTTTTACATAAATAATACATAAACTTAAATTAAAATAATATTCAAAATACATTAACATCAATTTTACAAGGAAAGAAATACAAATAATAAACAATACATTTCTACATAATATAAAAATAAACACAATAAAACAATGAAACAATGACCCCCCTGCACACACTAGAAAATGGACTATGCTTACACATCCCAGTATTCCTTGGTATGGCATAAAATGAGGAAGAGGAAGGCCACACTTCCATGCTGCAGCCATGAACCACAGAAGGTAAGTTTTGAAAATGTGGATATAAACTAATATAGTTGATTCTGTAAATTCTAAAAAAAAAAAAAAAAAAAGACACTCTTGGTGTCTTTTGTCATCTGTCTAAAGGCCTCATTATACTTCTGCATCGAACTCACGCCATAGCTACGTCGTAGGCTGTGTGTAGCGCGCGTACCCTTCGGCGTACCCTGACGTGCACCTCTCCAAAAATGTAACAACGCGTCAACTCTACGCGGACGCAAGCGCTGTGATTGGTCTGCTAGGACCACTCCCTCGGGTTTCACACGCTCCCTCTGCATGCGCGTCAACGCGGACAACGACGCAGAAGTATAAATGAAAACCAACGCGTTGCCTACAGCGTAGAGGATACGGCGTGAGTTTGACACAGAAGTATAATATGTGCCTTAATGTGCACCTTAGACTAGAAAAACTCATATTTAACCAAATAATGAGAAACAAACAAGCATTTATGCAAAAAAATATAAACCAAACAAACACAGGGCATACACCACAATCTGGGGTAACTTATGACATCGTCACGGGGGGGTGGATAACACCTCATTATGCGGTGCCCATCTCCCTTCGGTGCCCTCAGGGGCCGTCGGGGCGCAGTGGTCTCCAGCGAGTTCTAGTCTGTACTGCAACGCCTGTACACATTTCCCACGATCGCACTGCTCCCAGCGGTTCTAGAGAGGGTCCGGTGGCACGTGGTAAGTTTGCTCCTAGTAGCCCCGTACTGGCCGGCCCGAGTATGGTTTTCAGACATCATAACTCTTCTAGCAGGCCATCCGTGGCAAAACCCGATCAGGAGGGACCTTCTTTCTCAGGCCGGGGACACAATATATCACCCTTGGCCAGAGCTTTGAAGCTGTGGGTCTGGCCCCTGAGGGGGACCAACTCGTAAATGATGGTGTCTCAACTGAAGTTGTTGAGACCATCCTAAACTCCACGAGGAAACTGCATGCATTAAAATGGAATGTATTCACTTTATGGTGCAGAGAACATCAGTTGGACCTAGTTAACTGCCAAGTGGCTTCAGTGCTGGAGTTCCTCCAGAATCGCTTCTCTGACGGGCTCTCCCCGTCCACGCTTAAAGTCTATGTGGCGACCATAGCTGCCTTCCACACGCCTCTAGGGGTGGGCACTATGTGGAGACATCCAGTTATAGTGCGTTTCCTTCATGGAGCTAGGAGGATGAGGCCTGTCGTCCAGACCAGGGTCCTCACGTGGGACCTGGCAGTGGTTCTTGAAGGGCTATCCCTGGCACCCTTCAAACCTTTGGACAAGGTGTCCGAGTAATATGTAATCCTGAAGGTAGCCTTCCTGCTAGATATTACGTCCCTAAAGAGACTGGAGGACCTGCGGGAGCAATCTATTGCTCCCTCGTGCCTCAAGTTCGCTCCTGGCAGAGTGAGAGCCATTCTCCACCCTAGACCTGGCTATGTGCCTAAGGTGCCTTCAAATGTGGCACGGTCTGTAATCTTGCAGGCATTTCATCCTCCACCGCATGTGTCGGCTGATCAAGCTAAGCTACATCTATTATGCCCGGTCCAAGCTCTGGAGGCCTACGTACACAGGTCCTCGAGCTGGAGGAAGTCGGACTAGTTGCTTGTTTGTTTTGGGTAACCTAAGTTTTTTTTTCCATTCTGTCACCTGATGGAGTTTTGGTTCCTTGCCACTGTTGCCTTGGCTTTTGGCTTGCTTAGTTGGTAGGGTTGCCAACTGTTCCGTATAATATGGAATCGTCCCGTATTTGACACATAAAAGTCTTGTTCCGTATTGAACTGATACGGAACGCACTTTGTTCCGTATTTTTGAGAATCAATTCAGTGCAAATCCATGACAGACACATCAGACTATGAACGAAGACAATTGTAGGCTATGATAAGAAAGAAAAAAAAAACCCCGACGGTGAGGTAGATATTAATTTCTCCCCCTGTTTGTCTATGATCAGTGTAGCGTTTTTAACATCTTGGAACATCATCAGAGAATGCCCTTTTAATTGGTCGTTTCAGTCATTGTGAGTCACGTATCGTAGCAACGATGACGACAAGTGACAACAGCGGGAAATGTAAAAATGACTACCTCCGAGCAGCCGAGCAGAATTTATATTCTATAAATATATAGGCCTAATAAGTTGTAGGCCTATTATAATATGCTATAATGTATGAAATATATTTATCTAAATATCAATTAGTTTCCACAATATTCACCAGAAATCATTTCAGAAGAAATTGTACAAACATAAACGGCTTGTATTCTCACTATATTACACTCTCCCCTACAGGATAAGATGTCGTCCCGACATCATATTGCTTCAGTAATCAGTTACAGCAATGCTCAATTTACAGTATTTAACTTCACCCATCAGTATTTGTATACAACATCAGATTTTACAACACTGTTACCAACATTTTCATTACACCACATTCCTTTTCTTTTTTCTTTTTTTTTTCTGCAACAAAGAATCATTTTACCATCCATATTACTTAATAGGCAAGAGGCACTAGTTCGTAATAGTCCCATGGTTTAGTGTCAAAAAAGAAAGTAATTTTTAAACCACAGAGTCTCTTTTGGGTAAAAAAAACAGTCCATTAATTTGCCCTGGCAAAAATGGCAAAAAGTCCTTCAAACAAGAAAAGGATGCAAAAAGTGTCAACAAGAAAGTCCCAAACTGACACAAAGTGCCCACAGTTTCAAAACCGCACAACAGTCCATTTTCTTAATATTTGGTAACAGTCCATTGTTTGTTTGTTTTCTCTTTTTTTTCAATAGTTATCCACTATGGGCAATAACAGTTTCTGGGTAATGTGGTGTATAGTGGAATTTCATAGTTAATAGCACACATGAGGGCTGGGGGTAACAAAGTGGCGTTGATACCCAGGGTGTCACAATGGTCATTCCACTTGATGCAAAGTGTGGGTAGTGGTTATTTCCCACCATCTGCACATTGTAGTATGATGGGGTCCCGAAATTATCATATGTAAACTTTTTCGGTGGCCTTCGCTTCCTCCTGGGGAATTGGTGCTCGTTTTCCTCCTCTGAGGTCCTGTACCTGGACCCAAGCGCTTCAGTTGTTTCGTCAACAGGTAAGTCTCGTTCCATTGGGTCAACAGTTGGCTCGTTTTCATGACGCTCTTGTCTTATTTCAGGTGCAGGCTCGGGAAGATTTAGCTCTGACTCGGCTGAAGGTGACTGTGGCCTTGGTTCCGAGAGAGGTAGATAGCGGCTCACAAGGTACTGACTGTGGTAGTAACAGATCCCTGTTTCCTAGGAGATCACTGCTTTTTGTGATATTATATTATAAGGCTCCACTCTGAAGTAGTACTCATCCTCTTCACTTTCATTATAGCACTCTGGCTCATACTCCCTGTTCTTAACAAGCAGACCTCTCTTTTTCCTCTGTTGGTTAGGTGTGGAGTCTTTTTTCTCTGCAATGGCTGACGGTAAGTAATCACATGGTAGAAGTAGATTTCTGTGTAAGACTCTGGACCTTCCTTTACCCTGCTCAGGTTTCACCTCGTAAATAGGGACATCCTCCATGGCTTGGCAGATTACAATATGAACTTCGTCCTCGCAGTATTTCCTTAGCTTTCCAGGATCCCCTCGCGGAATGAGATTTTTCACAAGGACTCTGCTTCCAGGGTACAGGTCAGCACATCTTACTTTGTGGTCGTAGTTTTGCTTGTTCCTTTCAGCAGACTTTTTTGCATGGTCCCGTGCAATCTCGTAAGCCTCTTGCATTCCCTTTGTCCAGCGTTCTACATACTCTTGCTGATTAGGGGTGCCACGGTCCTGGTCAAGTCCGAACAGCGCATCAACGGGGAGCCTAGGGGAGCGACCGAACAACAGGTAAAATGGCGAGAAGCCAGTAACCTTACATTTAGTGCAGTTGTATGCGAATACTAGTTTGTTAAGTGCCTCCTTCCAATTGGATTTCTCTTTCTCAGACAGAGTCTTGAGCATCTGTAGTATTGTTGGATTGAACCTTTCCACCTGGCCATTTCCTTGTGGATGGTAAGGGGATGTTCTTGATGCTGTAATACCACTGTACTTCCTTAGTTGGTCAAACAACTGGTTCTCAAATTCTCCACCTTGGTCATGGTGTATCTTTGAAGGGAATCCGAACTTAAGGACAAAATCATTGAACAGTCGATCCGCCACCGTTTTGCCTTATTTTGATGTGGTAGCATAGGCTTGAACAAATCGAGTAAAGTGATTGATGACGACGAGAATGTACTCATATCCTCCTTTGCACTTATCCAGATGGAGAAAATTAATCGAGTCTAGCTCAAACGGGTAAGTTATCTTGATGCTTTTTAGCGTTGCCCGTATCTCTCGGCATGTTTTTTTCTGCTTAATGCACAGACTCACCCTTAGGACATAATGCTCAACATCCTTCTGTATCTGTGGCCAGAAAAAAACAGTCTCTAATAAGGCTTGTTGTCCGATCCAGCCCTTGGTGGCCCATCTCAGCGTGTAGTTCCCTCAGGACGATATGCTTGAACTTGGCCGGTAACACAAGCTGAGGCCGCTGGGACGTTTTACGGTACGGTATGCCATGTTCATCTATGTAGTAGATTTTTACAATGGACCTTTGTTCTCAATTTGCTACTACTGTTGGTTGAGCTGGATATAGCTTGACGCGTGCAGTTGTAAAGATGAGTAGAAGTTGATTCAGTCAGTCCAATGACCATTTATTGTTAATGATTGTCGTGGATATTTTTCTAAACCTAACTACCTGGCTCTATCTATTGGGTCTCGTCCTCGACGTCCCCACTCTATAGATCACCTGTAACTGACTACCTGGCTCTATCTATTGGGTCTCGTTCCTGACGTCCCCACTCTATAGATCACCTGCTATTCTGACTCGGTTTCCCTAAATTAGTTTTCTCGCTGCGCAGCATAAATGACAGACAAACTCTAGCAATTGTCCTTTAAATGCTTTAATCACGGCCGGGAGAGTTTCTCGAGCAGTTCTCAGAGAAATCTCAGCCACATAGAATAATACATCAGGTTATATAGGATAAAGACATGACGCACAGAAACCAAATCACCTGTTTAACTCATGACTCTGACGTTGTCATTTTCTATTAAGAGAAAGAAGCAAGCCCCCCTCCTTTTCACCCCCTGTTAGTGGCACATGCAAAAAGTGTCTTGGAAAACAGAAAAAACACAAGTAAAGGGTTAAGAGTTCTGTTGATTACTCAATATGTCATGAGACTTATAGACAGTATTATTTTGATTTTGTTATAGTCAGCACTAGACAATTTTCCATAACTCAAATAGACAAGAACAGGACCTTTCAGTAAAATGTGTCCCCAAGTGTTAGAATGTTAGACCTAGAAAGAGGAAGTAAAGTTCATGTGTTATTACTGTTAGAATCAGAGTTAGTTCAAAATACAGTTTATTATTTTATCCTTTAATTTTTCTGTCACATTTCCCCTCTTTGGTCGTAATTTTACATTATACGACCATAATCAATTTCCAGATCTGTTTAATTTCGCACATTGCGGTAATGACTCTCCGGACGATCAATTGGGCGCATCTGCATTCGGTCAACTGGGTGCAATTGCTCATAGTGGTGGCCCTCTTCTTCCTCTTCCACAATGCTTCTGACCAATTTCCCCATACTAGCTCGAATACATTTGATTACACATCCAATCACGGTTGCTACAATCAGCACGGTGACAATTACTGGCAATAAGAGCTTAAGAATGGGTCCGAAGATATTACCAAAAGCATTGTGGTAGGCATCAGCAACCCAATCTAATCCCCATCCCATTACCTTGTTCTTTGCCTGTTCATCCTGCCACAAATCATTCCGCACCTTTGACATATCGTCTAGTACTTTTGAAATGGAACTGCCCTCTTCATCGTAGGCCGGGATATAGGTACAGCATTCCTTACCAATTTTGACACAGACCCCTCCCTCCTCTGCAAGAATTGCATCCAGTGCCATCCTGTTCTCCAGAGTCACTTGTCTGATAGCCCCCACCTCGCTTTTCAAAAGTGCCAGAGCTAATTAGGTGTCGTTTGCGAATCGAAATAGTTCATAATGGATTCTATTAATCCAGTTCATTGAGTCAGTTACAGCGTTATGGATCAGAAAAGCCTTCCAAAACTGAGCATTTCTAGCAATTACACGGTTCTCTTCGGGGATGTCAGAAATATCATGTCTCCACCAAGTGTCATCATCCCTTCTCTTTAAGTCCCTTTTCTCTCTCGTAGGTTTTCCTACATAGCCAATTTTGATTCTCGCTCTGAGCTGAACCAAAGCACAGAGACCACTCCATGAAACAGGCAGACTGGGATATGCAGTATGACGGCACAACCAGTAGTAGTCAAAAAGGACGTAAGCCCCGCCTGCAAGGTGGTCACTTTTACCAGTGGGGTTATAACAGCTAACTTCGTGGATGGTCTCACATCCCTCAAGTATCCCTAAGAATTGGTTTCCCCTTTTTGATCTATAACACTCTTTAAATTTTTAATTTGGAAAAGGCCAGACCTTTTTCTTCCCCTCAGTAGAGAGGGAGAGCATTGGTGCCGGAATAGTTACATTATCACATTTAAGTGGAAATTTCCTATGGAGGATTTTTCTGGAACATTCTGACCCCGGTCCAGCTACGTAAGATAAGATACACTTCAATTTGTGACCCTCAACTGGCTCTGGCAACAGAGGATATGGATACGCAGCGGAGAAGGAGGCATGAGCACAGACATAACAATCTTTGTTAGGTGCAAATTTTTTAGCTGTGTACTCAGCATATTTCCAGAACAAATTTAACCCATACTGGTTTTGGTCGATGGCGGATGAGTAGTCATGATGAACAGGCACTTCCCTTTTCCCTCTAACCTGATCACTCACTGGAAAGAATCCAAACAGAAACAGTAACATGATCAAAAGCAACACACCTACGAGTACAGTAACACATATACTATATTTAAACATTCTGTCAGACCACATTCGCTCCCAGATGCGCTGGTCCATCAGCGGAATCTTTCCATCTTCACCTTAATAACTCTTTGCGAGTCGTCGCAAGGTCCCTCCCACGTCGGTAGAGGAGGCACTTTACTAGCACGGCCTTCTTTTCCCTCTACTTACCACTTGCAGGGAGCTGGTGGGGCTTGCAATGCGACACGTGAACCCAGGTGTCACGTTCAGCAACCTTGATCGCTGTATTTGTTGTTAGGATGATCTCATATGGGCCCAGCCACCTCGGGTTGTTCCACGCCTTGCGTCTGTGGTCCTTGATCCAGACCCACTGTCCTGGTTCGTAAGAGTGCTGCGGTTCTGTTCCTGGAACCGGCAAGGCAGCTTTTACCTGTGAATGAATTGTTTTAATGGTTCTGGTTAATGACAGTATATACTTTCTCATTTGCTCATCTACCCCCGCCAAACCCTCCTGGGGAGGAGGTTCAATTCCTACTCGCATGGGCCGACCTGTAAGAATTTCATGTGGGCTGAGGGCTGTTCTCGTCCCTTTTCGGGCTCTTATGGCCATTAAAACAATGGGTAGGGCTTGAACCCATGTCATTTCAGTTTCGGCCTTACACAATTTGTTTTTTATTGTCTGGTTAAGTCTTTCCACTGCCCCCCCCCCACCCCCCCCCCCACCCCACCCCGCTTTCTGGCCTGTAAGAACAGTGCTTTCTCAAATTTATTTGTAGCCCTCTTGCCAATTCAGTTATTACTTTATTTACAAAATGAGTTCCATTGTCACTAGACAATTTTTCAGGTATTCCCCATCTGGGAATCACCTCTCTAATCAGAGCTTTTGCTACAGCCGCAGCATTAGTTTTTCTGCATGGGAAACACTCAACCCACTTTGAAAACATATCAACAATCACAAGACAATATTTATATCCTTGGCATGGTGTCAGCTCAATGAAATCCATTTTCAGGTGCTGGAAAGGAAGGTTAGGTGTGGGGTGAGCAGAGTAAATAGCTTTTTTACTCTGTTTTCCCACATTATTACCTTTACAGATGTGGCAATTTCGGCAGAATTTCTCTGCTAATGATGTAAATCCTGGAGCCACCCAGGAAGTACTTATCAGATCATTCATAGCTACTTTTGAAGCATGGTCTAGACCATGAGCCCAATTTGCAAAATTAGGATACAGTTGTTTAGGTAGAAATGGTTTATCTGTTTTGGTATCTTTCCAGACACCTTCGTCATCTTTTCCACCCCTCTCTGACCAAATTTTCAATTCCCGGTTAGTACCCAGGCTCTGAATTTCATTCAGTGACGGTGGTACCTGGATGCTATCAGTAGAGAGGGATGTAAAACCTACAAAGTCAGTCTCTCTTCGTCCTGTCAGTGCTGTGTTTTTTGCTACAGAGTCAGCAAAATTATTACCTTTTGATACTTCCTCACCGGTTCTCATATGTGCACTACATTTGCAAATTGCTATTTCTCTTGGCATTAACAAATTTTCAAGTAATTTATCAATTAATTTTGAATGTGCTACCGGCTTCCCGTTGGCTGTAAGGAAATCCCGATTTTTCCAAATCGCTCCATGGTCATGACATACACCGAATGCATATCGTGAGTCGGTATATATAGTGACGGAGCGATCTCTGGCCAATTCACATGTGCGTGCGAGTGCTGCAAGTTCTGCTGCCTGAGCTGAATGATTCTGTGGTAAACATTCAGTCTCAACTATCTCAAATTTTGTGAAAATGGCATATGCAGTTGAAAGCAATCCTGTATGTGGATTTCGGAGACACGATCCGTCCACATAATAAATCAATTCAGGATTT
Source organism: Scardinius erythrophthalmus (assembly GCF_964197995.2). Classification (NCBI taxonomy): domain Eukaryota; kingdom Metazoa; phylum Chordata; class Actinopteri; order Cypriniformes; family Leuciscidae; genus Scardinius; species Scardinius erythrophthalmus. The sequence continues at coordinate 24,510,071 of NC_138237.1, read as the reverse complement.
GGTAATGGTGTGTCTAATAAATCAAGTCTCGGTTTTGTCATTATTTCTACTACCTGCGTGCAGTCATGGGGGTCCCCGTCTTCGTCGGTTGGTAGTAGTGTGGATGGATTTAACACGGTGCACCGTTTTAATGTGACATTTGACATTGTGAGCAGGACGTTTTGCCAATGCAGTGAACGTGCAGCAGTAAGATGAGCCGTTCTTGACTGCATTAACAAAGCGTGTACTGCGTGGGGAACATACACTGTTAACCCTCTGAGGTCTGAGCTGTTTTCTGGGCCCTGGAGGTGTTCTGACATGCTCTGACATTTCTGGTTATTTCTGTTACTTGTGACATTTTCATGGCTAAAGTCTAATTACACTGTATTCAGCACAAACTCTGCTACAATAATATATCAGCAGCATGTATGTAAAAGTTTGTAGTTTTGAGATAATGACATTTATGCGTGGTTTGTGAAAATACAAAAAAAAAATTCTCACTGAAATAAGGTCATGAAACCCATACTGATTATTTCTTCACAAGACTTTTGAAAATTGTATGACGTAGCCTAGAATATTTGCTCCAAAACTATGTGAAAATCACCCTGACTGCTCATTCAAATAAGACAATATATTGATTTAAAAATGTTACGACGTGTTTTGTGTTAGAAAGCTTTATGCGGGAGCTCATTAATATGTAAGCCTTTCTCACCTGAGAAAGACAAAGAACCTCCCCTAACGGCCCTATTAGGAGCTATCAGGCCCTGCCATTCTGAGCAACCTTGCACAGTACTGTAAATGAGGAGATTTAAAAAAGAATGGCTTTTAAATTGTTTGGATTTATTTACAACACAACATAATCCAAAGATAAACAACAAATGCCAAAAAAGTGCCATTCCTAAAAACATTGTACATACCTTTCATTTCCAAGATTTTCACTTTACCGTGTTCACGTACAGAGACTCATGTGAATGTTGAAGTCCTCAGTGGCATCTGGGCCCTGAAAAAAAAAAGTGAACATACTGATATCAAGAGAAAGGCCTGCACGATTTTGGAAATAAATATTAGATTTTTCTGGTTAAAATTGCTTTTTAAAATTCCTTTTTAAAATTCACAGAATACACACACACACACACACACACACACACACACACACACACACACAAATGTTTCCAACATAATATAATGAACACCAGGTTTGTTGTGCCTTGTAGGCATAAGGTATATGCGCAGTGCCGGATAAAATAATAATAACAATAAATAACCTATAGCAGTATAAATCTTCCAAAAGATTTCAGTAACAACTAAGCTAGAGAAAAATATATTGATTATCATGTTACTTCAAATGTTTCCATCCGTTATGATGATATGAAATGAGATAATAATAAAACATGAAGCCGTTTGGTGCGTTTTGCTTTCATCCAAAATATGATACAGTACATTCAAACGCGATCGCTATCAAAAATATGATACATTCAAACGCGATCGCGCTCAAATATAAAACATTATGGTTACCATATACATATCTACGTTTGAGCAGATATCCACAAACACAGTAACAGTAAACACGGGTCTAAATATTATAATATTCCCCATATATCTAGCAACAGTTTAACTGCAACGTGACATTAATGCAACAATAACAAACTAATATGTAAGAATTTCTTACCTTATCTTTCTTGTCTTCAAATCGCGTTCTTCTTCTTCTGAGGTAGCCTAAATCCAATGTTAGCTCAGGCACGTCTTTCAAACTCGACGAAAAGTGAAGTGTTTTGTTGTTGAGGTAATGAGCGAGTCCGCGTTCCATGTGGAGATTTGCATGTGAATCTCTTTTGCGCGAGTGGGCGTGGCCAAATTAAAAATAATTAGGAAGCGTTTGAGAAGCTGGACATCTTGTTGGTTTTATACAAATTACTTAAACAGAGAATATTTGGTTTCGTTTTGAATCCGATCATTTAAAAGTACACACTTAAATGTTTATAAAGGTATATGCCTCATAAATGTGTGACAAGTATTCGCTGAGTTTTGTTTCAGTTTATAGACGTGCTCAAGAAAAAAAAGTTCACCGCGACGGAGAGGCAGAACGCACACCCTGTTTATTTTCTTTATTTTACAAAAGCACAATGTTTTGGTTTGATTGTAAGTGGACACATACAAAAGGAGAAATATCACAGATTCTTTTTTATATTTCTTTTTTCTGTATGACTATAAATGACTGAGTAATTTAAGTTTATAGTGCTACAATGTGGAGAAAATCCAGCAAAACACGCCCGCGCGTTTGTCAAACTCAGAGTGTTAACTGATGGAAAGCCACCAAATCTGAACATGCCAATCGTTAGCCTCATAGCATAATTGCCTAAGTCATTTTTTGGCCAAATTGAGATATCTGCCTAACTTTACTGTCAAACCAATGCTGCATCATCCTGCCTTTCTGCCTATGTTCTTAGCCAATCACAACACTTATTAGAATCCAAAAACACTATCTGCCTTAGTCATCTCTTTGACTTAGGCAGTTTTGATACAAACAAAATGGCAGAAAACATGGGTAGACAGATGTCCAGAAGTGATGTTAGCTCTTCTGTTTGATTCGTTTTCATCTGGTAAGAGTTCATATTTCTTCAATTGTCTAGATACTAAATGTAATTTCAGTTAATGAAAGGGATTATAAACTGTATTTTAACTTGAAATCACATTTTTTGCAAGAAGATATGATGAAGTAGCTAGCCAACACTAGCAAAATATTACCTAATTTCTGGTCAGAACAAATCTTTACACTTAAGAAACGTCACCATAAAAAGACATTTAGGCAATTTTAGGCAAGTGAAGTAATTAAGCATTTACTTTTTATTTTAAGTGCAAATAGATTTTTTTTAGAAATTAGACATTTTGACTAGACATAAGTATTTGGTAAGATTTAGATTTTTTTGCAGTGAACCTATGAATGTAACATGATTTACTGTGTTAAAATACTCAACAGCATTTTCTGCTTTATTGTCAGGAAATAAAGATGATACCCTTGTAGTGGAGTTAGAGGATTTAGATAAGAGTAGACCTAAGAAAGAAGGTCATGACGTGGACATGGGGCAACAGATAGAAGAGGAAACAGCCAGTAAAGCCTCCAGAGCTGAATCAGATCCTGATTTAGTGAAATCGATGACACTGTCTTGTCTAGGCACAGAGGCGCGGCCGGTAGTGAGAGGCGCAGAGGCGACAGGGCGAGGACTCCGGGTACGTCCTCCGGATTCTGGCGAGACTGACAGGTCCTCTTCCTCCTAAGTCGGCGAAGGGGCATTGTAGGAAGCAGTGACTTGACTGGCTCTGGATCAGCCGCGCAGGCGACTGGCTCTGGATCAGCCGCGCAGGCGTCAGGCTCTGGATCAGCCGCGCAGGCGTCTGGCTCTGGATCAGCCGCGCAGGCGACTGGCTCTGGATCAGCCGCGCAGGCGACTGGCTCTGGATCAGCCGCGCAGGCGTCAGGCTCTGGATCAGCCGCGCAGGCGTCTGGCTCTGGATCAGCCGCGCAGGCGTCTGGCTCTGGATCAGCCGCGCAGGCGTCTGGCTCTGGATCAGCCGCGCAGGCGTCTGGCTCTGGATCAGCCGCGCACGCAGGCGTCTGGCCTGGCTCTGGATCAGCCGCGCAGGCGTCAGGCTCTGGATCAGCCGTGCAGGCGTCTGGCTCTGGATCAGCCGCGCAGGCGTCTGGCTCTGGATCAGCCGCGCAGGCGCCAGGCTCTGGATCAGCCGCGCAGGCGTCAGGCTCTGGATCAGCTGCGCAGGCGTCTGGCTCTGGATCAGCCGCTCAGGCGTCTGGCTCTGGATCAGCCGCGCAGGCGTCTGGTCTGGCTCTGGATCAGCCGCGCAGGCGTCTGGTCTGGCTCTGGATCAGCCGCGCAGGCGTCTGGTCTGGCTCTGGATCAGCCGCGCAGGCGTCTGGCTCTGGATCAGCCGCGCAGGCGTCTGGTCTGGCTCTGGATCAGCCGCGCAGGCGTCTGGTCTGGCTCTGGATCAGCCGCGCAGGCGTCTGGCTCTGGATCAGCCGCGCAGGCGTCAGGCTCTGGATCAGCTGCGCAGGCGTCAGGCTCTGGATCAGCCGCGCAGGCGACTGGCTCTGGATCAGCTGCGCAGGCGTCAGGCTCTGGATCAGCCGCGCAGGCGACTGGCTCTGGATCAGTTGGGCCGATGAGAGGAGGGATAGTAGACGAGGAATTTTTCCACATTCTCCTCCAAAGACAACTTCCCTTACTCTGTTTAGTTTTTTAGGTTGGGGCGTTTTTTAGTTAACAAAGACTCAAAGAAAACACATGGCTAAAATACACTGGGGAAACACATCCGGCAGATAAGACACAGCTGGGGCAAAATTAACGAGCTAATAAATGGGGTGATTAACAGGGCACAGGTGAGACAGATTAACTAATGGAACAGACAAGGGAAAACTAAATCAGAACTAAACTCAAACAGAGACGTGACAGCACCTGAGTGGAACTTCGATTAAGGGTGGAAAAGGAAAACAGTGGTTAAGGTTATACATTAAGAAACAACTTGGTTAAGGTTGGCAATTTACACATCTTGGTTATATTTAGGAAAGTAAAACAACTTTTGTTATGTTATGTTTGTATTTATATGTAAGAGAAAAATGCCTAAGTCATGGCATTTTCTGCCTAAGTCACTTTTATTTGTTAGGCAATTGATGATGGGTCTTTTTCTTTTTGCATACTTGTTCACACATCTGGTTGAATGTACTGTTATAATATCAATAAAAAATAACAATGTGATTTCTAAAAATTTAGTTTTTTCTTGTTTTCCAAAAACATTGAAATATGACTTAGGCAATTATGCTATGAGGCTAACGCAATACTGCTTCGACTGCAGAGGCTACGGAACGTAGGCACTGTGGCATCCCCTGTGCAACAGTGTCTAATCGTTTTGAATAATAGGCAACCGGACGACGGCGGTCCCCGTGAGGTTGTGTTAGGATGGCAGACATGAACCCCTTTTTCTCAGATACGAATAATTCGAATACCTTTTCATAATCTGCCAACCCTAGGCTAGGCGCGGTAGTAAGTGATAACTTTCGTTTTTCGAATGCAAGTTGACGCTCGTCTGTCCAGGTAACTGGAGCAGTCATTTTTTGAACCTCATGTGCTGCCATGAGGAGAGAGTTTAAAATTTCAGCATAATCTTGGATCCATGGACGGCAGTATCCCATTACCCCTAGAAACGACATCATTTGAGCTTTTGTAATTAGTTTCGGGATTTTTCGGATTGCCTCAATTCGATCTAGGCCTAAAGCTCGGCCATTTGCTGAGATAAGGTGGCCAAGATATCTCACTTCCTCTTTCACTAACTGCAGCTTATTTTTAGACACTTTATGTCCATTTTCTGACAAGAAATTCAGCAATGCACGTGTGTCACATTCACAGGAGGCTTTGTCTGGAGAACAGATTAATAAATCATCAACATTCTGAATTAATGTACTTCCCTTTGGTGGGACAAAACTTTACAAATTTCTAGAAAGTTCTTCTGTAAATACAGTTGGAGATTCTGTGTAGCCCTGCGGCATCACAGTCCAGGTCCAGCGTTTATTTTTGAAGGTAAACGCCAGCCAATATTGACTATCTGGATGTACCGGAATTGAAAAGAATGCATTTGCCAAATCGATCACAGTAAAATGGGTAGCGTTGTTTGGTATTTCAGATATAATTATCGACGGATTTGGCACTATCGGAGACCATGGCTGTACGGCTGCATTTACTAATCGCAGATCCTGGACGAAACGCCATTCACCTGATGCCTTCCTAACAGGAAGTATAGGTGAATTTATGGGTGAATTTTGGCAGGGCACAATAGCACCTTTTTCAACCAACGCTGCATGAACTTTTGAAATTCCTTCTACAGCTTCTTTGCTGAGAGGATATTGAGGCCTAAACGGCCTATGTTGAGTCTTTGGTGTGATAACGAGTGGTATTGCATTCTTTATTTGGCCAATATCAAATTTATCTTTTGCCCAAAGAGTTTCTGGGATTCCTGATAATAAATCAAAATTGTTTTCAATTGTATCAGGAATTATTTTTCTCTCCTCACTGCACAACCTGTGAACTGTCAACATTTGCACCGTTGAATGTGCTCTTACCCCCTCATCATTTTGATAATAGCCATCATTGTTCCAAGTCCAACCTCCTTTCTCAATCTGCTCCGTGAGCCACACCCCTTCTTCCGCCCAGGAGCTCCCTTCCTTCTTTCCTACAGAGACATGAGGCTGAACTTGCAACTGTTCAAAGAAAGCAGATTGAGAATGCGTTAGCTTTACAGTAAATGCAGAGAAATGCTGTGATATTAGAAGATATTCAAGAGTTATTTTCTCACCCAACTCCTCACTAAACCATTTTTCCTCATACTCACTATTTCTCTCGGGGCCCACAAACCACGAGGTACAGTGGAAATGAGATGGCTTTTCATAGTCTGTTGGTAAAAACTCATACTCTGCATATGGGTCAAACGTTGGATTTATAGCCCAGTTATAATACCAATTTGGTAATATTTGAGCAAAATTTCCATTCTTTGGTATTACTGTTATGCCTTCTAAAGAAACATCTATGGTCATTCCTAATTTAAACATTAAATCTCTGCCTAATATATTTAAAGGGCATGTTTCAGAAATCAGAAATGGGTGTGTACATGTTTTATCTCCATCTGTCACTGTTAATGGCATTGACAATTTATCATTTTGTGCTAAACCTGATATACCATACGTTTTACGAGTTTGATCAGAAAGTGGTAATTTGTCAAATCTGGCTGCAGTCTTGGTAGTGAGGGTTGAGAATACAGCTCCGGTATCGATTAGAAATGAAACTGAAAGTCCTTGTACAGATATCGTCATCATTGGGTTTGAATTCGGGTCTTTAGTCAGTTGTATCAGTTGAGTTGCTGTTTGAGTGTCTCCCTCCTCATCCTATGCAGTCCTTGTTGGCCTCAGTGGGGGCGGAGGGAAAGAGGAAGTATCCTGCTGCCTGTAGTTCTGCTTTCTTGGCGGATAGCTCTGCTGCTGTTGATATTGGTTGTGGTTTGGGTACGGCTACTGCTGGCGTTGTTGTTGTTGGCATTGGTGGTTGTCTGGACAATCCTTGGCCCAGTGTCCTCTCTCCGCAGTTCCTGCATCTATCTCTCATCCTGTTCCTTGGTTGTTGATTGTTGTTTCGGTTGTTTGGCTGAGATTGGTAGAACATATACTGGGCAGTCTGCAATTTGTTCTCCTTTTCCGTGTTCTTGGTAAATGGTAAATGGTAAATGGTAAATGGACTGCATTTATATAGCGCTTTCACAGACCCAATGGCCACCAAAGCGCTTTACAATATTGCCTCACATTCACCCATTCACTCACTCATTCATACACCAACGGCGGTGTCAGCCATGCAAGGCGATACAGCTCGTCGGGAGCAGCTGGGGTTAGGTGTCTTGCTCAAGGACACCTCGACACTTGGTCAGGTGGAACCGGGGATTGAACCACCAACCTTCCGGTTTGTAGACATGAACCACTGAGCCACTGCCGCCCAAGTTTCTTCTTTTCATCATTCTGCTCGGCATGCGTTGCGTGTTGCTTTACCACCTCCAGGTCTTGCGCTTCCCATGCAATGCAGGTCAGTCGCACAGCTCCCTGAATGTTTGGAAGCAGGCCGTTGAAGAAGTGATGTTTTAGAACTCCAGTGTTGTCAGTTCCTTCTGGAAGACCTGCACATTCATCGACAACAGTCTTTAGTCGTGCAAGATAAGCAGTAACAGCCTCACCTTTCACTTGCTTTGTGTTAGTGATGGTCGCCCAGTCCGGTTTAATGGGGAAGGCCAATCTCAGTCTTTCAATCATCGCCGTCCACTGAGCTCTCCATTCTTGAGTTTCAGTTCCTCCTTCGTCCAGGTGCGGCAGGGGGGGGGTTGAACACAGCTGCTGGAACAGCTCCACGAATTTCAGCCCATTTCAGCCCAAGTTTGCCACTGAAAATGGCAGCCCAGTCTCGACCTGTGGGTTTATAAGTCACATCAACATTCGTTACTGCGACTATGAAACGTTCCACTCCCTTTTCTGGGTTTGGGAGGGCAGCTGTCACATTACGTAGTTCCTCCAGATCCCATGGCCGTTCCAGCCACACAGGCCCATCTGCACCTGGAAACTGAAGCATAGGCAGGTTATATGTCTCTTTGGGTTTTTCCCCAGCTACAGAGATTGCCCAAGTTTTCATTGGGTGTGGGAGAGATGGTTTTTCAGCTGCTTTTCTTTTGACACTTTTAAACACACGTTTGAGTGGCGTCCTGAGTTCAGGCGTCATGGCTTCATTTAACAATTTTCTTACTTCTTTGTACATGACCCCTGATTCACCTTCGTCCTCACCCGAACTTTCGCCCTCCGTTTCCACTTCCTCTTTCTCCGTCCCTTTGAGCAGGCTTGCAGAGCCTCCAGCTCCTGACGCGTGTCCGACTTCCCCCTCTTCATCTTTTGCAGCATCCACGCTGTATGGAGGAGGCTTTGCGATGGGCGGTGGCTGTATGTCGTGCAGTTCCTGCTTCCTCTTCTTCGTCTGTAAAGCAATCAAAGATTCTGCAGCTTTCTCACCTTCCATTTGTCTTTCGTAACGTGTTTCAGCCTCTCGCTCCCATCTTCGTCCAGTCTATCCTTCTCCGTTTCTTGATGGGCAAAGTTTCAAGGAGGCGTCGTGTCTCTCCTAAAATTGAAACACTCAAAGTCCCACAATCAGCAAACTGTCCCTTTGTAAACTTTGACCACAGCTGAACTTGGTCAATTTGTTCATCCCCCAAATTCCACTTTCTGACCAACTCTTTCAAAGGGCCCTGAATATTACTTTTTTTAGTTCCTTCTTTAGCACAGCAGTTCCCCATTTTAGGTTAGAAGCAGTTCTTCAATTGCAGAGAAATTGGCAAAAGCAATTTAATAGAAAGAGACAATATATAAACAATACAAAAGCAAGTTCTTTGTTGCATAAACAGAAAAGAAACAATCTTATAAATTCAATTTACTGGGTATATATCAGATGTGTATCTCCAAGCCCAAATTGGTGGAGATCTTGGAATGGTAGCAATAGGAATTAATCCTATTTCTCCTGTAGCCCTATTTATATAAGGTCTTAAATTTGGCTTGGTTATTAAGTATAGAGATGTTTGCCCTAGTTGTAACTCTGGTTCTGGGTGAGATTGATGCCACGCCCTAGTACAACCGACTCCTAACACAGCAAAATCTTCTTCAAATATTTGTTCTATCTGGCCACTTAATCTCAATCCTATACGTCGCCTTACATACGTATATCTTGTTAAATTAAAATTATATTGTTGTGGTGAATTTAGTTGGCTCTCGTCTTCCCCATAGGATAACGGGACACACCGTTTAAATTTAGCCAGTGTTCCTTTTCTTTGTTTTTCTTCTCAATTTTTTTCTTAATATTATTATATATATTTTTCACACTCTTAAAATCTTTTTCAAATTTCAGATAATCAGAGAATTGAAATAATTTGTTTTTGTTTTTTTTCACATCAAAGGAAAACAACTAGAGTTTGTGAAGTCCTATCTTACTTACTCTAAAAGTTATTTTTCTTTGCCCGTCTGGGATGGTTCCTCCGTCGGTGTGGGGTCTGCCGGTCTGCTGCTGCAAAGTTGGCAGAATTAAATGATACAAGATGAGAAATAAAATAAAGTTCCTCTTTATCAGAACTTATTTAGTCTCGTCCGTTTGCCCGGAAACCCCAACCGACGAAAGGGAGGATCCTTGGGCTCCTGGCTCGCTCGTCAAATTGTCGTGGATATTTTTCTAAACCTAACTACCTGGCTCTATCTATTGGGTCTCGTCCTCGACGTCCCCACTCTATAGATCACCTGTGACTGACTACCTGGCTCTATCTATTGGGTCTCGTTCCTGACGTCCCCACTCTATAGATCACCTGCAATTCTGACTCGGTTTCCCTAAATTAGTTTTCTCGCTGCGCAGCATAAATGACAGACAAACTCTAGCAATTGTCCTTTAAATGCTTTAATCACGGCCGGGAGAGTTTCTCGAGCAGTTCTCAGAGAAATCTCAGCCACATAGAATAATACATCAGGTTATATAGGATAAAGACATGACGCACAGAAACCAAAGCACCTGTTTAACTCATGACTATGACGTTGTCATTTTCTATTAAGAGAAAGAAGCAAGCCCCCCTCCTTTTCACCCCCTGTTAGTGGAACATGCAAAAAGTGTCTTGGAAAACAGAAAAAACACAAGTAAAGGGTTAAGAGTTCTGTTGATTACTCAATATGTCATGAGACTGGATAGACAGTATTATTTTGATTTTGTTATAGTCAGCACTAGACAATTTTCCATAACTCAAATAGACAAGAACAGGACCTTTCAGTACAATGTGTCCCCAAGTGTTAGAATGTTAGACCTAGAAAGAGGAAGTAAAGTTCATGTGTTATTACTGTTAGAATCAGGGTTAGTTCAAAATACAGTTTATTATTTTATCCTTTAATTTTTCTGTCACATGATGTAGAATGTTACATAATCTTGAAGTAAATAAAACAAACAGTTAAATTAAAGTAGTCTCTTCATATGGTAGAAAACGGCTTGTCACGTCATGGCACCATAGAGCACACCACCACACGGTCAAAAGACTGTTTGCCATCTCAGCCACCCCCCGATACTGTGGCTTCCTGTCTTTAAGGCCATTCCCCTTGGGCTGCACATTCAGCCTCCCAACCGTCTTTTAGGTGGCAGTAGACAGACCTGTTGCCATACATATACAAACACTCACACATTCATCCACAACACACACACATACACTACTATTCACAAGAAAGAAACATGAAATTAACTCAAAGCTCAATTTGGCTCCTACAATCTAGCTGTAACTTTTCCCATTCTCGGATTAAACCTCTGAACTTTGGGTTGACTGGCCGCCACTGCTTTGAGCCAGGGCGGAACCCAGACTGTAAGTGCTCGACGATCACTTTGATGTCCTTATCGTCACTCTGTGCTTGTCGAATCTCCTCTTTTGACAATGACATTGGTGGTACTTCATCTGTGTCTCTCCATGCTATTACATCCTCGCATCTGACAGTCATGTTGGGACCCAGCTCGTCCTGGATTTCGACTGCTTGAATCGTTGCTCCGATGCAATCTGATGGAAGCTCCTCAGTGTACTCTTTCATCACAGTCTCTACGTCCAACGGCATCCTAGACAACGTGTCTGCATCTACATTCTCTCTTCCTGGCCGGTAGCGGATTGTGAAGTGGAAGTCCGCTAACTCACCGACCCATCGACACCCGGTTGCATTGAGTTTTGCAGACAAGAATATATTGGTCAACGGATTATTATCGCTGTACACAGTGAAAGTTGGGGCGTAATACAAATAGTCCCTGAATTTTTCAGTCACAGCCCACTTTAGGGCGAGGAATTCCAGCTTCCCGCTGTGGAGGTAGTAGTTCTTCTCAGCCGCTGTCAATGTTCTGGACCCATAAGCAATCACCCTCAACTTTCCATCTTGCCGTTGGTATAGAACAGCCCCCAGGCATTGATTTGATGCATCTGTATGCAGGATCAATTGTTCAGAGAAATCTGGAAACCCTAACACAGGTGGTCGGACGAAGCACTCAATCAATTTCTCCAAGACTTCTTGGTGATCCACTGTCCATTCAATCCGCTGGTTTGATGGCACCACAGAACCCTTCTTGTTCCTTTCTGTCCTTTTCTTGGCCCTTGCTGGATTTTCCCCTTCATTGGCTTTGCCCTTCAAAAGGTTATACAGCGGACTGGCGATTTTTGAAAAATCCTTTATGTACCGACGGTAGTAGCTGAGCAGGCCCAAGATCTTATGTAGCTCGCCTACAGTGTCTGGTCGCTTGTCTTTCAAAGCTGTTACAGCAGCCGTATCGGCTAGGTCCAGGCAACTACCCCCTGCAGACACAATTCTGCCCAGGTATCTCACTTCGTTCTCATACAGTCTGAGGCTACCATCCTTTTTCCGGACACACGCAATTGGTGACGAATAAGAGGAGTTGGACTTTTCTACCCACCCTTGAGCTATTAAGTCCTGTAGGTAGTCTTTCATCTCCTTGTACAAGGGATTTGGAACTGAATTGTATGTCCGAGCTACAGGTGTACTGTCGTTCAAGGAAAGACTCATTTGAAGTCCTTTTGCACTCTCTAGTTCTAGGCTCTCAGGGTGCTGAGGGTTGACGCATGGCTCAAACAGCAACACACTGTCTTGTCTCACATGTGGCATTTTAACTTTGCACTGTATTTGCATAATTGTGTACTTTGGTGTGTTCACAGATTCCTTGGCAGTACTCACCGTATACTCACCAAGATCATCAGCTGTCACCAGATTGATGAAGGTATGGACTTTGCCTCTTTTCAGGTTGGGAAAAGCACTTACAACGATTTGGTACAGCTGCCTGTTGCTGACCCTTTAGAACAAGCATAGGAATGACTAATTCTTTCACTCTTTCAGCAGGGGAGGCCAACTTGAACGTCACCTCAACCCATCCTCCGTACGGCATGCCAGTACCATTGGCCGCCACAAGGTGTAGGTTTTCAAGTGTTTCTGTGGCTTCGAAAATATCTCTCAGTCTGACTTCCGGTATGTAGCTGTCTTTCCACTGCACATCAATAATACACACCTGGGAGCCTGTTTCCCATAAAGCCTCTGTTTCATGTCCTTGCAAATAGCAGGTCACCAGGCATTGCCTGTCAACTAAGGAGGTTATTGGAGAGTGCTGATTAACTCGGCATTCGGCTGTTATTATGCTGTCTATGTCATGAGGCACCGGGTGTTGCGGTTTGGTTTTGAACTGTTGTGTTGTGCGTCGTCGGGACGTGCTCGTCTCTTGGGTCACTCCCTGTCCCTTTGGAGCAACCAATTCCTGTTTAACTGAATGTCCCTCTGGTTTCTCGTACCCCGTACTCTGCAACCAGCTGCATAATGTTCGCTGCTGCTGCAATAATAGCAATGGATGCACAGCTCCGTGGATTCCCTCTGTTGGCAGTGAAAACATTGTATAGCTTGCTGGCGTCTGGGCTGTTGAATCTGACGTTGGGGTTGCGACAACCGTTCATTTGGGTACTGTCGTGTGACCGGATATAGTGACTGACTGGCTTGGGGGGGGGGGGGTATTTTAAAGTGATGGCGCTGGGGCTGCTGTTGTTGAGCAAAATGTGTCAGGGCATGGAGCGGTTGTGGTGTTGTGTAGTGTGCAGCACCAAATTGCGGATGTTGCGATTGAAGTTGATAATGTTGTTGTTCATGTGTGACTGAATCCGGCCTCTGGGCTTGATGACCTGGCTCTGGGCTCCACTCTGGCGGCAGCTGGCTGATCTGTGGCATGTTCTGCGGATGACGGCGTGCCACTGTCAGTGCTAACTCTTCATTGTTAACTGCAAAGTACTGTTCTCACTATTATTCTCTGACAATACAAAGGCAGAGTACAGTAACTTTAAAATAGTGGTCAAAAGTCAAGTTTGAGCTCAATATTTTTTAAAATGTATATAATTACTAAAACATCTATTTGCCAGATTTCCAGTGTCCTACCTATAATTAATTTGGCGGGACAACTAAAAATCTTTGAAGTCATTTTTCTCAGTTCCACATTCTAGCGAGTTAAGGTCTTTTGCCTTTGTAGGGCAGTATTGTATTCTGAGAAACTTATAGTGACAGTTATGTCTTAATTTGTGTCAGGAGTTATGTAATGAAAAAATGAGTCGATAACTTTAATATGAATTATGACCGTCAGCTGCTCCCATTCGGAAAAAAATCCTGTGCTGTCGTCATGACAGCGCTTGAGAAAACAACGTCCCTCAGGGCTTTAAGCTAAAAAAAAGATTTGGAGAAATATTGATATATTCTCATAGGTTTACATCAAATTTCTATAGACAGGAATAATATTTATTGAATTTATACCCAAATGCGTCGATGTAATCATTATGAGTGCTGGATACTCTGATGTACTGTGTTTTCAATCCATACCAGCAGCCTGAGGGCGCCCTATGCACATTTAGTCCATATATGGAACACATGAAGAAGTGCCATAATCATGTGACATTCCAGGAAGTCCCTGACACAAACAAAGCTAAAAGAGATCGCTGTAACATGCAGATAAAGACGTTTTTGAAGACAAAAAACATGATTGCAATGATATTTGATTTACCTGTGTTCTTCGAGCCATGTCAGGTATTTTCATAATAATAGATTATATTTATAATGCAATGCTAATCGATATAGACTTTATCATCGTGCAGAATACTATAAAATAATATATTTTCTGTCTGATTTGTTTATCTGAAGCCGAATCAGATCACAGAAGGTTATTTAAAACACTCGACTTGCGTTATAAAGTAAGTTTGGAGCACAAACATGGTTTTAATCTTTTAATCATAAATTGTCATGTATTGATGGTGTGCTAAGCTAACATGCTAGCTAGCCCTAGGTGCACCTGCCACCTAGCCATTATTTGTATGATTTTTTTTAAAAAGGAATGCTTACTGAAATGTTTCTTTATTCAAGAAGGGCATTTGATACAGTTTCCAAATGTAAGTGAGAACTCTGATAAAATAAATTAGGGATTGAAACTCTATGAATAGCCTGTGAATAGCCAGTCGTTATAGCCAGTAATTATAATGCAGACAAATGAAAAGCATATTTAGAGCCATAACCAGGCCGGAGAGGTGTGAATGTGTGCAGGGGAGACTGAGACTGAATGGGGCTCGTTTGTACCATAAAACAATAGAGACAATAGACTGAATAGATGCTTAGAAGATGACAATAAACATCAGTTGCATTTTAGAGTCTAATCAAACTAAAGCCATATGACATAATCTTGAAAAACATTTAACTAAATATAGAGTTTTAGACTTCAACAAATCATCTTCAGATTTTAAACATAACATGGTCAGACATGTGGCTAACTTTACAAAACTTTGAAGGTATTTACAACTATTTCTTTTTCATTATGACAATAATTAATTCTACATTTACAATAAAATGCCAGGTGTCAGCTTTCAAATGAGATCATACTTGTGTTTTTAGTACAAAGGGTTCATGAACTGTATCTGTTTCAGTTTGGGTATGCCATTTCTGGGGATTTTTCAAAAGTGGGGTTGCAGCCTAACAGGTCAAATTAGTTGCTTACATTTACAAAATGAGTCTATAGCAGACATAAGCCATTTTAATAAAAACAAAGGTCCATGTTTTATAAAATGTCCATGAAACTTAATGAAATGTTTAGTGAAATTAGAAAATATTTAAGAGATCGTTAATTTAGCTTTATAGCCTACATCAGGGGTCTTCAACCACTCTTCTTTGAGGGCCAGATTTAAAAAATGTA
The DNA here is from genome assembly GCF_964197995.2 of Scardinius erythrophthalmus. Taxonomy (NCBI): domain Eukaryota; kingdom Metazoa; phylum Chordata; class Actinopteri; order Cypriniformes; family Leuciscidae; genus Scardinius; species Scardinius erythrophthalmus. The sequence goes on along the minus strand of NC_138237.1, from coordinate 24,494,733 downwards.
AATATGATGCGGGCCAAACTTGTTCCATTCTCTTATAACTTATTATATTATTGTGTTATAACTTATATGTTGTTTTTGTTACTTATAGGTCATATATTAAAAAACATGCACACACATCTCCACTCCAGTATTTTGCCTTTTAAAATTTACTTAAAACTCTTTTCTTTTATAAGTCATATTTTAATAAGCAGTTATTTTTTTCTAATAAGTTAATAAGTTCCTTATTTCTGAAAAATTCAAAGCAAGTGTAAATAATCAACACATGTCAATGATCAACATATCTGTACAGCACTGTAACTGTAATGCAGAGCTCTTAAACTTCTTTTGATTATAACTGTTTAACTTTGATACATTGTTACATTTCAACAAAATATATGCAAGTATTCACAACCTATGCCAGTCTTTTGCTAATGACTAAATTTGCATTTGCTTGATCTTGAAAGAGCAACAAAATTGGGCTCATAAGAAGTTAGTTTAGTTTAGTTTAGTTTTAGTTTAGTTTAGTTTATTTACACAATTTCACACATTGCATTTGTTGCTACATCAGAAACAGTGTTGGGCATATTACAAAAGTAACAAGTTACAAAATATACTACTTTTTCAGCAGCCAAGGACTACAACACATTTACCCACACAAAATATGGTAATATATCAGTCATCACAATTCAAGTAACTCGAGTTACAAACAAATAAGATGCAGCATGCCAACTCAAGCTGGATACTGGTGTACAAGATCTGCAGGAGCTTATAGGCAATGTCAAAACAAAACACGAGAGAATGGGGAAAAGTAAATCTTTGACTGCACCCCGGCACAGTGGCATCACTACCATTTCAGTCCGTATCTTGCCAAAGGTGTTAAGCAATTGAAAGTAGTTACTCAGTTACAAATAATACAAAACACATTACATTTCAAATCTGCAGCTACTACTATAGTACACACCACAGTTCAAAGTAACCTGCCCAACAACTGATCAGGAAAAACAATTGTGTTCTATTGTAAAAAATGGACTCCCAAAAAGCAACAGCTTATGAATAGGGGTCCATCCCACCACCAGCACCACCCCACCCACCTGGCAAGTATTATGTGAGCGGTCCAACTTTAGATGCCAGGACAACCATTCTTTAAATTGTGGGTATTTAGAACACAGTTACCTCAAACAGACAAAAATTGACAGTCACTGTACCTTAGTACCTCAATTTGAATTGATCCTTGTACCAAGAGAAAGGGGTTTAACCCTCAGCCGCAAATCCCTCGGGTTTATATCTCTGCAGTAGTTGTTGCTTTAGTTTCTTTTTAAGGTCCCGTATTATGCCCCTTTTCACAAGATGTAAAATAAGTCTCTGATGTCCCCAGAGTGTGTATGTGAAGTTTCAGCTCAAAATACCCAACAGATAATTTTTACAGCATGTTTAAATTGTCATTTTTTGGAGCTCAGAAAAACGCGCTGTTTTAGTGTGTGCCCTTTAAATGCAAATAAGCTGCTGCTGGACGACCCAGGGGGCGGAGCTTCATGAGCTCGCGCTCAGTCTCTCAGGACAATTTCATCTCACGGAATGATGATAATATCAGAAACTCTCAGTAACGTGTTCATTTCGAGTCGGACAATAATGCCTCCAGAGTCAGAGTGCTGTATAGAGATGAAACAGGTATAGTTTAGTAGTTTAATTACGGTTATTATAACGTATTTGTCATCTGCTTGTATGTATCCATTATTTATTAATAGCCTACAAGTCTGCTGTTTGAATGATGATCAAACATATACTGATGAGTTTAATAAAGTTTATTGTACATCACACAAAAGATGAAGCGTCAGTTTTACTTCAGAAAATCACCGTAAGAGCTGAGTAAACACAGTAAGTTATAAGAAGTGCGCAAGTACATAAACGAATTTCGGTTTCGGTTCTAATTTCGGAAAAAACGGTTCTAGTGACGTCATTAAAGAAGGAAGTAGAGGGATGTAGTCCAAACGGGCCGTTCGCTGTAGGCGTCTTCTGTTAAATAAAATATCTCGCTTGGCATTGAACTTTGAGCTTTATAATTTTACAGATATTATTTATGCTCTAACAGCAACATTACACACTAACTAAAGTTTGAAACATGGGATCACGAAGAACGGGACCTTTAAATATAGATAATGAGGCAGATTGTTTTAAATTAGTATCCAGCTCATTCCATAATTGTGGACTACTGTAACATACACTAAACCTAGCATTTGTTAGGTTCCTACATTTACCTTTTAGGAGCAGCTTACTGTATGTCTAGTGTGGTGTGTGTGAGAAGGTGTGTATAATGGAATAAGCTCACACAATCTAATGTTTAACCTGTTGACAACATTGTACATTGTACATGCATTGTGATAAAAGTTACATTCAGGAAGCTTTAGTAGGCCATGTCTATGGAAGAGAGCATTTGTATGAGAGTTACGTGTGGACCTTAAAATAGCTCTTATGGCTTTCTTTTGTAATATCAAGAGTTTCTCAGTATGTAAGTAAGTAGGGTAAGTATTATTCCAAATAATATTACAATAACTCAAATGAGGCTCAAACAGAGTCCTATACAGGGACAAGAGCACGTCTAATGGGAGCACATGTCTCACTTTAAAGAACAAACCCACAATTTTAGATAGTTTGTTAACCAGCTCATTAAAGGAGAACTCCGGTCAATTTTAACATTGAGCTCATTTTTTGTAAATTTGGAGTGCTGTCAGTACAGAGAACAACGACAAAAATCGGTGTTGCCTACACCGTGTTATCCTCTTTTTAAAATTTGCACCTTGTTGACTTCAATGGAGCAAGTTTTAAACAGCTTTTAGCCTCTTAACATCCTTGATGTGTACAAGTGCACACCTAATGTGAGTGATTCCTTCAGAGTGATCGCGGGTGAATCTGACTGCAGTAGATGTGAAAGATATGAATAAAAATGATGTTATTTCAGCCAGCGCACATACCTGTATTTTCTTCCTGTTTTCGGTCGAAGTCCATAGTAATCAATTGCCGAGTTCACGCGCGTGATCATAGGTAACTAAACCTATGCGTGTGAACTCGACAATCGATTACTATGGACTTCGACCGAAAACAGGATGTAAATACAGGTATTTGCGCTGGCTGAAATAACATCATTTTTATTAATATCTTTCACGTCTACTGCAGTCAGATTCACCCGTGATCACTCTGAAGGAATCACTCACATTAGCTGGGCACTTGTAATGACATATCAAGGATGTTAAGAGGCTAAAAGCAGGTTTAAAACTTGCCCCATTGAAGTCAACAGGGTGCAAATCTTAAAAAGAGGATAACACGGTGTAGGCAACACCGATTTTTGTCGTTGTTCTCTGTATTGACAGCACTCCAAATTTACAAAAAAATTAGCTCAATGTTAAAATTGACCGGAGTTCTCCTATAAATCTTCTTCGGGAGACGTACCCCCTCCAACTATCCCAGAGGTTATGATAGCAAGTCAGGGTGAAGTAATGGGTAAACAAAATATAGTAGATACATTCAACAAGCATTTTATTAATGCAGGAATAGATACTCAGGCAACACTCCCAACCAACCCCACAGATAGTGTAACTTCTATCACAAACTTGTCTAATGTAAATTTGAATAATTTTAACTTTACTTCAATATCTGTCTCTGAAGTGCAAAAGGCTCTGTTAGGCCTGGACTGTAAAAGTCTGCTGGACCAGACCAGATTGAGCCATTTTTTCTCAAAACTGCTGCAAATTTGATTGCTAAACCCATCTCTTCCATTTTTAATCTTAGTTTATACAGTGGTTCTATCCCCAAATCATGGAAATCTGCATTTGTCCTCCCACTATTAAAAAGTGGAGACCCGTCGGCCTTATATAATTATCGGCCAATTTCCAGATTATCTGTCTTGTCTAAAGTATTTGAGTCTCTTATAAATGAGCAACTAAAATTTTTTTTAGCTGATAACTGTATTTTAAGTTCCACTCAATCTGGTTTCCGGAAAGGACACAGTACAATTACAGCTGTAACCTCTGTTACAAATGATATTGTTAATGCTTTAGATGGCAAAATTCTTGTGCTGCTCTATTCATTGACTTATCTAAAGCATTTGACACCGTTGACCATAATCTGCTTCTGCAAAGATTGCAAAACATAGGTTTTAGTAGCACTGTGCTAAACTGGTTTTCTGATTACCTGAGTGGTAGAACACAGTCTGTGACATTAGATAACTATACCTCATCATTGCTAGAAGTAAAAATGGGTGTCCCCCAAGGATCAGTTTTGGATCCTATTTTATTTTCTGTTTATATAAATAATTTAGGTGTAGATGTGAATCAAACAAAGGCTCATTTTTACGCAGATGACACTATTTTGTACACCTATGCTACATCATTGAAGGAAACAATTTGTCATTTACAGTCTGCTTTTAGTCAGGTACAAAAATCTCTGGTAGGATTAAAGTTGGTATTAAATGCTAAAAAAAACTAAATTAATGGTCTTTACACGTTCACATTCTCCTATGGATTTAACTATTTTAACACAAAGTGGTACTCCAATAGAGAGAGTGACTTCTTACAAATACCTAGGTATTTGGATTGATGATAAATAGTTTTTTGGGGTCCATATTGAGAGCCTTTAACAACAACAAAAAAAAAGTTAATCCTTAACAGTTTTGGATTACGATGATTTAATTTACATGCACTCTACCTCATTTTTATTAAAAAAAATTTTGATGTATTATATCACTCGTTTCATTACAGATGCAACAGCTAGGACTCACCACTGCACTCTGTATGAAACTGTACAATGGCCCTCCCTCTCTCTCAGAAGAAAATTCCATTTATTGATTTTTATTGCCAAAGCACTAATGGGTAAATTACCCATTTACATTTCAAATTTACTTACTTACCAAAACAGTGTTTACAGAACAAGGTCGTCAAAAAATATATATTATTAATTATTCCATCAACAAAAACAGAATTTGGTAAAAAAAGCTTTCATCATATGCCCCAAATGTCTGGAATGAACTCCAAAACACCTTAAATTTAGAATCACTTACAACTATTAATATTTTTAAAAACCTTTTAAAGTCAACTCTGACTGAACGGTGTAATTGTTTTTAACTAGGTAGGCTACCCTTTAAATTATATGTTTGTATTTACTTAAATTAAACAATGTCTTATTTGTATATGTATAGTCTATGTATAGAGATTTGTTGTGTAGTATGTAATTTTTTGTCCTGTCTTTTTTAATATTTTTTCTTTGCAACTTTTTGGCTGCCTATCTTGGCCAGGACTCCCTGGGAGAAGAGTTACTGTAACTCAATGGGACTGTTCCTGGTTAAATAAAGGTAAAAAAAAAAAAAAAAAGCTGGGACCGAGATGGGTCTTGTGCATGTTGCCCACTTGGGTCCCACCCACTACCAAGTGCAATCCTACATGAAATCCATCTGGGCAATTAACATGGGGCCATTATGGAACCCGCGGACAATCCCATAGCCCATTTTTCAGCCCATTTCAAACCCACATACAAATGTTGGCTGGGAAATGCAGTGAATGAAGTTCATGTTCTCATGATTTATTTTTATGAATAAAAATGTTTCAAAACATCCCCCCTATACATATAATTTATTGTAATTGATTTTTTCTTTTAAGAACTGAGTCCTGGTGTCCACTACATTGGACATATCATAACATGAATTAAATATATATTTTCAAAAAGCAAAATAAATTCTGGGTGTCAGGAGGATAAATAGCAGTTTTTTCTTTAAATTAAGCAATAGATACATCATACCTAATACACATTAATAAGGTAGGCTACAGCTTGGTATTGTTGTCATTTAGTCATGTAATTTATTCTGCATTTAAAGGTAAATAAAGCAGCCAATGTTAAGTATCTTTAAAAAGGAAATGCAACATAATGCATGGTTTTTATGGAACTGTAAGAATGGTTGTCTGACCATTGACCTTGTGAACGTTTCAAATAGACATGCATACGCTACAACATGCCAATTGTGAATTCAAGCAACTTTTACTTTAGTGGATTTTTTTTCTTCAGACACTTATCTCCAGAATTCCATGTGGTGATGGTTATGTAAAAAAAAAAAAAAAACTCTCATTAAGCAACAAAATGCATGTAACGAACAAAATAATGAAAATCAAAGTGATAGATATTTAATATAGTGATATATTTAAAATATATATTCATAAATATTATTAATGCAAAATAGTTTCATAAGGTAAGAAAATGTATTGCTGGTGGATTCACAGTTTTGTAATCTTCTGTCTTATTTATTTGGTTTGTAAACCATATACAATGGGATTTAGTCCAGGGGTGTATTCCAGAAAGCAGGTTATGTGACTTACCCGGGTAAGTTTAGGAGTAAGTAAGCGGATAACCTCTGCTTTCGGTTCCAAAAACGGAGGTAACTTTCGGGTTATGTAAGTAACCATAGTAACTGACTCTCTGAGGATAACCTGCTCCGTAGCAGGTTATGTTGCAGGTAGGGATGCAACGATTATAGATTTTGTTGGTACGATTATAGTCTGAGGAATAATCACGGTTTCACGGTTATCACGATTATTTTGCATTCATTAATTTCACAACACTATTAGTTTATAAAATCACATGAAAACTCCTTATATTTTAAAGTGTTATTTATTGCTGCTCAGCAACCAAATAATACACCACAAAATAATAATACAAACAAACAAGTCCATTTCTCTCTTTGGAATTAAAGAAAAGTGAAAAAAAAAAAAGATTTTTGACTTACTTTAACACTGAAAATAAATAACAATAAAAATAAAAATAGCCTTTTGAACTAGTTCATAGTTCTTTTTTTTCCATGCTTTTTTTTTTTTTTTTCATTTTTCAAAATGATTGCCACAGCCCATATTGAACCACAGACAATTATTTTATCAGTTTTAACACTGAAGCTATGCGTCACATGTTTGTTTCCCATCCTCACCGACCTTGTCATAAAACTGGTTTAAATACGACGACTCCTTGCTGCTTTTTGTTTTGATTTAACGTAAGTGATGAGTCGTTCATGAACGATCCATTCATTGCGCCTGTCACGTGACAAATGAACGAAAGACTCTGAAGGTAAAGTTTCCTGTAAACGATTTTTGACTGCATTATAATGATTTCTTAATTCAGAATATGATAAAGATTGCAGAGGTGGATATGTTCTGGGAATTTTGCAGTTAATAGTATAACATTTAAAGCCCCTTAAATGAACGAAATGACTCGAAAAAAAATATGTTCATTTTGATGAACGAGATCGAACAAGAGAATCAGTAGACACTGGTGGCTGGTGTTGCCAGATTGGGTGTTTTTTCCCGCTACATATTAAGGCCGGTTTATGGTGTGTTTTAGCGGTGTTTTCGCCTGGAAGGCTCTTTAGAAATCTGGCACTCTATTGAAGGAAGTTAAACTGAGAGCGCGGCGTTCACAGACCAGAATGGACGAGTTCACAGTAACGTTCATCAGGCAGTAATACAGTAGGCTACGTTCAGTTCACGTTCGCCCAAAATATGAACTAGTTCCGTGCTCCGTGTCTCATAAGCTCTTATAATGTTTTCATTTTGCGCAAGATGCAACATTTCCGTTCCGTGAAACACAAACTCGGTGTTGTGGAGCCTTTACGATTAATTAACCGTGACGAATTAAAGCGCGGTTAATAGTGAAATCGGTTAATCGTTGCATCCCTAGTTGCAGGGTTAGTTTGTTTCAGAGAGGTTTCTGAGCATGGCGTGCCCTTTTGATGAGGATCCTGTGGACGTAGAGGCACAGATTATACAGGGTTTTTTTTCGCCGTGAGAGGGTGATAAGACCACGTATCGATGTCTTTTCTTATCCTAACGAATATTTGCAGGAGCGCTATCATTTTTCTAGGGAGTCGTTAATTTATTTAACAAACCTACTAAAACCACACATCTCAAACGTGACAAACATTCTTTTGTATTGCTCTGCGCTTTTTTGCTACGGGGAGTTTTCTCTACAATGTGGGTGATGCAGAGCATGTGGGAAAGGCACCAGTGTGTAGAGCCGTTCGTACAGTATGCATGGCACTGAAACGGTTTCTACACACTTTTGTACAGTTCCCTGGCCATAAACCTGTGCGCTTTATTAAAGAAGAATTCCACAGGGTGGCAGGTTTGCTCTCAGAAATTCTGTAATCTACTTCAATTAAATGATATTTCTTAATAGGTTTATTTTGACTGCAAACACACACGTAAAGGCTACACAGACTTCTTAAACTTGTAGTTAATCTTAATTTCAGGGTTCCCAAACATGATTGGGTGCATTGATGGCACCCACATTCCTATTAAAGCTCCATCTATCAATGAGGGAGACTATGTTAATAGGAAGTCTGTGCATAGCATCAATGTGCAGGTAATAGCTATATTTTGGCTCCTTAATATTGGTGTTACAAATAATAAACTTATTGTTCTCCAAAGGTAATATGTGATGCAACCCACCTCATCACTAATGTTGAGGCAAAATGGCCTGGATCTGTACATGATGCCAGAATATTTAGAGAGTCATCTCTGTGCAACAAATTTCAACAGGGTACGTTTTGTTAGACAAATGCTTGTAGTCTTTATTACATTTACAAAACACCTCAAACATTACAGGACACTTCTATGGTTACTTGCTGGGGGACAGAGGAAACCCTTGCCTCCCCTATATGATGACACCCTACCCTGATCCTGAGCCCGGACCACAGACACGCTTCAACCTGTCTCACAGCAGATCACGGGCCAAGGTGGAGATGACAATAGGCACTCTGAAGGCGAGGTTTCAGTGTCTGCGTGGCCTCAGGGTCACTCCAAATTGGGCATGTGACATCACAGTTGCTTGTGTGGTACTTCACAACATTGCCACAATAAAAGGAGAGAGGCATCCCCCCTGTCCTGATGAAGATGACCTAGAACAGTGGTTCCCAAAGTGGGGGTCGCCCGGCGCAGGGGTCGCAAGATTTCTATAAAAAAAAGTGGAAAAAATATATAGGCCCTATATATTTTTGTTGCAATTAATTTAACCCTTTCGCACGTACCACACCGGGTAGATTTTCTGTTTGGCGAGTAAATCTCAAAAGGCTATCCGCCACACTGGCGGGTGAATGTTCATACCAAAATATGACATTTGTAGCGCGCACGCGCTTTTCTGCCTCTAAGAACAAGCAGAGAGAGAGAGAGAGAGAGAGAACGCCCCGGCCGCGCTCGCGCACTCACTATTCAGAGCGGCCAGGCGTCAAGCTTCCCCATACTTTTTGACAAGCGTCCTTGACAGGACGGCCAGAGCTTCTTTGCAGCTCAAGTCGGCGGCGGTGTGTTCGTATAGTTAACGCTCTATCTGTTGACGGCGCTGAGGAAAAAGCTCCCGCCACTGGAAGAAGCGGTCGCCGCCCATTTTATCTTGCTGGCAGTTGGAGAGCAAAGGCTGCGCACTCATCTAAGGCCGGTGACACACTGGATGCGTGGCGTAAGCGTCTCAGCTGCGTGACATGTCCGTTTTTATTTCGGCTCCCATGTTAACAGGTTAGAGCTTGCACACTGCGTGCGTGACACGCGCGTCTCAGAGCCGCGCGGAAAACGCATGCATGCTAGAAATAGAACCGACGCTTATTTTTCACGCAACATGCAAGCGTCTTGGAAGCGTTTCCAGGCAAAATTAAATAGGAAGAGATGTTTATATGACATTTTGACACGAATACATATTAATAAATGTCATTTTTATGTTTGAAAGTGTCTAGGGTTTGACATAAATGCAAATATAAATGCAATTTAAAAAAATATTATCGATTTTCAAATACTGCACCTGTCAATACAGAACGAAATATTCTATAGTCTATATTGCCGTCAACACTGCCGACGTTGTCTTTGCTGCTATATATTTATGTTTAACATGAAGTATAGGCCTTCCACAACTCTCTCCCCATGTGTCAAATATATCACCAATATGTCACCTAGCAGCAGCAGCGCCGCGTCAGACACGCTTCTGGTGTGCAAAGACATGGAAAACGCGACGCAGCCGCCACGCAGCTGACACGGATCCAGTGTGTCACCGGCCTAAGCCGTGCAGAACGTCTTCAGCACTCGCGGATCGAGCATACTCCGCCGCTGGCCAGGCTGCTTCTGCTTTACACACCATGGCCGTTCTTTTCTCGAGAAAATGAGTTTTCCCATAGCGTTTGCAACGCAATACTCGTTCCCTTATCTCTCAGGGAACAGAGGTTACGTTCTGCCTTCCCTTCCACATGAGTTAGGTAACAAAACTGACAAAAAAAATTTAGCCTATTGCACCCCAATGATAGTAATATTTAATATATTTCTCACATTTTGATCAATATATATATATAGATTTTTTTATGGACATTTTTTTTATGTTTGTATTCAACATAATAGGCCTACCTTATTATCTCAATTAAAAGTACTGAAATGAATGCATATGTGACAAAAAAAAAAGGCTGTTTATTATTTTGGCCGTAAAAAATATGCTTGGCTGGTGGATTTTTTCATCTATCAGTCCCTGTGGCAGGTGTGCCAAAAAGTTAATTTCGGACCCTGGGGTGGGGGAGGTGCGGGGTCGCGGGGCAGCAGTGCATTTATCATGGGGGTCGCGGGCTAAAAAGTTTGGGAACCCCTGGCCTAGAACAACACCTATTGAATCTAGCAGACCACAGAGATGGCAGAATGCTTAGAGACATGATTTGTCAAAATCACTTTTTAATGTGTTCTATTTCTTCATATCCTGAAATAAAAGAGACATGACAGATTTGTATTTATTGCTTAACACACACAAAAAAAAAAAAAAAGAAAAAAAAATAACAGATTCATGTTCACATATTATTCTCACCTTAAGGCGATGCTCCAGTAGTTCTATTTCAAGTTTGGCCTTTTTAATGGCCAGCCTTTTCTCCTCTAGGTCCTGTATAAGGTCCATGTCCATGTCAGTTTTTTTTTATTTGCCTAAATAGATGGACCTTATACAGCTCCTTTGCAGACAACTAGGAAGGCAAAGTAAATAAGATGGTTAAAGAAGAAAATCTGCCACATAGTAACATTATGTAAATAAGGACAACCAGGGACAAGTTCTTACACTGCTAAGATTATGTGTAGAGGTAGATGGACCCTCATCTGCATGCACATCCCCAGCTAGATTCTGTCACAGGACAAATGACACATTTTTCACTCCATCTATTAAGCTATGCGTTGTCCAGTATATGCATCATACCTCTGTGGGTCTCCCAGCTCTTTCTAATTCCGTCACAGCAGATGTGGTCTCTTCATCATCATCATCCTAGAGTGGAAATATGCAAGGTTACTTTGCCTGGCAGACAAAGTGAATGATCTAAAAGCAACTGGTTCTTAAAATGCATCACTAACAATTGTGACAGACTGTGTGGTTTCAGGAGGATCCAATAATTCAATGCGTCCATTAGCAACTGCAAGAAAAAAAGATACTCCATGTGTAAATTACTAAAGTATGACAGACACTGAATAAAAGGCATTAGGAACATGCAAGAATAAAAAAACAAGATTACTGTATACAGCATATGCTGTAAAATAGAATATGTATGCATAATGCACAAGTGAAACAATGACTGCATTTGGGAAGCATTTAGCCTTCTTCCTAATGACAAGAGTTAATGATCATTTGTCCAAACGTATGACTAAATAATCATAAGTAGCCTACTAATATGGTATACCTACATTGTACCAAGTCACTTGAGTTGTTGTGGGAGGTAGCAAAGTCTGACGAAGTGCCCTCTGGAATACCATCGACCACAGGGCGACCTTTATTAAGTGAAAGAGCTAACTCCTCAGATGGGGTGAGAGGAGGTGGAGGTGGACCCCCGCCAGTTAGACCGGCCTCAGCCTTCTTTCTATTAGCTATATAGGAAGAATACTGTAAACGTAACTTAAGACATTGATCTTACAACAGTTAAAATAAAATATTACCTTTTTGGAGAATGTTTTTGTGTTTCATTTTGACTTGGGAAAGAGTTATTTTGGCTCCAGAAGGATTACACCTTATAAAACAAGAGGCCTAAATATTTCTTGTCAATATACATTGCACTGTATTCTTAAGAAACTGATGTAGAGAAAAGTAAATGCTTGTTGAGTCATGCCACATGCTCAAAAAGACCATTGTTCAACTTTGCAAATTAACAAAAGAAAAGGCAAGCATATTTAAAATGTAATAAAAAAAAATAAAAATAAAAAACTTACCCATTTACTCTGTCAGTTATTTTTTACCAAGCCAATTGTCTTTCCCTCGCATATGCAGCTGTATTGCTTTTTTTCATTATAATGGGCTTGAACTCCTCATAAGCCAACATTAAAACTTCTAACTCCGCTTCGGAGAAGTACGCGGCACATAACTTTTCACCCTTAGTTTCCATGGTGACTCCTGAATTCGGGGTTCCATTGAAAATGCCTTTATATGTTCACCGTGCGCACGCATTAACTCAAGGTTATTAGTACTAGTTTGATTAAACTAACTTGACACAGGTGTTTTGGAACCGGCATACCCCGAGTAAGCAGGTTTTGGGTTAATCAACCCAGAGTTCAGGGTTAATCTGATGGTAAATTAACCCAGTTTTCTGGAATACACCCCTGGTGGTACAATGTGGAACATTATTCTAGCTAGGTTCCTGTTTTCAGAGAATTCAGGAAATGATGGAGAATATCATGATGGCACAAGAAACAAACATTATTAAATAAACAGCTATGTGACTGCTACATGTTTTTATGGCTTTACTGTTGAGTGCTTTGTTTTTGTTGATTATACATACATAAACAATTCTGACATGTTTTAAACATTAATGTCACTGATAAACAATTCCAAAAATGTTATTAATAGACACATTTCACAGGACAATTTATAAAGTGAGGCATTGTCACAGAAAGGGTTTTCAATTTTAGATCTGCAGTGAGATGGCGTACAGTGAGACCTAGCATAATATCAGGGAGAAAATTATAACTATGCAATCGTCTATTACAGTATCGCATCAGGCAGTGCATTGTAGTCTCCCTAAGGAAAAATTTTATTCATTCATTGCTATAGGAGAGGAAGATTTTTTTAAACTCGTTAAATCATCTAAATCGACATTCTAATTATTGGACAAAAAAACGTCCTCACGTAATAACCTAGAATACTGTTGTAACCTTGAAATTCATTGTTTAATTCATTATATTGGGTTTAGTGAAATTCATTGTTTAATTCATTATATTGGGTTTAGTTTAATTCATGTTGTGTTAAAAAGAGGAGGAAGAATTAAGAAATTGTGAAGTGGATGTGAAGCCACTAATATGCTATTTAGAATGTTTTCATGCATTTTCATGCGTCTTATGCAGAGTTATATATATGTGTTAGTTAGAAAGTTATTGTGTGTCTCAGTCCCTTTAATGGGGCGTGTCCGAAAGAGAAGTGCTCGGGAAAAGAAGAGAACGCAGTAGCGAGCACACTGTGAGCAGGGCTCCAGACTAACTTTTTTTATTAGGAGCGCTGTAGCCCCTGACTTAAAATTTTAGGAGCGCAAGCAGAAAATTTAGGGGCACACCTTCACATTTTCCCCCTAAATAACTATTACAGACAAATGCTTTGATAATAAATAGATTAAGCGAACAGAAATTATGGTGTAGTTTTATTTTAAGATCACAGGGCTCCAGACTAACATCTGAGGGCCGCGGCTCTTAAGTTCTACAGAAAGTATTTGGTAGCACTGTGGGATTACAAAGCACTGAGATAAATTTGAGGTGTAGAGATAAAGTTAAATTTAATTATTATCCTTCATAATGTCTTAATATTATTTCAAAAGCAAAATGAGTGACAAAATAGATATTAGGGAGTGAAAATAGCCAATAAGCATCCTCTGCAGCTATGTTTACAATGGTAATTTAGTCTTCTTTTTAAAAAAAAATAAGTGTGAGTTTTCCTACTTCTTGAAACTTTCAGTTTTATAAATAGAGACAATCTTTAAAGGATGAACAAAAATGTTTTGGTCGACACATTAAAAAAAAAAAACATTTTAATAGGATATAGTTTTGAAGTGCTGTAAAAAGATGTGTAGGCTACTTTCATAACCACAGTATACCATAGTTATAGTTATGCCTGGTTCAGAATACGCAATTTTTTTGTCTGTTACTATATTCAATGTATCAGATTACACGATTTCGACTCCTAAAAATCTTGTCATGTCCTGGACAAGAAACATTGTCAGACTACACATTGCTTTACAACCAGTCATCTCGAGCCGTCTCACACACATATTCACTCGCACATGTACACACGCACTCACTCACATACAGGCACATAGACTAACGCACGCACGCACGCACACACTCACTCACTCACTCGCGCACACACTCTCTCACTCTCTCTCTCGCTCGCTCACTCACTCACTCACTCACTCGCACGCGGGCGCACACACACACACACACTCATTCACTCGCGCGCACACACACACTCATTCACTCGGAACCCTTCATGGAGGACCGTTAAAAAATTAAACATGCTAGTCTTCTTGTCGTGATGTTGTAAACAAAGCATCGCAGACGCGACGTCGGTTGTCGCCCACTATGAACGTGATGAAATTTACTGGTCGCACATGTGCGACTGGATGTAAAATTTAGTCGCACACTCTCAAATTTTGGTCGCAAAATGCGACCATTTGGTCGCAGTCTGGAGCCCTGTGTGAGAGACGAGAGTTGTAGAAAAGTGAGTTAGGCGTCTGTTCATGTTATGCCGATACTTCTGATTAAAAAAAGAAATGTGAATCACCACCCTTGTAACCCGGGTTTTATTTATGTCATCCACGCTGAAGAGACTGGAGTACACAAAGCAGAAATAAGGGTTACAGACTGGTGGCAGCAGTTTCAAGTTCACGAGTTTCTGGAAGTCTCGCGGCAGTGGCATTCAACAAAGACGGTGCATTTTTCAATGCACCGCGAAGCGTTGTGGTGAATGAACTTTGATGAGACATTTAGTCCGTTTAAAAGAGACTATTTCATCGCTCGCGCCGTTCGAAGTTTAAAGGGATAGTTCACTTTGAAATTAAATTTTGGTATGGTTTAGCTTACCTCAAGGGCATCCAAGATGTAGGTGTCTTTTTTTCCACAGTAGTTTCAATTTTGATATTTTTAGGTCAAACCGTTTTTGTCTGTCAGTCATATAATGCAGGTCTATGGTCACGGTCTCAAAGAGCATGCACAGAGTCCAAATTAAAACAATTCCCCATCGTCCAAATTAAACAATTCCCCATCGTAAGTACACATTGATGGCCTAAGACACGAAACGAGCGGTTTGTGTGAGAAAACGAACAGTATTTATATCGCTCGTTTCGTGTCTTAGGCCATCAATGTGTACTTACGATGGGGAATTGTTTAACCCTCTGAGGTCTGAGCTGTTTTCTGGGCCCTGGAGGTGTTCTGACATGCTCTGACATTCCTGGTTATTTCTGTTACTTGTGACATTTTCATGGCTAAAGTCTAATTACACTGTATTCAGCACAAACTCTGCTACAATAATATATCAACAGCATGTATGTAAAAGTTTGTAGTTTTGAGATAATGACATTTATGCGTGGTTTGTGAAAATACAAAAAAAAAATTCTCACTGAAATAAGGTCATGAAACCCATACTGATTATTTTTTCACAAGACTTTTGAAAATTGTATGGCATAGCCTAGAATATTTGCTCTAAAACTATGTGAAAATCACCCTGACTGCTCATTCAGAGAAGACAATATATTGATTTAAAAATTTTACGACGTGTTTTGTGTGAGACAGCTCTATGCGGGAGCTCATTAATATGTAAGCTTTTCTCACCTGAGAAAGACAAAGACACTCCCCTAACGGCCCTATTAGGAGCTATCAGGCCCCTGTCATTCTGAGCAACCTTGCACAATACTGTAAATGAGGAGATTTAAAAAAGAATGGCTTTTAGATTGTTTGGATTTATTTACACAACATAATCCAAATAGACACAACAAATGGCAAAAAAGCACTTATTGAAAGAAAGAGACCTTTGTGCCATTCCTAAAAACATTGTACATACCTTTCATTTCCAAGGTGTTTGATTTTCACTTTACCATGTTCATGTTCCAGAGACTCATGTGAATGTTGAAGTCGGCAGGACTCAGTGGCATCTGGGCCCTGAAAAAAAAGTGAACATACTGATATCAAGAGAAAGGCCTGCACGATTTTGGAAATAAATATTTTTCTGGTTAAAGTTGCTTTTTAAAATTCACAAAATACACACACACACACACACACACACACACACATGTTTCCAACAATATATAATATAATGAACAACACCAGGTTTGTTGTGCCTTGTAGGCATAGGCTATGTGCAGTGCTGGGTAAAATAATAATAACAATAGATAGCAGTATAAATCTTCCAAAATATTTCAGTAACAACCAAGCTAGAGAAAAATATATTGAGTATCATGTTACTTCAAATGTTTCCATTCGTTATGATGATATGAAATGAGATAATAGTAAAAACATGAAGCCGTTTGGTGTGTTTTGCTTTTCAAATTTTGAAATGATACATTCAAACGCGATCGCGCTGCAAAATCTGATACATTCAAACGCGATCGCGCTGCAAAATGTGATACATTCAAACGCGATCGCGCTGCAAAATCTGATACATTCAAACGCGATCGCGCTCAAATATAAAACATTATGGTTACCATACATATCTACGTTTCACCAGATATCCACAAACACAGTAACAGTAAACACGGGTCTAAATATTATAATATTCACCATATATCTAGCAACAGTTCAACTGCAATGTGACATTTATGCAACAATAACAAACTAATATGTAAGAATTTCTTACCTTAAATCTTTCTTGTCTTCAAATCGCGTTCTTCTTCTTCTGAGGTAGCCTAAATCCAATGTAAGCTCAGGCGCTAATAGACGTCTAATAGCCGTCTAAACACAGCCCAGACGTCTAGGCTAAAACGAGGCTAATTTTGGGCTGTCAGTGAAAATCTAATAGACGTCTAAACATAGCCCAAGAATAGACAGCTATTGAATGACTACATGTATACGTCTAATAGACGTCTAACCATAGCCCAAGAATAGACAATCAGACAGCTATTGAATGACTATATTTATACGTCTAATAGACGTCTAACCATAACCCAAGAATAGACTAGTCATCAATTAGACAGCTATTAAACGACTACATATATACGTCTAATAGACAGGCAATATGGGTCTAGGCTAAAACAAGGCTGATTTTGGGCTGTCAGTGAAAATCTAATAGACGTCTAACCATAGCCCAAGAATAGACTAGTCATCAATTACACTACATATACATGTAATAGACAACAAAATGAGGCATAAGGATTCTTTTCACTCAAATATAACAGGTTCTCATAAATGAAAATCCATCCAAACTAATTGAATATAAAGGATTTATTTAGAACAATTATATTAACAACTTAGACAACATTCAAACATAAAAATTAACAAATAAAATATTGGAAAATATGTAAAACAACTTAAGATACTAAATTTTTAAGAATGAATTATTAGCTTTATATCCAAAACCACCACCCCCATCTCTTCCTGGTTGTTTAAAATGACCAGAAATTGCATTTTTTATTTCCCATTCAGTCGCCGAAGGAAAGTTGGTCATCACTGCGTCTGCCAAATGAGAAAAAGAAAAAAATTATTGCTCAAGAAAAGCATTGTTGACAATCATTTTTAACTAATTACAGTCATTCACTTTTGCTAGGATGCACACTAGAGCTGGCCAATATAGAGTTAACGGAATATAGATTGAGACTATATAATTTATATCAATATTATTAATAAATTAATATCAATAATTAAACATTTTTGCCTGCATAATGGTGATGCACTAATTATATATATATATATATATATATATATATATATATATATATATATATATATATATATATATATATATATATATATATATATATATATATATACACACACATATATTTTAGGGGTGTAACGATACACGTATTGAACCATTCTGTACGAGGCTTTCGGTTCGATTTCAGTACGTATTTTTAAACAGAACTGTTCGTTAGACAATTTTTCCTGCTGACCAAAATTTTTTAATTACAAATGTAGGCACGTCAAAAAGCGCGCTCAATGTAAGAGAAATCATAACAAATCGTGCTCTTTCAGGTAGTGACCATATAGACCTGCATTATATGACTGACAGACAGACAAGAACAGTTTGACCTAAAAATATCAAAATTGAAACTACTTCAGAAACAAAGACACCTACATCTTGGATGCCCTTAAGGTAAGCTAAAACATGCCAAAATTTAATTTCAAAGTGAACTATCCCTATAAATCATTCTTTATCACTTACTCATATAGGCCTAACTCTAATGAACATAAAAAGATACTTATAGGGGTAGTTCACTAAAAAAAAAATCATGTAAGCATTTACTCACTTTCACTTGGTTCCAAACATGTATGGCTTTCTTCTGTTGAACACACACAAAAAAAATATATATTTTGAAGAATGTTGGTAACAAGACATTTAATGGTAGTCATTGACAAGTGTTCTGTATATTCAATTGCTGTACTTTGTTGACCGATTGCTGGATAATTTGCAATAAACAGTGTCTTGAAATCGAATAAAGTGGATTACATCATTCCAGTTCTGAGGTTTTTACACTGGCTATATGTCTGTCAAAGAACTCATATCAAAATACTACAGCTGGTTATTAAATTAATTAACATTTTAAGGCCAAAGTAAATTTCTAATCTTCTGATGCATTATGAACCATCCAGAGCAGACCTCTCAGGTCATCTGGGACAGTAGCCAGCTACTTTTATATCAAATTTATAAGTCAAAATAAAAAAAAAAAAGTCAAAACAAAACATGGAGAAGCAGCATTGCGGTTTTTATGCACCATATATCTGAAACAAATTCACTGAAAACTGAATGTATGCTGCATATTTTAATTATTTTAAATAAAGTTTAAAGACTTTACTGTTTGCCACTACCTTTTATTAATTGGAAAGGAATTTTTTTTTTTTTATAATTTCTTTTCATGTTGCACTATGTTGCTGTTAAGTTTTATGTAAAGTATACTTTGAAAATTTGCATTAAATCAAAAACTATTATTTCTTACTCCAATCTAAAAACAAAAATATATTGGTATCTTTAATAGTAATAAAAAATAGTAATGATAAGTTTCATAGTTTCATGCTTACCACCTTGAATTTAGATACATTTTAGATTAAGGGCACACAGTTGCAATAACACGTGCAAGTAACGTTAACTTGTTGGAGAAAAATAGTACTCTGCAATGGTAATGTTAAAATGTCACGGTTTCTACACATTATAACAACTAACTAATTTAAACAATGAACATAACAAAAATAACACGCATACTTACAAGACCGAAGTAGAAATTTGAAGGTTTTCAGAGTGTTGCTCGCCCGTTGCTCTCTGACAGCAGCCTCGTGTAAAATAAAATTGAAAATGGAGGAAATGTTTATCGCGAGATCTGGCTAAAGTGATCTAGTCGCGCAATGCCAGTAGTCCCAGTCCCAGTAGTCATGTCTCAGTAGTGTTTCGATTGTGCCATCTAGCGGTTGAGAAATGCAATTGCATTTGATTTAATTTGAAATGACAGTCATATCGTAGATTGTGTATGAATGTTATGTTTATGTGTGACAGCAAACATTAAGCTGTGTGAGCGAAAACATTTTTAAGACTAATATTCTTATACTAGCTCGCTGGTCTGAATCAGGGCTATAGCCAAGCCGTACGTAGACCAGATTGCTTTGATTTCGCCAGGTGGGCTAAAGCAGACCGCATAGCCCGTCCAATTTGGAGTTAAATCGTGACAACAGATCGACCATGTCGTAAAATGTCACATTGAACCTTGTAGATATCATTACCAATGCGAACATGATGGAATATCAACCATTTCATGCACTGCCTGGCAAAAAAACTAGGCTACAATTAATCAGTTTTGACTAAAAGTGGGCTACAATAGCCGGGTCTGAATACGAGCTAAATCGTGGCTACGCACAGCCTACACATAGAACATATAAAATAAAGCAAACCAAACAACTTGTAATCACATCTGACTTTGCTTACATGATGGAATATCATACATCTCACAAGTTATTTTGGAAAAAAATACATTTATCCAGATTAAATGTTATTTGGGCTAAAATTGGGTTACGCATAGCCGGGTCTGAATACGAGCTAAATCGTGGCTACGCACAGCCTACACATATAACATGTAAAATAAAGTAAACCAAACAACTTGTAATCACGGTAGACTTTGCATACATGATGGAATATCATACATCTCACAAGTTATTTTGGAAAAAAATACATTTATCCAGATTAAATGTTATTTGGGCTAAAAGTGGGTTACGCATAGCCGGGTCTGAATACGAGCTAAATCGTGGCTACGCACAGCCTATAACATGTAGCCTAAAATAAAGTAAGCCAAACAACTTGTAATCACGGTAGACTTTGCTTACATGATGGAATATCATACATCTCACAAGTTATTTTGGAAAAAAATACATTTATCCAGATTAAATGTTATTTGGGCTAAAAGTGGGTTACACATAGCCGGACTATATCGGGTCTATATTTAACCCAGACGTTGAAAAGACGGCTATTGCTTGCTGGGTTCAAACTCGACGAAAAGTGAAGTGAAGTGTTTTGGTGTTTTGGTGTTTTGTTATTGAGGTAACGAGCGCGTTCGCGTTCCATGTGGAGATTTGCATGTGAATATCTTTTGCGCGAGTGGGCGTGGCCAAATTAACTGTAATGAGCAAGCGATTGAGAAGCTGGACATCTTGTTGGTTTTATACAAATTACTTAAAAAGAAAATATTTGTTTTCGTTTTGAACCCGATCATTTAAAAGTACACACTTAAATGTTTATAAAGGTGTATGGCTCATAAATGTGTGACAAGTATTCGCTGAGTTTTGTTTCAGTTTATAGATGTGCTCAAGAAAAAAAAGTTCACAGCGACTGAGAGGCAGAACACACACCCTGTTTATTTTCTTTATTTTACAAAAGCACAATGTTTTGATTGGATTGTAAGTGGACACATACAAAAGTAGAAATATCACAGATTCTTTTTTTATATTTCTTTTTTCTGTATGACCATAAATGACGGAGAAATTTAAGTTTATAGTGCTACAATGTGGAGAAAATCCAGCAAAACGCGCCCGCGCGTTTGCCGACCTCAGAGGGTTAATTTGGACGATGGGGAATTGTTTTAATTTGGACTATGTACATGCTCTTTGAGATCGTGACCATAGACCTGCATTATATGACTGACAGACAAGAACGGTTTGACCTAAAAATATCAAAATATCAAAAAAAAAAAGACACCTACATCTTGGATGCCCTTGAGGTAAGCTAAAACATACCAAAATTTAATTTCAAAGTGAACTATCCCTTTAACAGTGTCTACATCTACGGGAAAATGTCTATTGATTCTCACGTACTTCCCGAACGTTCTTCGTCACCCAACGAGAGCGATGATGACGAATTGGACACAACAGCTCGTCGTACAGAGAATGCGGCTTCTGCTAATCACACTACAAAGGTGCTGCACTTCAAAGTTGATCTTCCACCATGTTTCCATGGGGACGGTAGGGACAAAGACAGTTTTTCCTTATGGAAAGCCCGATTAGAGCTCGCTGTTAAAGCTTGTGCTAATGCACACACACAAGATTTGGCCGCCATCTTGCCTACGCGGTTGAGTGGAGATGCTTTGGCCTACTGGCTCTCCCTGTCTCCAGAGATACAACAGAACTATGAACTGTGTGTTGCTGCATTAAATGATGTTTTTGGAAGGAAGCAATTTTTGCTACATCTTCAGACCTTTGTGAATGCCAGACCGCGTATGCCCAAAGAGCCTATGGAAGTATTTGCCACTGAGATTACAAGACTGGTTTTGGAAGCATTTCCAAATTATGGTGAATCCACCATTGCGATGGAAAGATTTAGATGGTTCATAGCCGGTCTTGACCCTGTTCTACAAGCAAAATGTCATGAGCATGGCGCTACTAGCCTAGAGGAAGCTTTAGCCATTGCTGGTAAATGGGAACGGGCACAGGAAGTTCTCAGGCTTGCACCCATTTCCCATCTCAGTCAAAAGACCAGCTTGACACTGAACTCATCTACAACTTCACCCAGTGTAGAGTCACTTTCTGCTATGGTGTCCACAAAGACAACTTCAAATGGGGACATTTCTTCTGAAATCATGACTGCAGTAAAGCAACTAACTGCTGATGTTAAGTCTCTCAGGATGGAAGTCAGTCATTTAAAGAAACAGCACGAGCAAAGTTCTCAATATGCTTCCTCCAGACAGAGAGGCTACTCACCAGAACGTGGTCGAGACAAACATCGCTACTCTCCACTCTCATCTCCGAGGAGATACCCATCATCACCTGTACAATCTCCTCATCGCGATCGTCACGTCAGCCCACCTCCACATTACCGAGTTCGTCGTGTCAGCCCATCGCCATATCATCGTGATCATCCCATCAGCGTTTCTCCTCATCGAGATCATCACATCATTTCACCTCTTCGAGATCGTCACGCCAGCCTGCCTCCACAGTATGCTGCTTCACATGCCAGCTCTACTTCTTATCATCGTGACCAACACGTCGGCCCCAATCTACATCGTCGAGATCGTTATGTCAGGATCGTCGTGCAACGGAATGGCCCTCCAGCAGGTTCTCGGGTGACAGATATGGCCTACGATCTTCTACTGACCATCTACCCTCAGCTGTGGATCATCATGTCAGTTTTGTTGAAGAGGATGTTGAACGTCAGGGAAACGACTGGTAGCAGGTACTACGGGCCAAGTATCTGCTGAGTTTATGAGCGGGCCCAAACAAACTGAACCAGTAACTCCTGTCATTCCTACACCTAATGTTTTTGCTATCGTTGAGAATGTTGCTGTGCAAGCATTTGTTGACACCGGTTCAGAGATATCTTTGATCAGTGAAACACTGAGAATGTAAATTCCTTCTCTCGCCAAAAAGCCAATTCAGAAATCCTTTCTTTTGGCAAAATCAGTGACTGGTGACTATCTTGATACTCTTGGTATGTAACCTATTACTATTAGGCTTGGTGAGGAAATGAAAGCTTTAGCATAAAGTTCTGCCAGGAAGACTTAATTGGTGCATCACTTGACCTTTTATCTATCCAATCACATTCCAACACTTGTGGTATAAAAGATCGGTACTTACTCATGTTTGAGTTCGCAGATGCTGACGCTCCAATTCGCCACCATCCTCCCCACCACCTCCAAGTCAAATCCTTCCCTCCATCCTCCCCACCACCACCAGGATGGTCCCTTCCATACCTCACAGGGGGTCGGCTGCGCCCCTGACTTGTTCTTCAGGTAGGATATGCAGAGTCCGGACCCTCAGATTGCGAGCTACGGACGGGGCCTACGCCAAAGAATCTTATTGCTTGCTTGGTTGTTAATAAATGGATAATTGTCACAGTATTTATTCTCTGAGTCTTTCTGGTAGAAATGAAAGCTTTAGCATAAAGTTCTGCCAGGAAGACTTAATTGGTGCGTCACTTGACCTTTTATCTATCCAATCACATTCCAACACTTGTGGTATAAAAGATCGGTACTTACTCATGTTTGAGTTTGCAGATGCTGACGCTCCAATTCGCCACCATCCTCCCCACCACCTCCAAGTCAAATCCTTCCCTCCATCCTCCCCACCACCACCAGGATGGTCCCTTCCATACCTCACAGGGGGTCGGCTGCGCCCCTGCCTTGGTCTTCAGGCAGGATATGCAGAGTCCGGACCCTCAGATTGCGAGCTACGGACGGGGCCTACGCCAAAGAATCTTATTGCTTGCTTGGTTGTTAATAAATGGATAATTGTCACAGTATTTATTCTCTGAGTCTTTCTGGTAGAAGTGTTTTCACACGATGTTCAGGTGGTTAGGAATGCCACACAGCCAGTGATCCTTGGTTGGGATTTTCTTAGCAAACATCATGCTGTAGTTGATCTCAGAGAGAATAATTTGAAATTGTGGAACTGGTCTATCCCTCTCTTGTGTTCGCAGGATATAGTCCCTCTTCGGAGTAGTGCTGTGACTTTAGAGCCCATTCTGATCCCTGCCAAGTCGCAAATGAACGTTTTGGCAAAAATTCAGCCAAATATTGGTGAGAAAGATTTCACATGCAATTGTGTTGGACTCTTAGACCCTGACAGTCAGACAGTACAAGGTCTTTCTGTAGCACGTACAGTAACCTCCGTAAAAGCAGGTGTGACCTTGGTTCGAGCCATGAATCCGACATATGAGGATTGCCATGTTCCCTGTGGCACAAGGCTTGGTGAGTTTCATTCCTTAGTTATGCAGCAGGTGAAGAATATACAATGTCGGAACTAGGGATGTGCGGTATACCGGTACTGCAAAAATACCGGTATATATTATATTTCAAACGGTTCAATATCATAGTTTTGCTCAATTCGGTATTTGATGCACTGCAGTTTCGAAGTTCACCGCTAGGCGGCAGTGCGCTACCCAAACAGACGCGGGTCACTTGAAACCGGCAAAAAGTGACAACGGAGAAACAAGACGGATCGAACATATCAAGCTAATTCTACACGCCCGCAATTAATCAATAAAGAAGTCAGTAGGAGTGGAATATGGCATTACTTTGCCTATAGAGGTAATGAAAAAGGTGAAGCTACAGACGTGAATGCACCACTTTGCAAACGCTGTTTGAAATCATGTGTCGCAACGGGAGGCAACACTTCAAATCTGGCTAAGCATTTGTCTCTAGCTCATCCTGACTTATTCAAGGAGTTCAGAGATCGACAGGTGAGTCCATCATTCAACTGATTTAATTTAGACTTTTATTCACAACACTGATCAGCGCACATAGCCTACATAACTGCTTATCAATGAAATAAGATACGGTAAGTTAAACACGAAAGCTCAAATGTGCTTGCATGACACGCTAGAACCAATGAATGAAGTTTAGGTCTCATAATTTTTGCCCTTTCAAACAATAATATATTAATTGAATTTGAATGAATAAAGAGATTATTAATATCAATTTTAGTATTAGTGATAGTAAAATAAATGGCATATTACTATTACTGCCGCTGTGGCAACCCCTGGAATCAGCCAAAAGAGAGAGAGAGTAATAGTAGGCTAGTAATATGAATATTACTAATATTAATGTTAGAATAACACTTTACAATTAAGCTACATTTGTAAACATTCATTAGGTAACCTGACCTAACAGTATTATAACATTTATTAATCTATATGAATCAGTAATTATTATTTAAATATACTAAGATTAGTTTAGCATGTTAACATTATGGAATGCATTAAACTAATTTGAACTCAAACACAAATTAAACAGTAAGCAAACCAAGATGTATAAATGCTATAAATGTTGATAATTCTCTGTTGATGCATGACAGCTAATGGTGTACGTGGAATTTAATTTTTCCTTGTTTTGACACCCACAGAAAGGAAGTGATTTTTTTTTTTTTTTCACATTTTGAAAGGTGAACATTTTGATACTTTTGGTGTGTACATTTGGTGCTGCAGAGTTTCAAGCAGTGTTTTTTTAATAAAATTGTTTCAATTAATTTAACTTTTGAGCCTGGTTATTGGTCACCTGTGGTATCGATTTAGTATCGATACCGAGGTATTAGATTCTGGTATCGTACCGAAGCCAAAATTGTGGTATCGAGCCATCCCTAGTCGGAACCCACAGTAGCTCAGATACAGACACAAAGTGAGCTCTATCCAAGACCTAAAGTAGACCTCAGTTAGTCTGCAGTGGACAGAGAACAACAGTCTCAGCTTGAGACTTTGATTTTCAAATACTCAGATGTTTTCAGTGCAAATGATTGTGACTATGGTCAACAGCTCCTTTCACATGATGTCATTGAGGAAAGTTGTAGCCCCTGGTCTTCCCCTGTTGTCTTAGTGAAAAAAAAAGGATGGCAGCTACAGATTCTGCATCGATTTTAGGAAGCTTAATGCAGTCACTGTAGAGGACTCTTACCCCTTACCCCGTCCATCAGACGCTTTAGACAGCTTGGCAGGTGCATGTTGGTTTAGCACCATGGATTTGTCCAGTGGATACTGGCAAGTTGAGCTAGACGTTAATGATAGGGAGAAAACTGCATTCAATACTGGCAGTGCATTATACCAATTCAAGGTTATGCCAATGGGTCTCACGAATGCCCCTCCCACTTTCCAACGACTGATGGAGCTGGTGCTTCGTGGACTTCATTGGAAGGTTTGTCTTGTTTACCTTGATGATGTGCTGGTGTTCAGTCAGACCTTCAGTGAACATCTTAACAGTCTTGAGGAGGTTTTCAGTCGCTTTCGTTCAGCAGGTTTGAAATTGAAGGTTAACAAATCTCATTTTGCTCATAGTGAAGTAGCCTACCTGGGTCGTGTGGTATCCAGCCAGGGCTTGTTACCGGATGCTAAGAACCTGAACAAGGTCCGGTCTTGGCCTACCCCTAGGACTGTCACAGAGGTGAGAGCATTTGTTGGTCTATGCTCCTATTATAGGAGGTTAGTCAGGGATTTTGCTGCGGTTGCTACACCCCTTCATGCTCTGACCCAGAAAGGTGTTGTCTTTAAGTGGTCAAGTGAATGCGAGGAGGCTTTTAGGTCGCTGAAGCATGCCCTCACAAATCCTCCCATTGTCGCTCACCCTATATTCACACTGCCTTTTCTGCAATACACTGATGCTTCCCATGATTGTGTAGGGTCAGTGCTTGCACAGATGCAAGATGGGAAGGAACCCGTCATTGCGTATGCCAGTCACACTCTGACTCCTTCCAAAAATAAATGGTCCACCTATGACCGTGAGTTGTGGGCTGTGGTGTGGTCTGTCCGACATTTCAGACATTTCTTGTCAGGTGCCCCATTCAAAATGATTACCGACCACAAACCTTTGCTCAATCTCAAGAAGGCCCCAGTTGATAATGATCCGACTCGTAGAAGAGCACGTTGGATACTTGAAATGGATGTGTATGACTTTACCATTCTATACAGAGAAGGAAAGCAGCATAGTAATGCTGATTCTTTGTCGCGTCGCCCTAGTTTACCTGTGACCGAAACCAAAGCAGTGCAGTGTGTAATTTCCAGCCATACCGCTTCTGGGAAGGTCTCTTCTCCTGTTGAAGAGCCAAATGTTGGTGGAGTTCTTCCTGACTTGAGTCTGACACTGTCAGTGGATTTGGTTGAATTACAAGTTCAGCAAAAGGCTGACTTTTGCCTTAGTACTGTCATAGGATGGAAGGAGAGTGGTAATCTAAGACCTAGTTTAAAGATTGTGTATGCTGATGCACACAAAATTTTAAAGATTTTGAAAAAAAATTGATTTTGATTTTTTTAAGTTTAAAGATTTTGTATGCTGATGCACATATTTTGCACATGTTGATATGCACTTATTGTAGTCTGTGCACTGCACTTTTGTTATGCTGTATAATGTACATAACGAGTTTCATACAGTATTGTGTCAGAATGTGATACAGCATATGGGTAATAGTTTAAAGGTTGTTCTGGAGTAATTGGGGATATCCAATGAACAAATTTTGAGCCAATACTGCACTCATGCACTGTTGACATGTTAGAATGTTACTGCTATGGCAATGAGTTACAGTTATACAGGATTATCTTGAGAAACGAGGACATTTCTTGTTAAGCAGGGGACGACTGTAACCTTGAAATTCATTGTTTAATTCATTATATTGGGTTTAGTGAAATTCATTGTTTAATTCATTATATTGGGTTTAGTTTAATTCATGTTGTGTTAAAAAGAGGAGGAAGAATTAAGAAATTGTGAAGTGGATGTGAAGCCACTAATAAGCTATTTAGAATGTTTTCATGCATTTTCATGCGTCTTATGCAGAGTTATATATATGTGTTAGTTAGAAAGTTATTGTGTGTCTCAGTCCCTTTAATGGGGCGTGTCCGAAAGAGAAGTGCTCGGGAAGAGAAGAGAACGCAGTAGCGAGCACACTGTGAGAAACGAGAGTTGTAGAAAAGTGAGTTAGGCGTCTGTTCATGTTATGCCGATACTTCTGATTAAACAAAGAAATGTGAATCACCACCCTTGTAACCCGGGTTTTATTTATGTCATCCACGCTGAAGAGACTGGAGTACACAAAGCAGAAATAAGGGTTACACTGTCTAACACTTGATGGCTGCTCTGTCAAGTCCTCGTCATCGGTTAGGAACCTGGGTGTGCTCTTTGATACCAATCTTTCACGTGTCTAATATCTGTAAAACCTCATTTTTTTCATCTTAAAAATAAGCTTCTCCTCAGTGCATTTCATTTTTTCTTACCATAATTATCAAGCGCTTTACAGACAGAACAGTCCCTGAAGATGAAAAGATGATTATCATGTTTGCAAGGTGTCATTATATACTTCCAGATCACACCTTAATGATTCATGGGCTGTCGCTGGTCAATAGGATTACTGTGATTTGATTGTGATTTCAGACACCTGTCATGCCTGAGGCGTTCCCCTTAGCATCAATCGACGCAGTGCAAGTTCCCTTTCGAAAGAGAACTTTGTAGGACAGTGGCCTTCCAGGATTGGACACCCTTGGCCTATTGGAGGAATTCGGAAAATAGGTTTTTAAGACAAAAAATGTAGATGGAAATGAATACATACTATATGACGAGACTTTAGGAGAATAAAATGTTTTGTTTCAAACCATTACAGAGCAACCTAGTGTTGAACGGCTGTGTGCCTATGTAGCTGTGCACATTTGGGACCATCCTGCAATGTTTGGAATCTTTACGATTTATGTTCTCTGATGCCCATACTCTTTTAAGATAGAGAAATAAAGAAGAAGAAATTAATCAGTACAAGCAAAATAGAATTCCAGCTTCTTCGGTGCTTGGATCCCTTAACATTTTTATAGCACATTACAGTACAAGAAAACCTGATTAGTAGCCACCAATCACAGGAAATTTTTTTTTTGATTTATACTATTGGGGAAAGACGACAATACAGTTCCCTTTCGAAAGCTACAATCGATGCTGCGCTGCTCAGCGCATTGGGAACATATTTTATCGTGACCAGCTGCGAATATTGTGTATAACACGTCAATGAAATTGACCCGGAGGTAATATAGCCTCGGTCGGTGATGTCATCGGCGCGCCCCCGCGACACGAGGCTATAAGTAGATGAGCCACAGGTGCATCGTCAGGTCTTTTGTCTTCAGACCATTACTGTGCATGTGTGAACGTCAAAACTCTTTCTCTCTACCTTTTATCTGCTACAGATCTTTGCTAGGAGTTAGTTTATTCAGGCAGTGTGCAGAACATTTCTCATTTCTCAAGCCTTTTTCTCTCTCGTACATCAAAGCTTACCAATATTGGGTCCTTCCATTTGACCTAGCCATGTTATCTCTAGGGGGCTGAGGTCAACGCCAAGGGCATACTCTCTCCCACCCTGAGGGTAACATGTTTGGGGTTAAATGGGACTCTGTCACCATCGGGCATAATTGTCTCCCACTCGTGTCAGGACCAATTTTAACACCCTAAGCAACATCTATCTAGGTCAGGACATTACATAGGTCTCATGGCAGCTGCGTCCACAATGATTCCTCTGGGCCTTTTGCGCATGAGACCATGTCAGTTGTGGCTCAAAACAGGGGATTTCAACTACAATCACCAAGGGCAAATAAAGGCAAGAACACTTGTTGAGTGCTTCGTGTCCGTTCTAAAATCCATGTTTATGGTGAGTCACGCGCTGAACGCTTCGTGCACTTTCTAAAATCCATGTTTATGGTAAGGGTTACGCGCTGCGGCTTCGTTCCCTTTCTGTGTGGTTCAGACCCCGGTTCCTTGCTTTGGGTCCCACTTTTGGTGCGTCTTGCTGTCGCAGAATGCTAACGGCAGACGCCTCCCTGATGGGCTGGGGAGCGGTCTTAAGTGGTCGTCCAGCTCAAGGGGAATTAGAGGCATCAACTGCTTCAAGCTGATGACTGTATTTCTGGCCCTGAAATACTCTCTCCCTCAGTTGAGAGACTGTCATGTCCTAGTGCGGCACAGCGGCAGTCTCTTACATAATCACCAGGGAGGTTTGTGCTCACGCAATCTGAAAAGAATAGCGGGGCACATCTTTCTCTGGGCCCAGGAAAAGTTCCTGTCACTCAGGGCAGTGTACATCTCAGGGCACCTGAATATGGGAGCGGATTTACTGTCCAGACATAAACTACTGAGAGGGGAATGGAAACTCCACCCAGAAGTAGTCAAACAGATTTGGATACGAAGCGGAGGTGGACCTCTTCGCCTCTTATCAGAAAGCGCAATGTTCCCTCTACTTATCTCTGAATCACCCAGTCCCTGGGTCTGGATGCGATGGCGCACACATGGCCTAGAATGTGCATGTATGCGTTTTCCTCCAGTTTCTCTGCTCCCAGGAGTTCTAGCCAGAGTTTGGTTCTCCGAGATAATATCTCTCCTCAACGGCTCGCCTTGGACGATTCCGGAGAGACTTGGACGATTCCGGACCTTCTGTCTCAGACGGATGGCACGATATTCCATCCCAGGCCCATCCTCTGGAACCTTCATGTTTGGCACCTGATGGGTACCAACTGAGGGGCACTGGGCTTTTCGCCTGTTGTTGTTGAGACCATTCTCAGTGCTAGTGCTTCCCCCACTAGAAAGAGTTATGTCAACAAATGGAGTGTCTTTGAAAGGTGGTGTGTCATAAATAATGCAGATCCGGTCAACTGCCAGATTGCTTCAGTTCTGGAATTCCTGCAGGAAATATTATCATCAGGCACATGCCCCGCCATTCTCAAGGTTTATGTGGCCGCTCTTTCTGCTTGCCATGCCTTGGTTGACGAGGTGCCACTCGGGAGACATCCTCTGTTCGTTCATTTCATTCATGGGGACAGACGACTGAGGCCTCTCATAAAACCAAGATCCTATCATGGGACTTAGCTTTAGTCCTAGAGGGTCTGGTTGAGACTCCTTTTGAACCTCTAGAATTAGCGTCTGACAAACTTCTGACTCTAAGATGGTTTTTCTTATGGCAATAACTTCTTTGAAAAGAATTGGGGATATGCAGGCTCTGTCGATTTCGCCACCCTGCTTAGACTTTGCCCCAGGAATGGTGAAAGTGATTTTACCTGCCTAATTTCCACCGCACTAGCTAGTGGCGTAAGTCAGAGCACCCTTTCGTCTGTTATGGGGGCCGCAACCGATGGCTGCCACCACTAAGCAGACCATGTCACATTGGGTCAGGGATGCTATTGCTCTTGCCTATGAGGCGCGCGGCGAAGCTTCGCCAACGGGTTTAAGGGCTCACTCCACCAGAGGGGTCGCCTCCTCTGCTGCCTTGGCAAGAGGTGCCCCTTGCAGTTTGTTTGTGATGCAGCAGGTTGGTCCTCTCCGCACACATTCATAAGATTTTATAGGTTGGATGTTCATGCCACTCCGGGGCTCTCATGTCCTTGAGTCGACATCACAAGCTAATGTCTAGGACTTCTTGCGTTCTTGTGAAACACACCTGCACAACCGTGGGGGTCCAGACATTTTCAAGCACGGCGGCGTGGGTATTCTCGTTCCCAATGCGCTGAGCATCGCAGCATCGATTGTAGCTTTCGAAAGGGAACGTCTCCGGTTACTTGACTGTAACCTTGTTCCCAGAGAAAGCGGAACGAGATGCTGCGCTACTTTGCCGTGCTGAAGATGTCCCAGGACTGCTCTTCAGACAAAATATCCTGACGATGCACCTGTGGCTCATCTACTTATAGCCTCGTGTCGCGGGGGCGCGCCGATGACGTCACCGACCGAGGCTATATTACCTCCGGGTCAATTTCATTGACGATTTATACACAATATTCACAGCTGGTCACGATAAAATATGTTCCCAATGCGCTGAGCAGCGCAGCATCTCGTTCCGCTTTCTCTGGGAACAAGGTTACAGTCAAGTAACCGGAGACGTTTTTGTGTGACACACATATAAAATGGTCAAGCCAACAGTTCTGAAACACATGATGGTTTTACTTTTGAATCTCATGATTACCAAGTTAAAGGGAATGTAACAGTAGTGTGCCACTGTACAGTATATTAAAATGAAGTGATAACTTTTTATCTATTAGTCATCTTGGTAAATATACATATATGAGTGGGGTAAACAATTCAGTGGCAAATTTATTTTTCGTTATCAGCAGCTATCAAATATTTCATACCTCCATTCCAAGAATTACTTGCATAAAATATATATATATATATATATATATATTTTTTTTTTTTTTTTTTTTTTTTTTGCTTGCTTACTTATTTATTATAGTACCTAACATTGGGATTTTGATTCAATCTTAGTGGATAAAAGGTTACATATAAATAAAAAAAAAAAATATATATATATATATATATATATATATATATATATATATATATATATATATATATATATATATATATATTTATTTATTTATTTTTTACCACAATGTGAAGATAAAAATGTGAAGAAGTTTTCTACTGTTTCTAAGTTTAGTAATTTGATATTACATACTGTATGTGCTGCATTAAATCCTGTTCTGACTGAATCTAGGCTGTGTTTCACAAAAGCATAATAAACCTAAGTTGATTATAGAAACAACAATCTACTGTCCCTACGATCTACTTAGGCTTATACAATGCTTTTGGGAAAATGCAGCCCTGTACTGTATGTTTTGTTTAAGTCACAGAGGGACAACCTGACATTCAGATACAGCATACTCTTAATGGAGGGACAAGTTACACATCTGTCCAGTCATCTTGCATTCGTCCTTTTTTTGCTTGCTTACTTATTTATTATAGTACCTAACATTGGGATTTTGATTCAATCTTAGTGGATAAAAGGTTACATCAGCCTATGCACATTCTTTACTGCAACTTGTCACTGAATGATGTATTAACCCTTGTGCATTGTTAGAAATTACATCCTTTCGTTATGTTTGTGGCTGAAAACAGCCACTACTTTAAACTGCTGTAAAAATGTATCAGATAAATATTTTTTTCAAATTTTTTTGCATTAATCTATTAATCAACCTCAGTCCTGCTCAAAAATATTAAATGTTTAAAAAAAATTCAGGATTTTAACTCTTTAATTGCCAAATTCGTAAATGATGTCACTGATTTGGGGGGGGGGGAAACACAAATACACTCATTTTCAATATAAAATGTGATTGTGGACTGGATTTTTTTTTACCTTTTATCACAGTCTTGGACATGTCAAAGATTAGAAACAACATTGGTTTTGATGCATTGTTAGTTTTTGTGATTGTTGGTGGTTTTCCCTGTTGGGAAGAGGTAAAATTTGTAATTTTTACTGTTGATAACCGGGTGGCACCATTAACCCTTTAGATAGGCCTAGTTTCTGGCTTTTACATGGAGTTATATGCTTAGTTTCTGGCTTTTAGCTTAGTTTCTGGCTTTTACATGGAGTTATATGGAGTATAACAGCATAATAAAGTGTGTGTGTGTGTGTGTGTGTGTGTGTGTGTGTGTGTGTGTGTGTGTGTGTGTGTGTGTGTGTGTGTGTGTGTGTGTGTGTGTGTGTGTGTGTGTGAACAAAATATGCACCTCAGCTCTCAGAACTGCATGGAGTAAACAAAAAAAGTAAGTGTATTTATGCACCTGCTGCCTTTTGATGGTGAGAAATGCAGACTAAACAAAAACAAAGCAAGTGGATTTAAACGCGTGCATGCAAGCCTGCTGGTCATTTGATGGTGAGAAGAGCAGGAAGCAACATGAGAAAGGGCTTGACTTGTAGTGAAGTTTTAGAGATGATTATGCAGCCTGACCCTTCCAGCGAGCTGCAGGATGTTTCGTCTTCTCCCTCTGACACCACAGACTCAGGAGAGTCAGATCCTGATTTGGATGTGGCACCCTCATCATCCACTCTAGCTTCCACTGAAGGCGAGGAGGATTCGGAGGATCCTGGATCTGGGTGGATTGGGAGAAACGGCGAAGTGTGGTTTTCCACCAACGCGGAGAAAACTCCCTTTCTTCAGCCTGCCAGAGGCGTGACTCCAGGGCCGACGCGCTATGCCTTCGCAAGGGTCCAGAACATGGATTCCGTGTTCAATCTGTTTTTTACGGAGGAGATGATTGACCTCATTGTCAGCATGACTTGCGTCAACACATACATGTTTGTACAGTCATACAAACATGTATGACTATGCCTTGTGATGGCATAGCGCGTCGGCCCTGGAGTCACGCCACTGGCAGGCTGAAGAAAGGGAGTTGTCTCCGCGTTAGTGGAAAACAACACTTCGCCGTTTCTCCCAATCCACCCAGATCCAGGATCCTCCGAATCCTCCTCGCCTTCAGTGGAAGCTAGAGTGGATGATGAGGGTGCCACATCCAAATCAGGATCTGACTCTCCTGAGTCTGTGGTGTGAGAGGGAGAAGACGATACATCCTGCAGCTCGCTGGAGGGGTCAGGCTGCATAATCATCTCTAAAACTTCACTACAAGTCAAGCCCTTTCTCATGTTGCTTGCTGCTCTTCTCACCATCAAATGACCAGCAGGCTTGCATGCACGCGTTTAAATCCACTTGCTTTGTTTTTGTTTAGTCTGCATTTCTCACCATCAAAAGGCAGCAGGTGCATAAATACACTTACTTTGTTTTTGTTTACTCCATGCAGTTCTGAGAGCTGAGGTGCATATTTTGTTCACACACACACACACACACACACACACACACACACACACACACACACACACACACACTTGATTATGCTGTTATACTCCATATAACTCCATGTAAAAGCCAGAAACTAAGCTTTTTTTGGCACAGGCCTATCTAAAGGGTTAATGGTGCCACCCGGTTATCAACAGTAAAAATTACAAATTTTACCTCTTCCCAACAGGGAAAACCACCAACAATCAAAAATGCATGCTTATATGGTGTCATGGCTTTGCAATCAAAAAATGTGGTTATAATGGAAGTCAATGGGGCAAAAACAGCCACGAACAGTAAATGAGGGAGAAAAAGTTAAAATCTGATGCTGCACAAAAACTAACAATGCATCAAAACCAATGTTGTTTCTAATCTTTGACATGTCCAAGACTGTGATAAAAGGTAAAAAAAAATCCAGTCCACAATCACATTTTATATTGAAAATGAGTCATTTTGTGTGTGTTTTTTTCTCAAATCAGTGACATCATTTACAAATTTGGCAATTAAAGAGTTAAAATCCTGAATTTTTTTTAAACATTTAGTATTTTTGAGCAGGACTGAGGTTGATTAATAGATTTATGCAAAAAAATTTGAAAAAAATATTTATCTGATAAATTTTTACAGCAGTTTAAAGTAGTGGCTGTTTTCAGCCACAAACATAACGAAAGGGTAGTAAATTTGCCCACAGTGTACTGTTGAGTTTTTGAAAAATTTCAAAGCATTTTCCCAAAATATGTGTCAAAATAAGATTTGTCACCAAAAATCATTCCATTTGCTGAAACACAGAAAAAGTTATGGCCAAATTTAGACTCAAAAATACCCCATAGTGGATGAAAACATCCCCAACAGCACATAAGGGTTAAGAGCAACTGTTTTTTTGCCACACTTGGCAGAATCTTAACAGATCCATCTGAGAGCTATATCATATATGTGGAGTGTGCTATGCAAGATTTTTTTTGGACATGTATATGGAACCACATCCCACACTATTCTAATGATTATGGCCTTTGACAGATATGTGGCCATTTGCAATCCATTGCGATACCCAACTATAATGAGCAAAAAACGATGGTTAAATTGTCATCAGGAGCCTGGAGTTCTGCAGTAGTGCTGGTGGTAATTCTGATCGGTCTCAGTGTGCGTCTGTCTCACTGTGTCGAAATGCCGCCCCTGCGTGAGTGCGTCATAAAGCACGTATGGAATCAGTCCAATGGCGAGATGAAACGTCATAAGCGGGTGACGTCATCGACCAGGAAACTATAAAGCACCCCGAATCATAACCGCGCTAGCTTCTGTGCCTTCAGCAAGCGCTCTGTGTGTGAATCATTGTCAAGTGTTTTTGTCTGTCCTTAGTGTTAACTAGTGTAACAACTACGAGAATGAACCAAACACAATTGAAGCTTTTAGGTGATTTTGTTCATACATAATTCCACAAAGAGTCTTCACATCCCAGACTCAAATCACAAATCACCAAACCCAGAGCCATAAATCACCCAGGCTCCAGAGAGTCTGTAACCAAAGACTTTTATTGGTTAACTAAAGGAAGAATTCGTCAAAGTTTGATAGTTTTGAGAGACGGATTGGTTCAAGAGATGGTACTGCTCAGGGCCCTACCAAGAGGTCACCTGACCCCTGCGACTAACAGACCCCATCTTTCTTAAGGACCAAGGTCCCATGAGAGATGAACAAAACCTCTTTTCAGCAGGAACTATCCATGACCTCAGATTGGAATGTCTAAACTTTCCACACCAAAAAGACTTTACCTATCAAAATACATAAAACCATTCAAGAACAATTTTCGATGAACATCATGCAACTACATAATCCTGTGTTGTTTTCTACCACATATGTGCATTTTTAATAAGTTTAAATCCCATGTAAGTCATTTAATGGTTATAACTGTTAGATGTTTGAATGAAAGTGTGTTGTGTTTAATATCAGTATGATCGTATGCTCGTGATTCAAAAGATGGCTTGATTGAAATCTGTGTAAAATGTTTAGTATTCTTATAATAGTAATGATGTCTAAACTGTGGCCTCTGCACTCTCTGCTAGAGCTTGGAAAGTAAGGAGATCCCAGATAACGCATGATTTACGATGAGACAAATAAAGCCAGTGTCTAATTGGTCCGATCTCTTCAGGAGGTGGGACAAACTTTTGAGTTTAAAATCTTAGACCCGAAACAAAGCTCTCTCTCTATCTTTGTGTTCGCTCTCAAGAAACGCTCTGCTATCACTCTCAAGAGGGTGCAGAACCAAAAATGCAGCGGGAGATGAAGATCTAAACCAGACAAGTAACCAAGTAAACGCAGAGACAAAGAACCCAAATTAAGATCAGAAGAACGGGTTCAACAGCTTTATTCAAGCCATCTTACTACTCTCGTCTAAATTTTCTTTTCTTTTCTAAGTTGTCCTTTATTTTCCGTTGTGAGTCTCGGTTCTAAGTTAAGTTTTGCGACAAGATTTCGAGCCACGTTTCTTCTGCAAAGTCAGCTTCAAACAAAGACTTTCATTCCGCCAGCACACCACGTGACTGGCCGCCCTGTCTAAGAAACGATAGAAGGGTTAAATTAATGATTGATGGTTCGTTCCAGGTCACGTCTTAAGTGCATATAGAAACTTGGGATTTCATCATCTCACTTTTAAACTCACTCTTAAATCTTTCCTTACTCTTTTTCCTTCTGCAACTCGTATGAATGTGTGTGCGTGTGTTTGTGTTAGATATTAGCTTTATGTGTTAGTATATAATCAATAAAGTATTGTTTGTATTTGAAAAGAGAAGTATTACTTGTTATGTGCTTACGAATTTATTGTCTTGAACTTCGATTTAAGTTACCTATGCTTTTACCCTTGATTTACTTTGTAATTTACTGTTAGCTGGGGATTATCCTTTCTTGGCCAGGAAGATATTATATTTCCTAGAGTTAATAATTGTTTATGCTTTCTGTTCATTGGATGAACTGATAAAATAGTCATACTATTGATTCTGCTACAGTAAATTCTGAAAATAATTAAGTTATTAATTATTGATCATAATTTGTTATGAATAATAATTAATGATATTTATACGGGGTACACTTCAACTGTGAGAGACGGAATCTAAAACAAAAATCCAGAAAATCACATTGTATGAATTTTAAATAATTAATTTGCATTTTATTGCATGACATAAGTAAGCATGACTTCCATTTTTTCCAGACCTCCACACCGAGGTGTCGAAGTCAGAAACCAGTTTCTTCCTGTATTTATAGTCCTCAAACATCTACTTACTCTAACATTTCTGGGGCTAGTCAATATGGGCATGGGGCGATGCCTAGGGCTGAAGAGGCGATGGCTAGCCATCTCTCTCCCGAGTCAGCATCGTCTCTCAAGGCACCGGTATTACCCACCAAACCGCTTAGAAACACCTCGGCTTTGGTGGGTAAAGCATATTCGACGTCGGGTCAGGCCGCGGCATACCTGCATACATTGTCAATATTGCAGGCGTACCAGGCTGACCTGTTAAAGGACATGAGTGAGAGGGTGGAGGTTAGTTCTCTCCGTGCCACCAAGGAGACGGCCAAGTCAGTGGGCCATTCTATGGCAGCCCTGGTGGCCACGGAGAGACGCTTATGGCTTTCGGGTATGAAAGAGAAAGAAAAATATTTCCTCCTGGACGCCCGCTTTCCCCTGCAGGCCTATTCGGTGACTCAGTCAATTCAGTCATCGATAGGTTCCAAGAAGATAAAAAGCAGGTGGCGGCGTTCCAAAAATATCTTCCACTCAGAGTTCAGGTCCCAGGGACTGCTGGGCGGGAGCAGTCCCGGCCGTCGACTAGCTCCTCACACCAGGCGCAGCAGAAACTGAGTGTCGCGTCTCACGCTCCCCCACAGAGAAACTGGGACGCGGCGCGGTGCTCGTAGGCGAAGATTTCAAAGGGTAAAACTGATCTGAGGACAGTTATTATCGCTAAGAAGGCTTCGTCTAATAAGAAATCCTGACGCCACTGGTGGGTGCTGAGGGTGGTCCCCACAGAGAGAAAACTGAGTTCACCGCATCACACAGTGCCCGCTTTCTCTCGCTGCCCTCAGGGGCCCGTTCTACCAACCTGCCTTTATGCCGGGGCGTAGACGGTCCCAGTGAGTTTTTCCCAAATAGGCGCTCGCTCCCTCTGAGGAGGTATCTAGAGCAGTTAGACCAGTTGTTCCCTGCCGGTGCACCATTCCAGGGCACTGTGTCTGCAGCTCAAAGTATTCCAGAGGCCAGCCTCGAGAGGCTGGTACCCTTAGTAGATTTTCTGGCAGAGTGGAAAAGTCTTCCAAATATTTCTCAGTGGGTCCTGCAGATGATTGAAACCGGTTACGCTATTCAATTTAGGTCTCGTCCACCTCGATTCAGAGGGGTCCTGCCCTCAGTGGTGGGCCCCGAGCAGGCATTGGTAATGGAACTGGAGGTAAAAGCTCTTCTGCAGAAGGAGGCTATAGAACGGGTTCCTCCTCCCAGCAGGGAGTCAGGTTATTACAGCCGGTACTTCATTGTTCCAAAGAAGGATGGGGGGTTGCGTCCAATCTTAGATCTGCGTCTGTTAAATCGCACAGTAGGGAAGCTCAAGTTCAAGATGCTCACTCTCAAGCAGATCGTGTCACAAATCAGATCCGAGGACTGGTTTGTCACGATAGAGCTAAAGGACGCTTACTTCCATGTTTCCATCCTTCCACAACACACGAAGTTCCTGAGGTTCGCTTTCGGGGGCGAAGCGTACCAATATCGTGTTCTTCCGTTTGGCCTAGCTCTGTTTTCCCGCACTTTCACAAAATGTATGGATGCAGCTCTGGCTCTGCTGCGACTCAAGGGCATCCGCATTTTTAACTATATCGACGATTCTAGCTCAATCGGAACATCAAGCGGTTCGGCATCGAGATGTCGTTCTCGCTCACATCAAGAAGTTGGGGTTGAGGCTGAATGTCAAGAAAAGTGTGCTATCTCCACTACAGAGGACCACTTTTCTGGGCATAGTTTGGGATTCGACGACGATGCAGGCACGTCTGTCTCCTGCTCGTATCGCTTCGATTCTCTCAGCTGTGAAACAAGCAAAGCTAGGCCAGTCACTCACTGTAAAGCAGTTTCAGAGACTGTTAGGTCTGATATCAGCAGCGTCCAATGTTATACCTTGCGGCCTGTTGTACATGAGACCGTTGCAGTGGTGGCTCAGGACCAAGGGGTTCTCCCTGAGGAGAAACTCGCTCCGTATGATCAGGGTCACGCGACAATGTCTTCGTGCCCTATTTATGTGGAAAGAACCTTGGTTCCTGTCCCAAGGACCCGTGCTGGGAGCTCCCTGTCATCACGTCATGCCAATGACGGATGCCTCCCTCGTGGGTTGGGGGGCGATCATGAGTGGTCGCCCAGCCCAAGGTCTGTGGCAGGACCATCATCTCTCATGGCATAAAAATAGTCTAGAAATGTTGCCGGTGTTCCAGGCTCTGAAACCCTTCCTCCCAGACCTGAGGGGCCATCATGTGCTTGTCCGGTCAGACAACACATCGGTGGTCTCCTACATAAACCATCAGGTGGGTCTGTGCTTGCGCCCCTTATACAAGCTGGCTCGCCAGATCCTCCTATGGGCCCAGGGCAAGATTCTTTCATTGAGGGTGATTTATATCCCAGGGTTATCTAAATCAGGGGGCAGACATCCTGTCGAGGCAGGGGCCGAGGCCCGGGGAATGGAGACTCCACCCCGAGGTGACGGAGATCCTGTGGAAGAATTTCGGTCGTGCCGAGGTAGACCTATTTGCTTCCAAGGAGACGTCACACTGTCCACTGTGGTTCTTCCTAAGCCATCCAGCCCCCCTGGGGTTGGACGCTATGGTACAGGCGTGGCCGAGGTCACGTCTGTACTCCTTTCCCCCGATCGCTCTGCTCCCAGGAGTGTGGTTCGCGGACCTAGCATCTCTCCTCGATGGCTTTCCTCTGGAGATTCCGATCAGGTGGGATCTACTCTCTCAGGCGAGCGGGTTATCCTTCACCCCCGCCCAGAGCTGTGGAAACTGTGGGCTTGGCCTCTGAGGGGGCCCAGCTCATAAGTTCTGGTCTCTCAACTGAGGTTGTTGAGACCATCCTCCACTCCAGAGCTCCGTCCACGAGGAAGTTATATGACTTGAAGTGGAGATTGTTTACTTCTTGGTGCGGAGAGCACCAGTTGGACCCAGTTAACTGCCCGGTGGGTGCAGAGTTCCTGCAGGAACGCTTCTCCGCAGGGCTATCCCACTCCACACTGAAGGTGTACGTGGTGGCACTAGCGGCTTACCACGTCCCTTTGAGTGGAGTCTCTTTGTTGAGACACCCGCTTATAACATGCTTCCTTCATGGCACTTTGAGGCTGAGGCCAGCAGTTCGCATGAGGGTACCGACATAGGACCTGGCCATCATATTAGAAGGCCTCTCCCTAGCTCCATTCGAGCCCATTGAAGAGGTTTCCGAGAAAGGTATTACTCTCAAGACTATCTTCCTTCTTGCTATTTCGTCTCTCAAAAGAATTGGAGACATTCAAGCACTCTCGGTTTCTCCCTCATGCTTGGAATTCTCGCCCGGCATGGTAAAGGCCTTTCTCCATCCTAGACCGGGTTATGTTCCTAAGGTCCCACCTAATATTGTTAGACCTATTGTACTGCAACTTAACCTGCTCTGCCCAGTTAGGGCATTAGATGCTTACGTCCACAGAGCTGCCCTGTGAAGGAAGTCCGAACAGTTGTTTGTTTGCTTTGGGTCACCCAGGAAAGGGTGTCCTGCATCTAAGCAGAGGATGAGCAAGTGGGTGGTTGAGGCTTGCTTATCTCACTTGCTTATGAGTCGGCTGGTCAGCCTTCACTTTTGGCTGTACAAGCTCACTCGACTAGAAGTATGGCTGCTTTCAAAGCTTTATTGTCAGGAGTTTCACTTCATGACGTTTGTGATGCGGCAGGCTGGTCCTAAATAAATCAGGCCATGCCCCTGTGTGATGACAAAACAATCATTTGTGTATCCCGCTCACATTTGTTATGTCGGTTGTGATGTTAAATAAAGCTTGCAACATGTCAGCAGGAAACTTACTGCTCGTTTATCCTCTGATGCAGTTAAAGATGCAGCATTTTGACTGAACCACTTTTACTTCTGCTGCAGGAGATGAGAGGAGATCTTTATAATTTTCTGGGTCATGAAAGAGTCTGCATTTGTGATATTGCCTATTTCCTTCTTCCTTTCTTGCAAAACGCTCGCTCTGTCTGGATGTGTTTAGTTCTGCACTAAGGATGCGTTTCTGTCACATTTCACACATGCACACTTCAATAAATCGGATGTTTTTTAAATAATACATAAATCTATCTATCTATCTATCTATCTATCTATCTATCTATCTATCTATCTATCTATCTATCTATCTATCTATCTATCTATCTATCTTCTTTTTTACAGTTTCAGAATCTATTCATAAGAGACAGTGAAAATAGATGGAAAAACGTATTTTAAAGAAAATAGCTGTCATAGATAAATTATTATTCATTTAAATTGATTTTTTTTTTATGTTAGATTGCAATCAGTTATATAAACTGTGCTAGATCATTATTTTTAGTTTAAGTTCATAAGAAAAAAAATCACGGTAACACTTTCTAAGACCATGCTTATAATGAATTATTGCTCCATTTATACTTATTTATAAGTAATTATTACTATTTTATAAATACATTTATAAAGACTCAGTTAAGACCTGCATTATAAGAACAGTTATAGTTACATTTATATAATTTTTATAATTACTTATAAGTCATGCTTTTGCTTTTTTTAATGTGCAATTAATCCATTCTACAGTGATTTATAAGTATTAATCAGTCGTATGGTTCCATGAATGTATTTATAAAGATGCAACCTGCATTGATATAATGTAATTATATTATAGTTACAATGACTTTTTAGTAAATAAAAACATAATACAGTTACTTACCTCTATAAATGCATCATTGATGGCTTTAAGTAATTTCAATTTTCCTAAAGCAAATGTTAATAAATCATGAAGATTTGCTCATTAAATATAAGTTGTTGGAAGTGGCCAGCATTATCATGCAAGACACAGAAAGACCAAAAGATGCACTGCCCAGCTGGGTTAGACGGACAGACAGACAGACTTAGAGAGAGATGCACATCAACTTAACTTTACTGTTCTTTGCTGACATCAAACTTGGAGAGAACACAAGTCTACCTGATAGCTGCTCCCGCAATCCACTCCTCTCATTGTGTTTTTTCTCTCTCTTTTCGTGACCAGAAGGATAGTTCCAGCCCATGATCCTGCTCCAGAGTCTGCTCCAGCCAATGAGCCTGCTCCAGAGTACGCTCCAGCCCCAGAGTCAAGCTCCCTTGTTAAGGCCACAGTGATCAAGCCAAGCTCTCTCGCGCCCTCCCTGGCTCCTGTATTGCTGATGTTGCCCTAGAGGCTTCCTAGCCTGTCGGCACTGCCCTGCTCACCTGCCTGTGATCTATCACAACTCCAGGGTGCCCACCCTCCGCCCACCCTCCCTGGTTGGACTCTTTTTGTTCCGAGGTCATGCCTTCTGGGAGGGGGAAGTAATGCAAGGCTTATGTTCTGTTTTGTCTTAGTTTTCATTGTGTTCAGTATCTGTTTGCCTGTTTTAGTTTGACCTAGTTTCCCAGCGTGTGTGCACTTCACTACAGCCACCATATCCGTGACACATGCGAGATGGTCATGACCAAGTGTTTGCAGAGTCTAAGAGTTCAGTTCACAGTAAATGCAGTCAACTTTATGCATGTACTGTGAGTTTAATATGCATTTGGGAAAACAACATATGGCAGATATGCATTTTCACTTTAGCATAGTTTTCAATATTTTTGTGAACAGATTATCATACTCCCTATTATTTCATGCTTTCACACATTTCACATGGATTTGTAATAAGAATCATTTGTAAATCTGTTGTCACAGATGCTTAAAGCTCTTTCTGCAGTTTTCCATCAAAATAAAAGCTTAAAGGTTTAAGTCAAAAGTATTGTAATTTTACTAATGTAAATTAATGTAATATCTTGTAAGCAATGTTCACTTTTTACAGAACATTTGTATTACAGCAGTAACATTTTTGTCATAGAAATATTATCATTATTATTTCTAATAATATTGATGTTGTTATTATATTATTACTATTATATTATTATATAATCCCACTAAGAGCAGTTGGGCCTGAGGAAACTGTCACGTTTTGAGTTCTGTTCATGTCTGAGTTTCTCAGTTAATCTTTAATATGTTAATTATTTCAGTTTAGTTCTCCTTCATTCTCTCCCTGTTTGTTTCTATGGATACTGATTGAGTTAGCTCTTTTCAGGTATATCTCATTAAGTAGTCTTATTAGTTCCTGTTTGCTCTTGTTTTTAAACCCTGTTTCTTTCATTTCTGTCCTCATTTTGACTACGTTGGTTATGTCCATATTCCAGAGAATCTCCAGTGTTTTTGTAAAATTTTGAGTTTGTTGAAAAAGTTTAATAAAGAGAAGCTGCTGCATCTGCATCCTGACAACTTCCTTTGTACTGAAACCAGCGACCGTGACATTTAGCATTTGTGTGAGGTGTGATAATAATACATACTCGATTAAGAAACTTCCTTTTAACTATTTATTCAGTAGATTTTCTAAATAAAAACAATGTACAATAAATTATGTTCAGTACAATTTAGGTTATAAACATAGATCCTTTACTGTAATAAATATATTGTAACACCTTGCCATGTGAGGACACTAATTTAAAGTACTAAATACTAAGAAGTAAAGTACTTTGTTATAAAGAAGTTTCTAAAGACCAACTGACACCACTGCTTTGTATGTATTCCTAAAGGGAAGTTACTGACTTGACGTTAAGTGCTGATACCAATGTATAACCATTTAATCACATAATAAATCAAGACATTCCTTTTACTCTGCACCAAAATTTTACAAACTTCTGTCTTATTTCTTTGGTTTGTAAACCATATACTAATGGATTTAATCCTGGTGGTACAATGTGAAACATTATACTAGCTAGTTTTCTGCTCTCAGCGTAGAGAGGGAAACGATGAAGAAAAATAAAAGTGGAGCCAGAAACAAACATGATTAAATAAACAGCTAAATGTGTGCTGCAGGTTTTTATGGCTTTGCTGTTGAGTGCTTTGTTTTTGCTTGTTATGCATACAGTAGCAATCTTACCATATGTTATAAATACAGACAAAATTGAGA
Organism: Scardinius erythrophthalmus; assembly: GCF_964197995.2. Taxonomy (NCBI): domain Eukaryota; kingdom Metazoa; phylum Chordata; class Actinopteri; order Cypriniformes; family Leuciscidae; genus Scardinius; species Scardinius erythrophthalmus. The sequence continues at coordinate 24,449,811 of NC_138237.1, read as the reverse complement.
AAGAAAACAAAACCACAGTATAAAGGATTCCATACACATTATTAACAACAACACCATCCTCACAGGACAGTTTAAACAGTGAGGCATTGTCACAGAAAGGGTTTTCAATTTTAGATCTGCAGTGAGACAGACGCACAGTGAGTCCTATCAAAATTGATACCATAAGTAGTGACAGCCCCCAGGCTGACGCTGATAGTTTAATAACCATTTTATTGGTCATTATAGCTGTGTATCGCAATGGATTACATATAGCCACATATCTGTCAAAGGCCATGATTATAAGAACATAGTGGCATGCTGCTACAAAAATATGCACAAAATAGGCTTGAACTACACACTCCACATATGTGATATAGCGCTCTGAACTTTCTTTTAAAATGTCCTGCAATAAGCGTGGCAAAATGACAGTGGTCCCTAATATATCGTTCAGTGGCAAGTTACAGAACAGGAAATGCATAGGATGATGAAGATTCTTCTCTGTTGAGATCAGAATTACAAGTGCAATATTGGAAACCATTATAAAGATATAAACCAAAAGAAGCAGGATGAAAACAACATAAGTAGACTGAGGTGTAACTTGAAGTCCCTCTACTAGAAGAATGCTGTGTCTGAATGTCAGGTTGTCCATTGCTTGTTATACACAAAACCTACAAACAGAGTAACAGTCGGACATTTCATGGAAATATTGTTTATGAGCTTTAGGCATCAACATACATATTACCCAGACACTTTGCATTCTACAACTCTTTTTGTGCTCATGTAAACTTGTACAGGTATATGACATTTTACGTACAGCGCTTGTTGTCTGAACAAGTTTCAAAGTGCACGCTATTTTACATATAGGCCTACTAATAAGCACAAGCAATCAGAATTTTAGCAAAACATGGAAGCATTTTAATGTATTTCATACAAGGAAGTTAGAAACATGTTGTAATGTTTTTGAAATACTTGGTAGTTAACCAGTACTAGTTGAATATCTAATAAAGCGACACATACTTACTGCAGTTGGATTCTGTTATTATTAAGCTGATTTATTGCTGTAAATATCTAATTTATATGATGCTTGATAAAGTCACAGTCAACTCAGTTTTCAGTGTTACCCAAGTTTAAACTTGCACTTCTCTGAAGAAATGTTTATCTGCCGTTACCTTAATATGTGGCTCAAAGGTGTTTCCATGATACTATCACCCCAGAGGGGAAAGCTTATTCGTATCACTTGTTGCCATGATCACAGCCATAATGATAATAAATAATGACATGAAAAAGTTGCATGCATAGATTCCTAACCTTATATATTTTTAATTTGTAATTTGTTAGTCCTCAATGGCTCATACTAATCAATAGCTTCACAAGAAATTTACTGTATAACAAGTATTTGCAATACAAATAAAACAAATTGCAATGCCAATCAAAAAATAAATAAATAAATCAAAAAGGAAATAATTTATTTTCTATTTTTGTCTTGTTTTATTTAAATATCTTGGTTAACCAAAATACACTGATTTATTGACACTTTTTACTAAAATTTGTATGCCAGTTTGTTAACCTACATTCAGTGTTACACTGTTAAAAATGATTAACATAGAATATTGGAGTATGTTTTACAAGAAAACACTGTTTCAGTCTTTCTACTTTTCTACATTTCATGATTAACGTGTTACTTTCTGTTTTTGGTAATAATTTGTGAAATGTTCTAGCAATTTCTGAGCTTAAAATTTGCTTCAGTATAGTGTAGGTGTAATGGATTACAAATTAATTATGTACTTATTTTATTTAGCAAAAAGTAGACTGGTGTGAGTATAATCTATTTCTTATAATAAGATTTCAGTTGTTACAATTTGTTAGGATCAATGAAAGAGGATTCAGTAGCGAGTGTGAAAACCACAGTATTCATTAAAGGAGGTAATCAGAATAGATGGCATGGGTCAGATGAATGTAGGTGCCCAGGAACAGTCTCTCTTGGCAGCAGAGGGACGCGAATGGGCAACCCAATCCTCCGTAGACAACGAGGAAGAACGACCAGGAAGACCGAATCCGTAATCCAGACACGAAACACAGGGACCATTGAGACAACCAGGACCAGGACACGAACACCGGGAACTCCAAACGATCTGACAAACACAAGGCGGATGGCGAGAGCCTGAGCCTTAGTGTGTGCTCCCACTTGGAGGAGAGTCGGTTTTCCACTCATCCCCCTCCCTTATGCGAACCAAATGATAAGCGTTACGCAGGTCCAGTTTTGTGAAGACAGATGCTCCCTGCAACCGCTCGAAGGCCGAAGATATCAACGGCAAAGGATATTTATTCTTTACTGTGATATTGTTCAACGCTCGGTAGTCAATACACGGTCGCAGGGAACCATCCTTCTTCTCCACGAAAAAGTACCCCGCCCCAGCAGGATAAGAGGAAGGACGAATGAGCCCGGCTGCTAAAGAATCAGAAATGTATTTCTCCATGGCTTCCCTTTCTGGAGCAGAAAGTGAGTATAACATGCCCTTAGGCGGAGACGTACCTGGTAGTAGATCTATAGCACAGTCATAGGGACGATGCGGAGGAAGAGAAGCAGCCCGGGACTTACTGAACACTTCCTTCAGGTCGAGGTACTCCTCGGGCACGTTTGACAAATTCATCGACTCATCCTGCAACACAGAACAAGACACAGACGAACAAGCAGACACAAAACAAGAGACATAGCACTGATTGCTCCAGGCCGAGATGGAGCTGTGGCCCCAGTCAAGAGATGACCTAGGATGATGGGAACCAGCGGAGAGTCCATGAGCATAAAAGACAGCTCCTCCGTGTGGTTCCCCAATGTGATGAGGGTTATGAGACCGGTGGTGAAATGATATGTCAGGAAGTTCTTGTCCGTTAAGTGCACTGACAGAAATCTTGTGTGTGAAGGGAATGATAGGGATCTGAAGGTTGTGTGCTAATGTTTGGTCCATGAAGTTACCTTCAGCTCCTGAATCCAACAAGGTCTGGCAGTGGTGAAACTGGGTTGCCCATTGCAGTCTTACCGGGAGGAGAGTCGAAGATGAGGATTTCTCCACGGAAAGTCCGCCCGACAGTAGCCTCAGCTCTACTGCCGGGCTTGATCTTTTACCGGGCAGTTCATCAGAAAGTCCCCGGCTCAACTGCAGTAAAGGCAAAATCCCTTCATTCTTCGCCGTTCTCTCTCCTCCCGGGAAAGTCGAGCTCTACCCACCTGCATGGGTTCGTGATCCATGGCATTGACCGTATTACATACGCTGGACCTGGAATACTCGGGGTTCTAGAAAACCAAAGTTTGGCGTGCTCGCTGCTCCCGTCGCTGTGGTCGTGCGTCCACATGCAGTGCAAATTCAATCAGTCTGTTGAGATCTGTAGGGAGTTCCAGCATGAAGATCTCCTTCTGACTATAGTCAGCCAACCCATGCAGGAACATGTCCCACTGCACCTCCTCGTTCCATTTGCACTCAGCTGCCAATGTCCAAAATTCGATGGAATAGTCAGAGATGCAGAAGAGCACGAATGTTGGTTCTCCCACACCGCCGTTTCCCAGCACGCCGCGTGCCCTGACAGCAACGTCATAACCAATGTCACCTTAGACTGTTCCGTGGAAAACGTCAGGGGCTGAAGAAAGAAAGAACAACAAGCATTTGGTTAGAAATGCTCTACAGAAGTTAGGCTCAGCAGATATGCTTCAGGAGTGGGTAGGCGTGGCTCATGCTGATGATTGTTGTTCGGTGGAGTGGCAGGAATGGACGGTGGGGGTGGCGCAGTGGGATTCTTTAGTTCATATTTGTAAAGGGGGATGTTACAGGATGTAATGAATCATGCGAACGGCAGTTGATTGCTTTTTGCCTTGTTGTTCTCTGGCTGTGCTGTTGTCAGTACAGTTGCTGAGCTGCACTCGCATGTCTTCCTCTTATTTTATGATTATACTGCTGCATAAACAATCACCTCCCTCATCCCACCTCCCTGTTTCGTAAGACTTTGGAATATTGCAGAACTTTTGTTAGACGGCTAAATTAAATTTAATACATATTAGTTAAAAGTAAACTTGTGAAACAAATCAGTAATGTGTTCAGTGTGCAGAATACACTATTGGCACAAAAAAAAAATGTCATCTTTCAAAAAGATGCAGTAGTGACAACATCTCTAGAGTTATAACGGGTATTTTCTTTGCCTTGTGATTGGTCATCTTTGATTTTGTGTTTTTCTGATTGTATGGTTAAATGTATATTCACATTTAATAGGTTATCTGCTTTTGTTACAGATCATTACTATTACATAAGAAAGGTCTGGTCTTTCTGGACTTCCTCTGGTTTCATTTTTGATAAAATCTTAATGAGGGTTTTTTTTTTTTTTAGTTTATTTATATCAGGACAATGTGCAGTTACATTAAAAAGATGGCTGCACCAGATTTAGCACTATGCTAAATTCCATCTGTAGTCATACACAGTTAAAATTACATAACAAAGCTAAAATTACATAGTAAAGGCAATTAACATATATATATATATATATAAAATATATATAACAAAGACAGTTAATGCAATATAAATAGGCAGTTTACAGAGAAGGCACAATATACAAATATAAAGTGCAAATTACCAAATTGTGTGCAAAATTAGCTAGTTGCAATATTATAAGGTACTAAATATATGGAGTGCAACAGTTTTTATTTTTTTATAACACAAAACACAATACAGTGTGAAAGCCATCAAATGGTACCCACGAGGGTATCATCTGATGGCCAGATACCCGTCTGGTACTTTTAGTGTGAACAGGACTGGTGGTCTAAAAGCCAATCTTTGACTGTCCGTGAGAAGCTGTAAAAATCTGCATTGTTCTTTAGATTGTCTGGAAGCCCATTCCATTCTTTGATGGCTTTATAGGAAAAGGCTGATTGAGAGAAGGCAGACTTTCTTTTGGGTACATTGCAATCACCCCTGGATACAGACCTCAACGCTCTGTTTGTTAGTTCAGAGCGTAGCTGTACATATGTTTTTAAAGGGGGTGGGGCAGCATCATTAAGGATTTTATGAACCAAACAGATATCATAATACCTGATCAGGTTGTCAAAGCTTAGTATACTGTACTTTTCAAGTATATTGCAGTGGTGGTACCACCGAGGATTTTTATAGAGGATTATCAAGGCCTGATTATGTAATGATCTAAGGGGGTTTAAAACAGTTTGTTTGGCTTGAGACCATGATGACATACAGTACAATATATGCGATATAATCATGGCCTGGAAATATGATTTTGCTACTTCCAGTGATAAAGAGCCTCTGATGTGCTGGAAGATAGCGATGTTAAATTTCAAAACACGGCATACCCTTTTAACATGATTTAAAAAAAATTGTACAGGATCCAAGATCACACCTAGGTATTTAACTTCTTCCACATTTTTGATCATGAAACTATCCACATAGATATTTGGGAGAGCACTTTGAATTCTTTTGTTTGAAAAATACATTGTGACCGTTTTCTCTGTATTCAGTGTAAGGCAAGACTTGCTCATCCACTCTGTAGCTTTGTTCATTGCCACAGATAGTTTAGCAGCGACAGAATTGACATTAGAACCGTGAGTATATAAAACCGTGTCATCAGCGTACATCAAGACCTCCACGTCATCGCAGATGGAAGGTAGGTCATTGATGTACAAACTGAAGAGCAATGGCCCCAGAATAGACCCCTGGGGTACCCCTCTAGTACAGGATCTGAACGGTGAAGTTTTATCATTTATTCTTACGCACTGGTAACGGTCTGCTAGGTATGACTGAAGCCAACTAATAGTGTTTGCAGCGAGATTGAAATTCCACAGTTTTGTCAGCAGCACTAAGTGGTTAACGGTGTCGAATGCCTTACGTAGATCCAGAAAAACGGCCCCAACCACCCCTCCCTTCTCCAGACTGGATTTGATCACCTCGAGGAAATAACAACAAGCTGTGTCGGTGGAGTGTTTGGGTCGGAAGCCAAATTGCATGGGATGTAACATATTTCCATTGTCGAGGTGCTCAATCAGCTGTTCGGCGACAATTTTTTCAATAACTTTAGAAACTGCAGGCAGTATACTAATGGGTCTATAATTCTTAATGTCCTTTCTATTTCCTGATTTAAAAATGGTCGTGACAATTGCAGTCTTACAGGACGAAGGGAATAGACACTCTATAAACGATTGATTAATTATGTGCGCAATTGGTTCTGCAAAGTCCTCTTTATATTTTTTTAGTAACAACGAATCAAGACCCCATGAGTCCTTTGCTCTCGAGTTAGAGAGTGATGTAATAACTTTGTTGACCTTGCCTTCATTTACACATTCAAAGTCCAGTACTTCCATCAAAGTGGGTTGTGGTCCTCCTGTGGGACCAGCGGCCGTGGCCCCAACAATGGCTGCAGATGGTGTTAAAAGCAGCTCTGAGGGTTGACCTTTGCAGTGGCTTGTGTTCCAGGTGCGTGTGTTTCATTGTTGTGTTAAGTTCGATAGGTCCATTTTTAGTCCGCTCTTTCCCAGATAAATTGTCAATACACTTCCATATCATTTTACTATTCCCTTTAGCCTGTTTAATTATTTCTAAGAAAAAGTCTGCTTTAGCTCTTCTGCTTTGACATTCGGGAAAGAAATACCCACTGCACCATACTGACAAACGCGTGCACACTGTGCTGCAAGTAGAGGTCAGCACAGGCTCTAAACTGAAGTCCAAACCCAGCCCGTACCCAAGATCGTTTGACCCGACCCAAACCCATCCGGTAGCCTACTGTTAAAGTTTAAGACCGAACCCGACCCAAACCCGAAATCCGTCATTGTTGAGATGTAGGCTACCTTTATTCTTGCTACCATAAGCCAAGACAGTTTTTAGACCTACACTGGATGTAACCACTGAGCTATTTATTGGTTGAAACTACAATACCATATCGTATAAAGTTTAAAACATTTAAATAGACACATCAAGTAGAAATTAAAATGTGTATGATTCAGAGCGCTTCCTTTCATACAGTTTGCACTTATTCATTTATCTCATTGTACAATGTTTTGAACATTTAAATACATAGTAGAAAATGTATTATGTAGTGTTTTGATAGCAGCGTACAACACATTCTCTGAGTTTCGTGTCATTTATTTTATCACATCAGGTTTGAAACATTTAAATATACATATCAAATTGTAGAAAATGTTTATGATGCAGTATTTTATTGATAGTAGGCTACTTTTGACAAAGCTCTGATTTCTGAGACACAAATGCAGAACAGCTATTAGATTTGTGCTGTGCTCAGTTTACACTCATTTACATCACACACAATTTTGTGCTATCCCCTGGCTCATCTGTTATCCAGCAAACATGAGGAGTGACTGACGAATATTTTACCAACAACCTCATTTCCAGAAAAGTTGGCACATTTTGTAAAATGCAATAAAATCAAGAATCTATGATTTGTTAATTCTCCTAAACCTTTATTTAGCTGAAAAGATTTACAAAGAAAATATTTCCAAGGTTTTCACTGACCAACTTAATTGTATTTTGTAAATATAAACAAATTTTGATGGCTGCAACACACATCAAAAATGTTAGGACAGAGGTATGTTTACCACGATGTCACATCACCTTTTCTTTTAATGACATTTTTTAACTCTTTCCCCTCAAGCGTTTAAAAAAAAAGTTGCCAGTCACCGCCAGCGTGTTTGACCATTTTCACAAGTTTCATGGCCCAAAGAATATTTTGTTGTATGAATATCTGAACATGCAGTATATCAAAAGAAAGAACAGAGCCTCTGCTTTTAAACAACAACAACAAAACCCTGTTTAATTCTAGCCCTAGCTTCATGGATTTTTTCCTCAACACTTGAATATGGGTAAGTTTCATAAAAAAGCAACATTTTGAGCAAAAAGATGAGAAAATCGTATTTTTTGTCAAAAACTACATCCAGATAGGATTCAGAATGATGATCAAAACATAGATGTGGTAGATCGAGTCCATCAAAATCTCTAAAGCCTGGTTCACACGGCAGGATAATTAGGCCGATTTTAGCCCCGATTCACCCCTTCCGACAATCTTAAGGATACTCCGATTATCGTAAAATAATCTGATCAGATATTCCTGCCGTGTGTGGTGTGTTAAGACTGCTCTCGTCTGCTCAGAAGGACGTCGGGACCGCTCCGATCTCAAATCGGGGATATCCAACATGTTGGATTGTTTTGGCCCAATTTCTCCTCGTGTGTGGTGTTCCCCGGGGACAAACGAGCACGCAGCCTGCGGATCTGTGGCGTGTAGATTTTTCCTTTCATCCATTGGCTGCTCTATAGTATTTTATTACGCTATCATTCATTCAAGTGCTACGAAACAAGCGCGATTAAACGAAAAAATAAGAACTTAAATCTGTACTGGAAGCGCGCAGCCGCATTGAGTTCACTTTCACGCTTGAACGGACAAAAATACACAAAAGTATGCCAAAATGTTCACTTTGTCAAGTATCCTCGTAAGCACAGTATTAAATTCGAGGGATTTTGCGAGATTTCCCGTCTGACCTAGGAATGCTCGGGAGTCAAATCGGTTCGTGTGTGATGTGTTGATTTTTGCCGTGTGGCTATGCACCACACACTGTACGACCAAAACTGTTAGACCCGTGATTTTTTATCGCCGTGTGTGGGGTCTCTCAGGTTTGGAAAATCGGCCGACAATTTTAAAATCGTCCCGTGTGAACCAGGCTTAATGCTTGTACAGTCCTTGTCCTGGGTCGACATTTCATTCAATAACATTAGGCAGTAGGGCTGCACGATTAATCGCAATTTACATGAAATCACACTAAAACCGATTTGGCTTATCGCGATTATGAAATCGCAAAGTCTGTGATTATTTTTTATGCACAGCTTGTCATTGGTGTACAGCTCTGTAAACGCTGCTCCATCTGAAAACACTATGCGTTTGAGTCACTTATTTCACTCATTTGGAAAAGTAACGTGCATAAAACATCTTTCCAAAATTAAGAAGCATTTATAAACCTCTTGTCCAACAAAACACAACATTTAATAACATGCTTTTACTCTAAACTCACTTCATAACGACAGTTGAGCATCCTGTAAGATGATGTGGCTTCTTACACAGAATAAGTGTAATTTATTTTCAGATCGTTTGGTGTTCTCCTGCCATCCAGTTCCTGTTCGACTTCTCTGGAAGTATTCTCTGGAATTTCCTTGTGTTCCTGTGGGGATTCTGTTCCTGTGTCTGTGGACTCATCAGCTAATTTCTTCACTAGGATCGTTTGCCCATTGAGTCCCTGCGTTGCCAAGAGCGACAATCATCTGCACATGCCTTCTGACCCTCGATATCTACTACATTCTGAACTTGCCTAATAAATTGTTACTATTTCACATCTGCGACAGAATCTACATTATTTTCCCGTGACAGAACGATCCGACCTGCATAGATTCAGGGGATGCACCAGAACTTTGGGATTATCTGTCAGGTAACAGCACACAAATGGATCGTCAAGAGTAACAGATGGTAGTGACGGGTCGCGCGGTGCAAGCCTTGGTAGCTCATGTGTCCGAGCTCACTACCCAACTACCCAACCTGAGGACCGAAGCAGCTAGGCCGCCCACTGCGTCACACACACCGCCAGTTCCCCTGTTTCTACAGACATCAGTCAACATACAGAGTGTTCCATTCCTAGCATCTGTAATACAGTCAGCTCCGCATCAGATCCAGAACCCATGCAGGTGGGTAGAGGTCTGCTTTCCCAGGAGGAGAGGGATCACCGGAGAGTAAGAGGACTTTGTTTGTACTGTGGTCACTTCTTAGCGACCTGTCCAGTAAAAGACCAAACCCGGCATTAGAGTTGAGGTTACTGTCGGGTGGATTATCCATGGAGAAAACGTAATCGGTTACCTAACGTAACCTCTGTTCTCTCTAGAAGAGGGAACGAGTATTTTGTAAGTAGCTTACGCTGCGGGAAAAGTCATGTTTTCTCGAGATATGAAGCCAAAAATTATACTTAATTTTTAATAATCTTGTCAATGCAGTGCGGCAGCCTGCACACCTAGGGCAAGCTTACTAGCGTGCCCATTGGCTGCCCTGCGGCAACTGCAGCAGCCTATCGCTGAGCCCTTGGCGTGACGTCACGTCCAATGAGCGCGCTTGGCGCGCTTCATGCGTCACAGCCCGCGAAATGGGGTGTGGCTTAGCGTATATAAGCAGGGCTCAGAGGCTGCTTTAGCTGGTTTCTGTCGCTGAAGCGAGTGAGCTCGTGGCGCGAGCACGGCAGGTTACGCAATACTCGTTCCCTCTTCTAGAGAGAACAGAGGTTACGTTAGGTAACCGATTACGTTCTCTTACGAGAGGTTCTCTCGTATTGCGTAAGTAGCTTACGCTGCGGGAACACCCTTGTCAACGCTGTGCGTGCCCAGCATCCACTAAATGATTCCCAGGGAAAGCCCGGGGAACGCGCTGAGTGGGAGCGGGCGGCCAAAAGAAGGCTAGCGCAGTACACAAGCACACATTAGGGAGCTCAGAGCGGCACCACCTCTAGGACCAGAGAAAGATCCCACATAGGAACCGAGGGGGGTCGCGGGGGGTTCATCCTCCTGGCTCCCTTAAGGAAGCGGGTGACGAACTCATTCCTTCCTAATGCGCGGCCCAGCTCTGAGTCAACGAAACCTTGAGCGTGGAAGGGGACCTGCCCGCGTCCAGCATCTCTTGAAGGAAACAGAGTACTTGCAATACCCCACATGCTTGTGGATTTAGCCCCTTGGCAGTGCACCATTTATTAAACACCGACCATTTAGACGTGTAGAGCCGTCTCGTAGAGGGGGCTCTAGACTGCGTGATCGTGTTCATAACCCCTCTTGGCAGGTCAACTGGTATCCGTTGAATCTCCATGCATGCAGAGACCAGTGCTCTGGATGGGGATGCCAGGTCAAGCCGCGGGCTTGAGAGAGAAGGTCTCTTCTCGCCGGTATCGGCCAGGGGACTGTGTCTGCCAGCTGTACTAGCTCTGGGAACCAAGGCTGGTTCTCCCAGTACGGGGCTATGAGGAGCACTGGGCGGCGCGCTTCCCTGATTCTCCTGATGACTTGTGGCAACAGGGAGACAGAGGGAAAAGCAAATAGCGGGCCGCTGGGCCAGGTCTGGGCCAGCGCGTCCTCGTTCTTCGTAAAGAACTTTGGGCAGTGAGCGTTGTCTTTTGACGCAAAGAGGTCGACTTTCGCTTTGCCGAAACGGCGCCACAGTGACTGGACTGTTTGGGGGTGTAGAGACCACTCCCCAGGGGGAACGTTGTCCCTTGACAGTCTGTCGGGACCCTCGTTCAGGTGGCCAAGCACATGCGCGGCTCTCAGCGAGCGCAGAGAGTGCTGAGCCCACACGAGGAGGCGTTCTGCCAGGGTGCAGAGCATCTTGGATCTGACACCGCCCTGGCGGTTCACGTAGGCCACTACCGATGCATTGTCCGTACGGACTAGAACATGGTGACCTAGGAGGAATGGGAGGAAGTGCTTGAGCGCTTTCTCGACCGCGAGCATCTCTAGACAGTTTATGTGTAGGAGATTCTCCTGGTCTGACCAGCGGCCATAGACCGGTCTGCCTTCGAAGAGCGCTCCCCAACCTTGGTTGGAAGCGTCTGTCGAGACAACTTTCCGGTGCGAGATCGCTCCCATCATCACTCCTGTGTGATACCATTCGGCTGCCAGCCAGGGCTGCAGGGCTGAGATGCAGCCCTGATTCACTCGGACTCGCAAGCCGCCGGCCGCCCAGGCTCGGTGGGGCACGCGCGCTTTCAGCCAGCGTTGAAGCGGGCGCATGCGCAGAAGGCCCAGCTGAAGCACTGCTGCAGCTGAGGCCATATGCCCCAGGATACGCTGGAGTCCAGTTCTATCCCCAGAAAGGAAATTGACTGGCGGTGCGATAATGAGCTCTTGGTCCAGTTGACCGAGAGACCCAGACCTTCCAGGTGGCTGAGAAGCGCTGTTCTGTGAGACACAAGCTCTGTCTGTGACCGTGCTAGAATCAGCCAATCGTCCAGATAGTTCAGTATCCGCATTACCCGTCTTCTCAGGGGAGCGAGAGCCGTGTCCATGCACTTCGTAAATGTACGGGGTGCCAAAGACAGACCGAACGGCAGGACTGTGTATTGATATACCCGACCGTCGAAGGCGAATCTCAAGAATGGCCTGTGACGGGGTATTATCTGGATCTGAAAGTATGCGTCCTTCAGATCGAGAGAGATAAACCAGTCTCCTGGGCGAATTTGCGCAAGGATTTGTCTGGTTGTGATCATTTTGAACGGCTGTCTCATGAGGGCTTTGTTCAAATGTCTCAGATCTAAAATAGGTCTTAGAGCTCCGTCCTTCTTGGGTACGAGGAATTAACGGCTGTAAAAGCCCGACTCGCTCAGAGAAGGATGAACCTGTTCACATCATGAGCCCCCTTGCACAGCAGCTTTGCTATTTCTGCTTGAAGCAGGTGCGCTGCTACTGAATTCACTTTCGTCTCCCTCTGCCCTAAAAAACGCGGGGGACGGCGAGCGAATTGAACCGAATAGCCATGTTTTATGGTATTCAGCACCCATTCTGACGCGCCCTGAATAGCTTCCCATGCTTTCGCACACATAGCTAGGGGTCGAATGGTTTCTGGGTTCAGATCGGCGCACTGCGCGGGATGGGGAACCTGTATCAGAGAAGATGGGGTGGCGCGCGCGCGGCATTCGAGCACCGCCGCGCGCTGGCAGGCAGTAGTGACTGGCTGTACAGCATATGACGGCTCGATCCCCATGGATGGAGCACATTTCGCTGTTAAAAACCCCTGGCGCGAGAGCGGCGCGGGGGGTAACGTGTTTGACAGTGAGCGCGCGTGCTCGAGAGCGGGCGCAGCGCTTACACTTATAACACGGCCAGTGTTTGGGAGCTTTAGAGGGTCTGTAACCCGAGTTAACTGTGTGGCAGAGCGGGCAGTGGGTAGGTGTGGGCACAGAGTTGTGGGCACATTCTCTACGCATAGCACTCGAGCGGCGTGTGCCCGCTTTATGAGAGTGCGCTCTGGGAGCGTTACCAGGGGGACCGTGTTTTTGTGTATCAGTGAGCACATGGGAGTGGGAACATTTTCTACACTTATGACACCTTCGGTATGAGCCGGGAAACCCGAATTTACACTCTTTCTGAGATTTATCTGGGCCGCCGTAAAAACGGCGTTTGTGTGCAGGCGAGCGAGTTGTGTTACTGGCTCGTTGGCTGTGGTGTGAGCTGCTGCAGTAGCCTGCATTGAGGGGACTGACAGAGCTGGGCGCTTTGATGGCGGTCCGGCCGCGGCGGGACTCAGCCATCTCTTCCTCCTTACTGTTGCTGGGAGGATTTCGCAGGCTCGGGCTTCAGCGCTATCTTAGGTCGCGGTCCCCGGGGGGGAGGCGGCCTGTGGAGGCTGGTCGAGTGCGATCTAGGGCGGCCGCCCTGACGTTGCTGCGAGGATGGTGGCCGAGACGAGCGCTGTGTCGAGCTGTGTGCAGGAGGCTGATTTTGAGAGCGGCCTGCAGCTGGGCTCGAATGGCGGGGGAGGAAGAGGCTCATAGCCTGCGACGCCTTTTGCACTTCCGAGAAGCGATCCCACAATCCCGCTGACCGCAGGGCCGAAGAGGCCGGTGGGCGAGAGTGGGGCATTGAGGAAGACATCGCGCTCCGTATCGTTCATGTCCGCCAGCGTCAGCCATAGGTGTCTATCGGTGACGGTGAGCGCGGCCATAGATCTCCCGATGGCTTGTGCAGCAGTTTTAGTCCGCGGAGCGAGAGGTCCGTCGCGCTTCTCAGATCCGTGAGAACAGCTTGATCTGGGCCCTTCTCATCCAGTTCGCGGAGGAGATCGGCTTGCAGGATCTGAAGCACAGCCATCGAATGCAGGGCGGAAGCAGCCTGGCCGGAGGCAGCGAAAGCGCGGCCGGCGAGGGCTGAAGTGGTCCTGCAGGCTTTGGACGGCAAGGCAGACTTTGAGCGCCATCTGGCGGATGGCGGGCAAAGGTGCGTCGCCACAGCTTCCTCTACGGGCGGAATGCCGGCATACCCCTTCTCAGCGGCCCCGTCCACCTGGGAGAGGGTCGAGAAGGTCGAGGTGCGGAGTCTCGCGGAGAAAGGCGTGCCCCAAGACTTCGAAAGCTCCGCGTGGAGCTCAGGCAGAAAGGGTGCTGGCCTAGAGGCGGGCGCTTGGCGGCAGCTAGGCAGGAAGCACCCGTCGAGTCGGTTGGGCGCAGGCTCTTTCGGTGGGGACCATTCTAGTCCCAGGCGACCGACCGCTTTGGTGAGGAGGCGGAGGAGTTCTGCGTCGACACCAGTACGGGACCGGCCAGACTCAGGTGTAGAGGAGGCGGAGTGGTGAGAACCCAACCACTCCTCGCTGTCCGAGGCCAGCAGAGAGCAGCTGTCGTTGACAGCGGCGTCATCTGCTTCATCCCCTGAGGCGACGGCAGTGCGGGCGGAAGCCGGCAGTTGCGCGTCGGTGAAAGGCGGGGGAGAAGGAGAGAGCGAGGCTCGCGGGAGGGGCTCCAGCGAGCGCTCAGCTGGTGTATCCGGCTCAGGCGGCCTTTGAGAGCGGCGTTTCTTCTTTTGCGGCCCGGTGGCGGCAGCCGGAGAGGGGGGAGGAGCGTCAAATAATGCGAGTCGAGCCCGCAGGGTCGACATCGGCATGTACTCACACAGATCGCAGCCGCCCGAAGAGAGGGCGAAGGCTGCATGGTCGAGGCCCAGGCAGAGAGCGCAGATCACGTGGCGGTCTCTGTCACCGAGCGGGGCTCTGCACGAGCCACAGGATGAGCGAGGCATTTTGTATCAAACGCCTCGCGCTCTTTTAGATGCAAAGTGTGTCACGGGGCGAGCACACAAATATACAAACACAGAGCAGTAAAGGATATATTCGCCGGATAGCGAAGCAGGCAGGGAAGGCTGAAGGTGGCGAAGACGGCCGTCTTCCTCAGGCTGAGATCCTTGGCGTGCTGGTCGCTTGATTCGACGGCGGCTTCCTCAGAGTCCAGCGATGCAGAGAGCTTCGCTGAAGAGACAGAAATCAGCTAAAGCAGCCTCTGAGCCCTGCTTATATACGCTAAGCCACACCCCCTTTCGCGGGCTGTGACGCATGAAGCGCGCCAAGCGCGCTCATTGGACGTGACGTCACGCCAAGGGCTCAGCGATAGGCTGCTGCAGTTGCCGCAGGGCAGCCAATGGGCGCGCTAGTAAGCTTGCCCTAAGTCTGCAGGCTGCCGCACTGCGTTGACAAGATTATTAAAAATTAAGGATAATTTTTGGCTTCATATCTCAAGAAAAGATGACTTTTCCCGCAGCGTAAGCTACTTACGCAATACGAGAGAACCTCTCATAAGAGAACCTTGTCTACAATCCTCCTCCCAGTCAGACTGCAATGGACAACCACGTTCTACCACTGCCAGGCCCTACTGGATTCTGGAACAGAAGGTAATTCAAATGGATTTTAATTTGGCACAACACCTCCAGATTCCCATAGTTCGCCTTACGCATACAATCTCTGTCAATGCTCTCAATGGACAAGATCTTCCTGACATTACACACACCACTGGTCCGTTAACTCTCATCACATCTGAAAATCACTTTGAAGAATTTCCTGTTCACAGAGTCCCTACTCACTCCCATCATTCCTGGCCACCCCTGGTTGCTCGCATCGACTGGGGCCACAACACCATTTCGGCGTGGAGCGACCAGTGTCATGCTTCTTGTCTTGAGTCTGCTTGTTCGTCTGTGTATTGTTGCAGGATGAGCCGGTGAACCTGTCTAACGTGCCTGAGGAGTATCTCAACCTGAAGGAAGTGTTCAGTAAGTCCCGGGCTGCTTCGCTTTCTCCGCATCGTCCCTTGACTGTGCGATATATCTATTGCCAGGTACATCTCCAGCTAAGGGTAAGTTATACTCACTTTCTGCTCAAGAAATGGAGGCCATGGAGAAATACATTTCTGATTCTCTAGCAGCTGGGCTCATTCGCCCATCCTCTTCGCCAGCTGGGACAGGGTTCTTTTTTGTGGGGAAGAAAGATGGTTATCTGCTACCGTGTATTGATTACCGAGGGCTGAACAACATCATGGTAAAGAATACCAGTCCTTTGCCAGTGATGTCTTCAGCCTTCGAGCAGTTGCAGGGAGCATCCATCTTCACGAAATTGGACTTGCGTAATGCATATCATTTGATTCGCTTAAGGGAGGGAGATGAGTGGAAAACCGCTTTTAATACCCCCAGGTGGCACTTTGAATATCTTGTCATGCCTTTCGGCCTGTCAAACTCCCCTGCGGTTTTCCAGGCACTCGTTAATGACGTGCTGAGAGACATGGTTGATCAGTTCTAACACAGATAATGTTATTACTTTAACAGCAGCAGTAAAACTGTTTCTACTGTGATGGTTTAACTTTCTGTGGTTCAGCAGAGGCTGATATAGCCTATAGAAGTAGCCTAGCCTATTCAACTAAGTAAAGCGCTGTTACGTCCAGAGCCGTAAGGTTCTGTTTGTGTGTGTTCAGCTGTGCTGCTTTCTCTTTTTCTCTATCCCTGTCTCTCTTCATAGGAGAAATTGTTCCACCTGGTACAGATAATCAATGGCCTGCTGTGATTGGATGCTGGGAGTATTTAAACTGCAAACACCATCAGAGCTGTGTTGGTGGTGGCTTGACTGTGTGCAGCAGCAGCAATGAGGTCCCATCTTCAACCCCAGACCTGAGACTTTGTTGAAGCCAGTAGTGAACAGTGTATCTCTACCTTATATTGTGTGTACTACTTAGTGAAGTAGTTTTCTCTTTTTAGTCTCTTTCTATTTCAATCCCTGATTGAGACTTTAAAGGCAGAAGTGAGTGTTACCTTTAATGGTTAATCATTGTTTGACTTAATGGATCATTTTCTATTGGTTTATTTGACGTTTGTTACTTAATCATTTATTTCTTTATTTTGTGAGGTTAGTAGGGAGGTGGGTGCCATTTATTTTGAATCATACTTTTTTCTCCTGTTTATGCTAGCAAGGGAGTTGCACATTCATTTCACCACCATCCATTTTTAGTTTCATTCCTCCCCTAGACCAATCAGGAAATCGTAACAGTGCTGTAATGTGAACTGTCAGTGCGATAGAACAATAAAATCTGAAATGGACCACCCACTGTCAGCGCTAGATTACATAGATTACATTGTGGCTAATTTATCTTCAAAATCAAGCCCGATCCTACCCGAGCCCGTGCACGTTGTGTCCAAGCCCGGCCCGACACATTAACTGTAATTATGAGCCCGAGCCCAATTTAAACCTGACCATTTTTTAATACGTGGGCCGTTATAACCAGGGGTGGCGCCAGGGAAGTTGAGATGAAGCAAAGATGAAGTTGACGATCGCCATCTCCGTAGTGAACGCGCCTATATGGAGAAATGCATGGATTACATCATACAGTTGCCTATTTCTTTTCGTTTTGAATTGTTTCGTTTAAAGACATTTCAAGCTTTCTTTAGATATATTTCTTAATATTCTCTGTGAGGCATACACTTAGTTTCAGTTAATTTATGATGAGATGCGCTCCAGTTAACGTGCAGTGCAAGGCGCGCCGGTGCCTCCATGATTATAGCCTGCTATATTTGCTTCTTATTTATTAAATACATGCAATTTGTTGATGAAAAAAATATTAAAATTAAGATACAATTTATACAAAACGAAATTCACTTTAAAGAAAGGCTTTCTACAAAACAAAACTTAATGAAATGGTCAAAATCATGTCTAAGTCTACCGATATACTGCACATCCTATCTTACTCGTGCTGTTCACTTTTCATAAATCAACATAGAAAAAAAATAACATTATAATATTTTAACAAATATGAAAATCAATGAGCTTATTTAGGCTAATGGCTACAACACATAGGCTATAGTAAGCCTACAGAATCTCTGTACAAATTTCTGTAGATTTATTTACTTCTGAATTTTGCACACATAAGTTGAAAGGCATTTGTTTGTGCATAGTAAAACATATCTGCAACATTTATCAAGTTCACGGATAATTGTGCGTGCATTTATTAATTATTATCTTAATGAATAATGCAACAAGGACAAATCATGTAGACTGACTTGTTTGTTTATTCAGAATGAAATGGATCGCAAATGGATCCGAATGAAGAAACGTAAAAAAAAAAAAAAAAAAAAAACGTGAACAATGATGAACACAGAAAATTAACAAGAATGAATTTTGGCGTTCTTGCTCTACCCGGCTGTCATCAAACTTATCCATGGATCAGAACAACATTTATTTCGTGATCCATCGGAGGCGGAGAAGTTTCTTTGTCTAGAGGAGGACAATCCCGCTAACTGACTGGGGTAGGGCTCATGTTTGGAGCGCTTATCTACTCTACTGTACCGTTCTGTTAAGTTCCTTATATGCTGGTTTGTTTACTTCCTGGATGACGCTTCAGAACTGATGGGTCGTCACTCCGGTCATTCTGACTTGTTTACAGTTGTTTGGTCGGCAATTTTTTTTTTTTCCTTTTTTTCCTTTTTTGTTGTTGTTAGTTATGTTTGCTTGATCTTTGCATAACCTTATTTGAGTCTTATTAATAATGGGTGTTTGTAGCTTAATAATTTTTCTTTAGCACCCATTTTTTGTTATTTAATAATATAAATTTGAGCTTTTTTTTTCTTTTTTTTTTGATATTATGCAATTTCACTCAAATAAAGTTTTTTTTTTCTTTGTTTTGGAGAGGATGGGGTTATCTGACGATCTTTACTGTCACTTCGGGGGGTGAGGGTGGGCTCTAGATGGACCCTTTTTCCATCTGTTTTTTTTTTTTGGGGGGGGGGGGGGTTTAGAAGGGAAAGAAGGTAGGCTTGGTGGGTGGGTAAGGGGGTTTCAGGATGGAGGGATAATGGTTGGGTGGGACAGGACCCAAAGGATAGAACTTTATACTTTTTATTTTACATTCGAGGTGGTGGTTTATTGGTTCACTATTTTTATATTGATATTGATATTGATATTATTTTTCTACTCAGACACTTATGACTAGTGTCTCTTTTTTGTCGTGGAATGGGCGGGGTTTTAATATTCCTCATAAACGTACAAGCACTCTGGACTTTTTGCGGAGGATGAAAATAGATATAGCTCTTTTTCAGGAAACCCATCTTCTGGAAAGGGATGTTTCCAGATTTCATAATAAATTTTATCATGTCATTTTCAAATTTAAAAAAAAAACAGAGGAGTAGCAATTATTGCTAAACGTAGTTTTCAGTTTACAATTTTAGACACCGGGAAGGATTCTGAGGGTAGAGTTGTCTTTATTAAAACTCTAATAAATGATCAAAAAAATAGCTTTTGTTTCCGTTTATGCCCCTAACGCTTTTGATAGGAGCTTTTTTGATTATCTGACTAAACTTATACTGGATTTATCTGATTTTGGCCTAATAAAAGGAGGTGATTTCAATGCGGTTTGGTCACATTCATTAGATAGAACTGGTGTGGTGGAGGGGGCAAATCAACGTCTTGCTTCCACTGCGTTAAGGAAATGGGCTTTAGACTGTGCCGTAATAGATGTGTGGCGGACTGCTAATCCCTCTCTAAAGGAGTTTTCTTGTTTTTCATCACGACATAGAACCTTTTCTCGTATAGATTATATTTTCATTTCTAAACATTTATTTGAAAAAGCTTCTGATTTCGCTCTTCTTCCTATGTCTCTTTCTGACCATAGGGCTGTATCTGGCAAACTGGCAATTTCTCCAGGCCCCAAACGAGCGGCCCGTTGGCGGTTCAATTGTACTCTATTGCAGAATGAAACTTTTCTAAGGGAAATGGAAGAACAGCTGGACCAATTTTTAACGATAAATAGATCCTCTGTTGATGATCCTAGGGTGCTCTGGTCAGCTGTAAAAGGGTTCATAAGGGACAAAACAATTGGATTTGCCTCTAATCTAAATAAAACAAGATGGAAGCATATCGTAGATTTAGAAAATAGAATTTCAACTTTAGAGCGTTCTTTGTCTCTGAATGCTACCTCTGACCTTATTCTTGAGTGTGACTTGCTGATGAAAGACCTTAATCAACTACTTAGGAACAAATCTGATTTTATCATTCATAGGACTAGGCAACTTCATTACTTGCACAGTGCTCAACCAAGTCACCTACTGGCTTTGAAACTCAAAACCAATGAACAATTGGCTAACATAACGTCTGCTAAATCTTCCACAGGTAAACTGTGTTCTGATCCAAATGAGGTTAATGATGTCTTCTGCTCATTTTATTCTAATTTATACTCCTCAGAGTTTATTTATAATGAGCAGGCATGCAAAAGCTTTCTGAACCCTCTTCAACTTCCAAAGCTTTCCTATGAATCTGCTCTTGAACTTGATGCTCCAATAACTCTGAGTGAGTTGCACAAAGCCCTAGTGAGCATGAATAAGAATAAATCTCCAGGGCTTGATGGTATACCCCCCGAGTTTTATCTGGCCTTTTGGCCCTAAATTGGTCCTCTTTTACTGGAGATGATTCATTCTACAATTACTAAGGGTTCTTTTTTTAACAATTCAAATATTGCTATTATTTCTTTACTTTTAAAAAAGGGTAAGGAACCTTCTGAGTGTTCGAGTTACCGTCCTATTTCCATTCTAAATGCTGATACTAAGTTGTTTGCCAAAGTCTTAGCTTCCCGATTGGAACCACATTTGTCTACTCTAATCCACGTGGACCAGACTGGTTTCATCAAGAATCGCCTTGCCTCAGATAATGTCCGTCGCCTCCTTCATACAATAGAAGCTTCCAACACCGCAGATTCTTCAAATGGCATTTTGTCTCTTGATGCAGAGAAGGCGTTTAATCGTCTTGAGTGGCATTTTCTGTGGCAGGTTTTGTATCATATGGGCTTTGGACACAACTTTTTATCTATGATTCAAACTTTATATAAAGATCCTACTGCAACGGTTTTGACAGGGATCACCTGTTCTAAGCAATTTCCCATATCTAGAGGATCTCGACAGGGTTGTCCTCTCTCGCCTCTGTTGTTTGTTTTATCTCTTGAGCCTCTTGCTCAGGCAGTTCGGCAGTCAGTTAGTCATAACCCTATTGTTATACATAATACCAAACATTTTATATCTTTGTATGCAGACGATATCCTTCTCTTCCTTCATAATGTTTCTCATAGTCTTCCTCACCTTTTAAATATTTTTACGGGCTTTGGTCAGGTTTCAGGATATAAAATCAATTGGGAAAAATCTGTATTATTACCTCTGAATTCTTCTACCGGACAGGCCCCTACCACCGTTGCCACAATGAACATACCAGTTGTTCAGACGTTTAAATATCTAGGAATCTCAATTTTTCCTACAGTATCAGCCACAGTGACTAATAATTACAATAAAGTACTTGTCGAGGTGGAAAATAGTCTTCAAAAGTGGAGCTCCCTAACTTTGTCTTTTCATTCCCGCATTTCAGTGATTAAAATGAATACTCTCTCCCGAATAAATTTTGTTGGTTCTATGCTTCCATTGGCACCTCCCAAAGGTTATTGGAAAAAAATTAATTCACTACTTTCTAAATTTATTTGGGCGGGTAAAAGACCCAGAATTAAAATCTCTGTCCTTCAAAGGCCAAAAAAGTCTGGGGGTTTAGGACTCCCAAACGTTCAATTATATCACTGGGCCTTTGTGTTGCGCCCTCTTTCCACTTGGTTTGACACGGCATCTTGTGTATCTTGGCGTTCTATTGAGGAAAATATTGTAAAGCCCCACCGATTACAAGATCTTATTTACTCTAATATCTCTATTAAACAATCTAAGGTTAAATTTGGGTCCATTATCACTAAGCTAATTTCCACTGGGTATGCTGCTGAAAAATATTGTAAAATATCTCCAAATTGGTATCTCCAGTCACCTATTTTCTTTAACTCTCGTCTCCAGCTGGGACGACGCCCTATATATTTTTCTAGTTGGGCAAATAATGGTGTATTTACACTATCTGACATCTTTGGGGCTGAAGGTCTCCGCTCATTCTTAGACGTTCAGAAAATTTTTAATTTACCCGGTTCCTCCTTTTTCTTTTATCTTCAGTTACGTACAGCAATGCGCACCTATGGGGTTCCTTGGAATGGCACACTAGGTTTACATTCTTTTCATAAGGTTTTGACCGGGGGTAAGGGGTTGGTCTCTATTTTTTATGCTGTCTTGTTGCAGGCAACAATAAATCACTCTCTCTTGATAGAGTTTGGAAGCAGGATTTGCCATCTGATAATAATAATCTGGACTGGCACTTGATCTGGCATAATCTGTCTTTCTCTTCCAGAAACCCTAACCACCGAATGATTCATTACAACTTTATACATATAGGTCATATTTCACTCCCCGCAGTTTGTTCAGGTTTAAAGCTTTGCCCTCTCCTAATTGTACTCTGTGTTTGCAAAAGAGTTTGGGCACTTTTTTTCATATGGTGTGGGAGTGCCCAGGTGTTGTGGTTTTCTGGAAAAACGTTTGTAGTGTATTGTCCACATTATTGTCTCAGGAGATTCCTTACTCGCCTACCCTCTTATTATTGAATGACTTTTCGAGTTTGAACCTACCTGCTAAATCCAAACGCCTTTTTTGGCTGGTCTTACTGCGGCTAAAAGGCTGATAGCATGTAGATGGAAACCCCCTCATTTATTATCTTTAAACAAATGGCTGCTAGACTATATGGATATCGCCATTATGGAACGTTGGGCAGCAAACTTGCACTTGGCCAAACCTGAAAATATCTCATGTTGGGATGATGCCATCTCCACGCTAAAATCTTTATTGTAGTTATCTTTTTCTCTCTCTTGGGGTCCTGTTGGGTGGGGTGGGGGGTGGGGGGGTATATGTGGTATTCCTTGCATATACTCTGTCTATTTGATTTCATATGCTTGGTAGTTTTACCATTGCTACGTATTTATTATTTATTTGTTATGCTACATTACCTTGTTAATTTCTTTGTTAATTTTGCTATTACTGTTAAATTGATGCCTGCCACATCTGTTTGTTCATTTGTTTGTTGTTGTCTGTTTTGTTTTTGTTTTCTTAAATGGAAAAACCAATAAAAAATTGATCACAAAAAAAAAAAAGAATGAATTTTGGATGGCCTAGAAGGAGTAGGCCTAGTAGCCTATAACTCTAATTTAATTCAACAAGGTTTTAGAATAATATAGAATTTTTTTTAAACAAAATAAATTTTTTTAAAGTTTATTATCCCGGGCCCGGTGTGATGCGTGCGAGTGGAGGAGACGCTGAGCATGGCACGTGACGTGTTGCATTTTGTAACACAAGTGCTCGATCAAGGGCCCGGCCCGGGTCGGGTCAAATTCGGGCTCGGGCAGAGAATCTAAGCTCTGATTTATCTGATCCTGTCCATTAGCTTTGATCCATGTACGGCTTTTCAGAATGTCACCAAGTACAAATATTTATAATATGTAATTTTTTTTAGCACGAAAACTCTTGCTAGCTAGCTGGGAACAATGAAAAGGGTCCAGAGCAGATCAATTCGCCTCATTCGGGCTTCGCATCTACCGCGCCGCGCGAAACGCCTTCGCGCCGCAGGACCTCTAGACGCACGTAAACGCGTCTTTACATTGACTTAACATTGAAATCACTCGCGCCAGACACTCAAAAGTGAGTGGGTAGGCCTAATCAAAAAACCTTTGTTTTAGCCTCAATTGAGTGAAACACCGTATTTGTAACTTCGGCCATTCTCAGTGGTGTGACTGGGACACTTGCTTGTCATCATAGAAACAGATAATCAGATTGTGATGTTTTTATTCCCGCTTCAGTAATGTGCTTAATATGCGGCGTAAAAAAAGACCTGCAACCGTCTCGCAAGTGTTGATAGGCTATTACTCGTGAGGTGTAACCAATCATATAGTGCCGTGGGCAGGACATTGAGCAAGTCTGCAGAGTGGTGATTACAGAGAGGCTGCGGAGCCAGTCAAAGTAGCGCATTTTAAAATAAAATTGACTTTAAACAAACCACGGATCCGTGATAAGTTTTGTGATCCGCCTCGCCACTAGTGTAGTAGCACTGATCACTTTGAGGGGGGGGTAAATTTATCCCCACCGGGGATAAAAATAATTAAGCAGAGGCAGGCATACATTGACCAGAATGGGGGAAATCCCACGCATCCCCCCCGGCAAATCACACCCTGTGTATAGGCAAAAACGTAATCGTTTACTAACGTAACCTTGGTTCCCTGAGACTACAGGAATGAGTACTGCGTTGCTAGACGCATTGGGAAAACAAATTTCTTTTTACAGGAACAAATCAGTTGCACAGCTCTATGAAAACGGCAGGGTCGGGGGCGGGACCGTACTATCCAAGGCATTTTCTTATAGCCCTTTTCCTCAGCGCCGTCATAGTGGGGAGGGCTGTAGAGGCTGAAGTGCGAATGCGCACCGAGTAGGGGGCGAGTAGCCCGACCCAGGGACGGACTGGGGCTAAAAAACAGCCCTGGACTTTCTCCCAAATAGGCCCATCATCTGGCCATTCGCCTCTAGCCGTGTGCGACAGACACTAGCCAGGATGTCCTGATACTACGCCACAATACTGTAGCCTATCAGACAAGGTATTCACAGCAAGTAACATCTCAAAACCAATGATGATAACGTCTCAGGTTACGACTGTAACCTATGTTCCCTGAGAACAGGGAACGAGACACTACGTCAGAATGACGCTATGGGGAACGCCTCAGGCGTGACAGGTGTCTGAAATAAATATCAACTCACGTCAATTATGTTGACCGGCGACAGCCCGTGAATCATCAGCTTGATTGATTAACGCGCAACCTGGATGTATAAAGGGAAGCCTTGCATACATGACAACATCCTATTGTCTGAAGGGACTGTTGCAGGCAGGCCCCGAGGCATGGCAGGAAGACGTAGTGTCTCGTTCCCTGTTCTCAGGGAACATAGGTTACAGTCGTAACCTGAGACGTTCCCTTTCGAAAGGGAACTCTACACTACGTCAGAATGACGCTATGGGGAACGATATACCAACGCCACCATGCTGAGGGGAGTGCATGCCCAAAGGCAGTGACAACTGTCCGAACCAGTAATTCAGAAGTCAAGTCAAGTCAAGTCATCTTCATTTATATAGCGCTTTTAACAATGTAGATTGTCTCAAAGCAGCTTTACAGAGATAAGCGTATAATTTAAGGTAACAGAGATTGTTTCGGCTTTACAGCAGAGTTAAGTTATTTCCATCTAAAGTTAGTTTTAATTGATTTGGTTCTGTCGCAATGATCATTTGTTATTAAATTAGGGGCCGCTAAGACGACACCATTCTCTCTACACAGACTTTAAACGCGAACCTGTGAGAAACGCTGATGGCGGTCACATGCGCATTTAGAATGGGTTCTATAGTTATGTGCGTTAGAATATACGCAGGTTTGGAATTCCCTACAAGCCAAGCCTAAACAATATACTTGTCTTTCCTTATAAATTTTGATAAGGAATTTTATTTTATTTGTTGCTTTGGGGTAGGACCGCGAGACGAATTTTCCCGACAACGCCTTCTCTGTAGAGTGGTAGTGGGATCCTCCATAGGGAGAGACTAGTTGGCACTTCAGCACTGCGTTGTCATCGGTCCAGGTGAAGGTCCTTCGTCAGATCTGGATACGGCCTGGATCCGGCAGGCTGCAGGAAAAACCTTGGGATAAACACAGACACTAAAATTAGCGTAGATGCCATTCTTCTCATGATGTAACGAGTACATCAGGATTTTTGGGAAGTGTTCCCGGTTCTGGCTGACCTAATCTATGCAGCATAACATTAAATTATAGAAGTTTATAATGTATTATGTGAAAGCTAGGTCAAAGAGATGTGTCTTTAATCTGGCTTTGAACTGACAGAGTGTGTCTGCTTCCCGGACAATGGTAGGAAGACTGTTCCAGAGTTTTGGTGCTAAATAGGAAAAGGATCTACCGCCAGCAGTGGATTTTGATATTCTAGGTATAATCAACTGGCCGGAATTTTGAGATCGTAATAGACGTGACGGACTATAATGCGTTAAGAGCTCGCTCAAGTACTGCGGAGCTAAACCATTCAGTGCTTTGTAAGTAATCAGCAATATTTTAAAATTTATGCGATGTTTAATAGGGAGCCAATGCAGTTTTGACAGAACTGGGCTAATATGGTCATACTTCCTGGTTCTGGTAAGAACTCGAGCTGCTGCGTTTTGAACCAGCTGTAGTTTGTTTATTAAGCGTGCAGGGCAACCACCCAGTAGAGCATTACAATAATCTAGCCTTGAGGTCATGAGCGCATGAACTAATTGTTCCGCATTTGTCAATGAGAGCATATGACGTAATTTAGATATATTTTTAAGATGGAAAAATGCAGTTTTACAAATACTAGACACGTGACTTTCAAATGAAAGATTGGTATCAAAGAGCACACCCAGGTTCCTAACCGACGACGAAGACTTAACAGAGCAGCCATCAAGTGTTAGACAGTATTCTAGGTTATTACGTGAGGAAGTTTTTTGTCCAATAATTAGAAACTCTGTTTTTTCAGAATTTAGAAGTAGGAAATTACAAGTCATCCAATTTTTTATATCCGCTATGCATTCCGTTAATTTTGTGAATTGATAAGTTTCGTTAGGTTTTGAAGAAATATAGAGCTGAGTATCATCGGCATAACAGTGAAAGCTAATGCCATGTTTCCTAATGATATCTCCTAAGGGTAGCATGTACAGAGTGAACAGCAGCGGTCCTAGTACTGAGCCTTGTGGTACGCCATACTGAACTTGTGATCGATGAGACATCTCATCATATACTGCTACAAACTGATAACGGTCAGATAAGTATGATTTAAACCATGCTAGTGCATTTCCCGTAATGCCAACATAATGTTCTAATCTATTTAAAAGAACGTTGTGGTCGATGGTGTCAAATGCAGCACTAAGATCGAGTAACACTAATAGAGAGATACAACCACGATCGGATGATAAGAGCAAATCATTTGTGACTCTAACGAGAGCTGTTTCGGTACTATGGCACGGTCTAAATCCGGACTGGAAATCCTCGCCGATATCATTTCTTTCAAGAAAGGAACACAGTTGTGAGGATACTGCCTTTTCTAATATCTTTGACAGAAAAGGTAGATTCGAGATCGGCCTGTAATTGACTAATTCTGAAGGATCAAGTTGCGTTTTTTTAACAAGCTGTTTAATCAAAGCCAGCTTAAAGTTTTTTGGTACGTATCCTAGAGACATAGACGAATTAATGATATTAAGAAGAGGATCTATGACCTCTGGAAGTATTTCTTTCAGTAGCTTAGTCGGTATAGGGTCTAACATACATGTTGTAGATTTGGATGATTTAATGAGTTTAGTAAATTCTTCCTCTCCTATAGCAACGAATGAATCAAATTTTTCCTCAGGGAGACTACAATGCACTGCCTGATGCGATACTGTAGTAGACGGTTGCATAGTTATAATTTTGTCCCTGATATTATCAATCTTATAAGTGAAGAAGTTCATAAAGTCATTACTGCTGTGTTGCTTGGAAACTTCGGTGCTTGAAGCTTTATTTTTCGTTAGTTTAGCCACCGTTTCAAATAAATACCTAGGATTATGTTTATTTTCTTCTAATAGGGTTGAAAAATAAGCAGATCTAGCAGCTTTCAAAGCCTTTCTGTAATTAATTGAGCTCTCTTTCCATGAGATGCGAAATACCTCTAGTTTTGTTTTCTTCCAGTTGCGCTCCATTTTTCTGGCTGCTCTCTTAAGGGCCCGAGTGTGCTCGTTGTACCACGGCGTTGGACTATTTTCTTTAATCTTCTTTAAGCGCAACGGAGCAACTGTGTCTAAAGTGCTGGAAAAGAGAGAGTTAAACGTTTCTGTTGTAATATCTAGTTCTTCTAAGCTATCTGACATGCTGAGATGATGAAACTGATTAGGAAGATTATTAATAAAGCAATCTTTAGTAGCAGAAGTGATAGGTCTCACATATTTGAAACACGGAGTCGGCTTTGCAGCCTTGGCTAAATGCAAATTACACGAGACTAGATAATGATCTGAGATGTCATCGCTCTGCTGCAGAATTTCAACGGCATCCACATCTATTCCGTGTGATAATATTAGATCTAGAGTATGATTACGACGATGAGTAGGTCCTGACACGTGTTGTCTAACTCCAATTGAATTTACAATGTCTTTAAATGCCAATCCCAATGCATCTTTTTCATTATCGATGTGTATATTAAAATCACCAACAATTAGTACTTTATCTGCAGTCAATATTAATTCTGATAGAAAGTCCGCAAATTCTTTGATAAAGTCTGTATGGTGCCCTGGTGGCCTGTATACAGTAGCCAGCACAAATCTCAAACGTGATTTATCGTTTACACTATATATTTTTACATTAAGCACCAATGCTTCAAAAGAATTATATTTAAAACTTGATTTCTTAGTGGTTTTGAAACTATTACTATAGATTACAGCAACACCACCCCCTTTGCGTTTCAGACGAGGCTCATGTTTATAACAGTAATCTTGCGGGGTTGATTCATTTAAAGTAATGTAATCGTTTGGTTTTAGCCAGGTTTCTGTCAAACACAGCACATCTAGGTTATTATCTGAAATCATATCGTTAACAATGAGTGCTTTTGAAGTAAGCGATCGAATATTCAGCAACCCAAGCTTTAGCATTTGCTCATCTGTATTATAGCTGTTTTTTATTTGTTGAACATCAATTAAATTTTTAACCTTAGTTGGGTTTAAACGTTTTTTGGATTTCCAAATTCGGGGAACAGACACAGTCTCTATATGATGATAGCTAGGTGAAAGAGGCTCTATGTGATGGGATTTATCTGACCTTGGTGACGCGAGGCCGCTAGCAGACAGTCGGTTAAGCCAGTCTGTCTGCTTCCTGACCTGAGCCCCAGATTGTCATGTTTGAGCTCTAAGACTATGAGCCATATTACTAGAGAGAAGAGCAGCACCATCCCAGGAGGGATGAATACCATCTCTTTTCAACAGGTCAGGTTTGCCCCAAAAACTTTTCCAATTGTCTATGAATTCTATATTATTAAGCGGACACCACCGAGACAGCCAACCGTTAAGCGAACATAATCTACTAACTATCTCATCACTCCTGCGAACAGGAAGGGGGCCAGAGCAAATTACAGTCCTTGACATCGTCCTTGCAAGTTCACACACCTCTTTAATATTAATTTTGGTGATCTCCGACTGGCGGAGTCGAACATCATTAGTGCCGACATGAATAATGATCTTAGAGAATTTACGATTAGCATTAGCCAGCACTTTTAAATTTGCTTTGATGTCAGGCGCTCTGGCTCCCGGCAAACATGTGACTATGGTGGTTGGTGTCTCTATTTTCACGTTCCGTGTAATAGAATCGCCAATAACTAGGGCACAATCATTCTCAGTGGGTGTTTCACTGAGCGGGGCAAATCGATTTGTTATGGTAATCGGAACGGAAGAGTGGTTTTTAGATCCGCGACTAGAGCGATCCCTCACTGTCACCCATTTGCACGGCTGCAAGGGCTCTACTTCAGCCAGAACCGACTCATGTAAAGTGTGCACTATTCTATGCGCATCCAAAACATCTAAAGCACTAGCACTCTTACTATCCTCAATTAAAGTTTGGATGCGTGTTTCTAATTCTGAAATCTTCTCTGTCAACCTAACTGTCTCCTTACATTTATCACATATAAATCCTATATTGTCGACAGAGAAGCCTATACTAAACATGTGACATGAAGTGCAAGTGACAATAACAGGACAAGACATTACTCACCGTGTTTGTTGAGTGATTCTTACTCACCTGAGCTTTTTATGAACTCAAAGGCGCGGACGCGCGAGAGAAAAATAAATAAATAAAATAGCTGAGCGCACGGGTGGCGCGTTAACAGGCTAGCGAATTACTAGCGTTTTGTGCTAGTAGTACTAATAACAAAAGCTAGCGATGTCAGGTTAATCTGAGATGTTGGGTAAAATGTAGTAGTATAAACAACTAGAAATGGTAGTAAAATGATGGTTCAAAACAAAGAAATATATGGCTAAGACGGAGCTTATCGCACCGAATCAAACAAACACACTCACAGCAGGCAGCGAGGCAGACAGGAGCAATCGATCAGACAGCAATCGATCAGGGAAAGCATACAGAAAACACTGGAACCACTCACCCTTAGGTCACATCGGGCTGTCAGTGACAGCACTCCCTACCGGTCATCACCCAAGCTAATGAACCAAGAAACCGCCAGAACATAGTTAATGGGGGGTATATCTGGGCCAGCTGAAAGGCTTAGGACCACAGCTTCCAAAAGAAGGGGTCCCTTCTAGGGAGTGTGGCTAGGGGGCCCAAGGGACTCCCAGCCAGTCACTATTCAGGGGAGCGTGCCACCTGAAATACCACCAGGCAGGCCTGACCTGGTGTCACTACATAAGACACTAGAGTCTGGCCACTTCCTGTCTGTCTGAAGACAGAGCCTCGGGACACTTGCCTTAAGAAGGCATCCAACCCGAGGGACTGCAAAACAGGCAGTGAACCACTCAGCCCGGATCTCAGAGACGGGAAACCCTGGAGAGTATGACTCAGCATAGTGCTTTACAACCCTTGCCAGCGAGGGGAGTCTCTCTACTCGATCCATGGATCTACCCAGTGTTTGTGTTTCAAAACACTGAGGAGGCCTGTGAGGGCCTAAAGGGAGCTACCTCCAGGAAGGCCTGGTAGGACCTCTAACCTGGCGACCACAACATGGGGGAGCTTGTATTCAACCACAATATGTGGGAGCTTACCTTCAGGAAGGCCGGTGAGGCCTCTAACCTGGCGACCACAACATGTGGGAGCTCATATCAGGAAGGCCGGTGAGGCCTCTAACCTGGTGACCACAGCATGTGGGAGCTCCTATCAGGAAGGCCGGTGAGGCCTCTAACCTGGCGACCACAACATGTGGGAGCTCATATCAGGAAGGCCGGTGAGGCCTCTAACCTGGTGACCACAGCATGTGGGAGCTCCTATCAGGAAGGCCGGTGAGGCCTCTAACCTGGCGACCACGTCATGTGGGAGGTCATATCAGGAAGGCCGGTGAGGCCTCTAACCTGGCGACCACAGGATGTGGGAGCTCACTTTCAGAAAGGGAATAAAGCGTACAGCGCACAACCCTTACCATAAAAAATGGAAATAGAAAGTACATGAAAGAAAGTGCATGTACTTAGCCATTCTGAACCCAAGAAGGCCTGATGAGGCCTCTAACCTGGCAACCACAGCATGTGGGAGCTCATACTCGGGAAGGCCGGTGAGGCCTGTAACACGGTGACCACAGTGTGTGGGAGCTCATCAGAATGTGGAAGTTAGCTAGAGAAAAACATCTGTCGTAATAAAGTGACGACAGGAAGTATCTAGAATGGGACCCGAAGAGAAAGACCAGGGTCTGAGCCACATAGGAAGGGACAGAAGCGATACGCGCATGACCCTTACCATAGAAAATGGATTTTAGAAAATACACAAGACATAAGTCGTGTGACTTACCATAAGCATGGTTTAAAAAAGGTACGGAACGTATGTACCAAAAAGGAATGAAGTAAAGGTTTGCTCGTACTTCATCACTCTAAAAACACAGTATGTGTGAGCCCACATTCGGGAAGGCCGGATGAGGCCTGTAACCTGACATGTAAAAGCTCAAACCCAGGAAGGCCTGGTGAGGCCTGTAACCAGGGAACCACCGTACGTGGGAACCTATAATCAGGAAAGCCAGAAGAAGCCTGCAACCTGATAGACACAATACGTGGGAGTTCTCATTCAGTAAGGCCTGGTGAGGCCTGCCACCTGACATGAAAGAACTCATAACCAGGAAGGCCGCAGAGGCCTAAAGCCTGGTGACCACTAATTGTGGAAGGTTAAAACTCAGGAAGGCCGGTGAGGCCTGTGACCTAACGACCACCGCACGTGGGAGCTCAAATTCAAGAAGGCCTGGTGAGGCCTATAACTTGATAATCACAGTAAGTGGAAGCTCACAGCATGTAGGAGCTCACATTCAGGAAGGCCGGCGAGGCCTGTAACCTGACATGTGAAGACTCCTAACCAAGAAGGCCTGGTGAGGCCTATAACCTGGCGACTACAGTATGTGGGAGCTCATATACAACCACAGTATGTGGGAGCTCATACTCAGAAAGGCCTGGTGAGGCCTCTGACCTGATAACCACAGAATGTGGGAGCTCATAACCAGGAAGGCCAGATGAGGCCTGTAACCTGATGACCACAGTATGTAGGAGCTCACATTCAGGAAGGCCGGTGAGGCCTGTAACCTGACATGTGGAGGCTCTTAACCAAGAAGGCCTGGTGAGGCCTATAACCTGGCAACTACAGTATGTGGGAGCTCATATACAACCACAGTATGTGGGAGCTCATACTCAGGAAGGCCTAGTGAGGCCTGTGACCTGACAACCACAGCATGTGGGAGCTCATATTCAACCAAAATATGTGGAAGCTCTCATTCAGGAAGGCCTGGTGAGGCCTCTGACCTGATAACCATAGAATGTGGAGGCTCATATTCAAGAAGGCCTGGTGAGGCCTAAAACTTGATAACCACAGAATGTGGGAGCTCATATTCAACCACAGTATGTGAGAGCTATACTCAGGAAGGCCTGGTGAGGCCTCTGACCTGATAACCATAGAATGTGGAGGCTCATATTCAAGAAGGCCTGGTGAGGCCTAAAACTTGATAACCACAGAATGTGGGAGCTCATATTCAACCACAGTATGTGAGAGCTATACTCAGGAAGGCCTAGTGAGGCCTATGACCTGATAACCACAATATGTGGGAGCTCATATTCAAGAAGGCCTGGTGAGGCCTATAACTTGATACCCACAGTAAGTGGGAGCTCATATTCAACCAAAATATGTGGAAGCTCTCATTCAGGAAGGCCTGGTGAGGCCTCTGACCTGATAACCACAGAATGTGGGGGCTCATATTCAAGGAGGCCTGGTGAGGCCTAAAACTTGATAACCACAGAATGTGGGAGCTCATATTCAACCACAGTATGTGAGAGCTCATAATCAAGAAGGCCTGGTAAGGCCTATAACTTGATTACCACAGTAAGTGGAAGCTCACAGTATGTAGGAGCTCACATTCAGGAAGGCCGGTGAGGCCCGAAACCTGACATGTGAAAACTCCTAACCAAGAAGGCCTGGTGAGGCCTATAACCTGGCGACCACCGTGTATGGGAGCTCATATTCAGGAAGGCCTAGAAAGGCCTGTAACCTGATATCCCAGTATGTGGGAGCTCATAACCAGGAAGGCCGGATGAGGCCTGTAACCCGGCGACCACAGTATGTGGGAGCTCATAACCAGGAAGGCCTGATGAGGCCTGTAACCTGATTACCACAGTATGTGGGAGCTCACATTCAGGAAGGCCGGTGAGGCCTGTAACCTGACATGTGGAAGCTCATAACCAGGAAGGCCTGGTGAGGCCTATAACCTGGCAACTACAGTATGTGGGAGCTCATTTTCAAGAAGGCCTGGTGAGGCCTCTGACCTGATAACCACAGTATGTGGGAGCTCATATTCAACCACAGTATGTGGGAGCTCATACTCAGGAAGGCCTGGTGAGGCCTATGACCTGATAACCACAGTATGTGGGAGCTCATATTCAAGAAGGCTTGGTGAAGCCTATAACTTGATAACCACAGAATGTGGGAGCTCATATCACAGTATGTGGGAGCTCATATTCAAGAAGGCCTGGTGAGGCCTATAACTTGATAACCACAAAATGTGGGAGCTCATATTCAACCACAGTATGTGGGAGCTCATTTTCAGGAAGGCCTAGTGAGGCCTATGACCTGATAACCACATTATATGGGAGCTATATTCAAGAAGGCCTGGAGCGGCCTATAACTTGATAACCACAGTATGTGGGAGGTCATATTCAGGAAGGCCTAGTGAGGCCTATGACCTGATAACCATAATATGTGGGAGCTCATTTAACCATAGTATGTGGAAGCTCATATTCAGGAAGGCCTAGTGAGGCCTATAACCTGATAACCACATTACTCCTTGACAGTCAATTCCTGGGAGCTCACCTCAGGGAGGCCCAAGCACTGTCCGGTTGCAAAATGGGGACTGTCTGGTCAAGGAGGCCTGTTAAGACCTACTACCTGACCATCGAAAAAATCTTTAGATTTACTCCCATAACATTTTGCCCCAGACTCTAAAACAGGAGATGTGGTCTGAAAAGAAACAGAAATATGTTAATTTCACATTTTACAAAAAGACCAGAATTACACCTGCTCTTTTGGTTCACTGCTCATTTTTCAATTAAAATGCAGCCAAAAACACTGGGTAACGCGATCTGGATGATAGGCTGAATTACTAAATATCTAACTTCTTAAAAGTCAGATAATATTCCATCATTTTAATTCATAGAATTAAATGCAGCCATACTCACCAGACAATACTGTTTTAACATGTATACGTTCTCGTAATCTACACACTGCCTCGGCAAGCGCGAGAAAAGAGCCGTTAAAAAATATTTGGCTTTCATCCCTCGAGAAGAAAGTCAACAGTTGCGAGGTTGAAACATCCGACAGCGCACGGATTTTTTCTTTCTCACGCGCGCCGAGATATTTCTTAATGAACACTGCCAGCACCCTCAGGAACTGACTGTGAACGCCTCGTACCCAAACAGTATTGTTTCACAGATCGCACGCACCACATCTCAGATGCTGAACCCTCCTCCCTCGAGAAAAGGGTCCGCGAAAGCGGAGCATTTTTAAATAAAAAACGCTCGCAGTTTGCACGAGAGCCTCCCGCGCGCTTCAGCAATATTCTCAATACAGACAAACAGTCCCTGAAGACGAAAAGAATGTTGTCATGTATGCAAGGCTTCCCTTTATACATCCAGGTTGCGCTTTAATCAATCAAGCTGATGATTCACGGGCTGTCGCCGGTCAACATAATTGACGTGAGTTGATATTTATTTCAGACACCTGTCACGCCTGAGGCGTTCCCCATAGCGTCATTCTGACGTAGTGTAGAGTTCCCTTTCGAAAGGGAACTGGGGTTGTATTTAGGCATGAAGCCTCAGCCAAAAAAATGCACAATGCCATAAAATACAAATAATGAAATGTCACTGGCTACAGAAACCCAAAATTACACAAACTTGTAATTATAAAACATATAGTTACTATATACCAGGGGTCTCCAACCTTTTTGTGTGTGAGGGCTACCTCAAGGGATAAAATAATCTAGAAGGGATTTTTGTTTGTTATACTCAAAAATATTTATTATACATAGGCTATAACATGGTGGTGCTTTTTTACTTTTCATCATCATATGCGAAATAATAAAATGTCTTGATATTCTGGTTAAAAAAAAATCAACAATTCCTGAAAAATTATGAAAATATGTGTTGAGGCAAAAACAAGTAACTAACAAAATAGCATCAGGCATAAGAGACATCAGGATTCAAATTGTCCTTAAAAGATATTTATTCTTGCAAGAATGTTCCCAGTCCATCCACAGTCCAGCTGCAGGCGGAGTGAGACCCAGAGCAGAGGTTGGCCAGCATTTTTATAGTGTTATCTCTGCTCCTGTCTGATCGATTGCTCCTGTCTGCCTCGCTGCCTGCTGTGAGTGTGTTTGTTTGATTCGGTGCGATAAGCTCCGTCTTAGCCATATATTTCTTTGTTTTGAACCATCATTTTACTACCATTTCTAGTTGTTTATACTACTACATTTTACCCAACATCTCAGATTAACCTGACATCGCTAGCTTTTGTTATTAGTACTACTAGCACAAAACGCTAGTAATTCGCCAGCCTGTTAACGCGCCACCCGTGCGCTCAGCTATTTTATTTATTTATTTTTCTCTCGCGCGTCCGCGCCTTTGAGTTCATAAAAAGCTCAGGTGAGTAAGAATCACTCAACAAACACGGTGAGTAATGTCTTGTCCTGTTATTGTCACTTGCACTTCATGTCACATGTTTAGTATAGGCTTCTCTGTCGACAATATAGGATTTATATGTGATAAATGTAAGGAGACAGTTAGGTTGACAGAGAAGATTTCAGAATTAGAAACACGCATCCAAACTTTAATTGAGGATAGTAAGAGTGCTAGTGCTTTAGATGTTTTGGATGCGCATAGAATAGTGCACACTTTACATGAGTCGGTTCTGGCTGAAGTAGAGCCTGTGCAGCCGGGCAAATGGGTGACAGTGAGGGATCGCTCTAGTCGCGGATCTAAAAACCACTCTTCCGTTCCGACTACCATAACAAATCGATTTGCCCCGCTCAGTGAAACACCCACTGAGAATGATTGTGCCCTAGTTATTGGCGATTCTATTACACGGAACGTGAAAATAGAGACACCAACCACCATAGTCACATGTTTGCCGGGAGCCAGAGCGCCTGACATCAAAGCAAATTTAAAAGTGCTGGCTAATGCTAATCGTAAATTCTCTAAGATCATTATTCATGTCGGCACTAATGATGTTCGACTCCGCCAGTCGGAGATCACCAAAATTAATATTAAAGAGGTGTGTGAACTTGCAAGTACGATGTCAAGGACTGTAATTTGCTCTGGCCCCCTTCCTGTTCGCAGGAGTGATGAGATAGTTAGTAGATTGTGTTCGCTTAACGGTTGGCTGTCTAAGTGGTGTCCGCTTAATAATATAGAATTCATAGACAATTGGAAAAGTTTTTGGGGCAAACCTGACCTGTTGAAAAGAGATGGTATCCATCCCTCCTGGGATGGTGCTGCTCTTCTCTCTAGTAATATGGCTCATAGTCTTAGAGCTCAAACATGACAATCTGGGGCTCAGGTCAGGAAGCAGACAGACTGGCTAAACCGACTGTCTGCTAGCGGCCTCTCGTCACCAAGGTCAGATAAATCCCATCACATAGAGCCTCTTTCACCTAGCTATCATCATATAGAGACTGTGTCTGTTCCCCGAATTTGGAAATCCAAAAAACGTTTAAACCCAACTAAGGTTAAAAATTTAATTGATGTTCAACAAATAAAAAACAGCTATAATACAGATGAGCAAATGCTAAAGCTTGGGTTGCTGAATATTCGATCGCTTACTTCAAAAGCACTCATTGTTAATGATATGATTTCAGATAATAACCTAGATGTGCTGTGTTTGACAGAAACCTGGCTAAAACCAAACGATTACATTACTTTAAATGAATCAACCCCGCAAGATTACTGTTATAAACATGAGCCTCGTCTGAAACGCAAAGGGGGTGGTGTTGCTGTAATCTATAGTAATAGTTTCAAAACCACTAAGAAATCAAGTTTTAAATATAATTCTTTTGAAGCATTGGTGCTTAATGTAAAAATATATAGTGTAAACGATAAATCACGTTTGAGATTTGTGCTGGCTACTGTATACAGGCCACCAGGGCACCATACAGACTTTATCAAAGAATTTGCGGACTTTCTATCAGAATTAATATTGACTGCAGATAAAGTACTAATTGTTGGTGATTTTAATATACACATCGATAATGAAAAAGATGCATTGGGATTGGCATTTAAAGACATTGTAAATTCAATTGGAGTTAGACAACACGTGTCAGGACCTACTCATCGTCGTAATCATACTCTAGATCTAATATTATCACGCGGAATAGATGTGGATGCCGTTGAAATTCTGCAGCAGAGCGATGACATCTCAGATCATTATCTAGTCTCGTGTAATTTGCATTTAGCCAAGGCTGCAAAGCCGACTCCGTGTTTCAAATATGTGAGACTTATCACTTCTGCTACTAAAGATTGCTTTATTAATAATCTTCCTAATCAGTTTCATCATCTCAGCATCTCAGATAGCTTAGAAGAACTAGATATTACAACAGAAACGTTTAACTCTCTCTTTTCCAGCACTTTAGACACAGTTGCTCCGTTGCGCTTAAAGAAGATTAAAGAAAATAGTCCAACGCCGTGGTACAACGAGCACACTCGGGCCCTTAAGAGAGCAGCCAGAAAAATGGAGCGCAACTGGAAGAAAACAAAACTAGAGGTATTTCGCATTTCATGGAAAGAGAGCTCAATTACTTACAGAGAGGCTTTAAAAGCTGCTAGATCTGCTTATTTTTCAACCCTATTAGAAGAAAATAAACATAATCCTAGGTATTTATTTGAAACGGTGGCTAAACTAACGAAAAATAAAGCTTCAAGCACCGAAGTTTCCAAGCAACACAGCAGTAATGACTTTATGAACTTCTTCACTTATAAGATTGATAATATCAGGGACAAAATTATAACTATGCAACCGTCTACTACAGTATCACATCAGGCAGTGCATTGTAGTCTCCCTGAGGAAAAATTTGATTCATTCGTTGCTATAGGAGAGGAAGAATTTACTAAACTCATTAAATCATCTAAATCTACAACATGTATGTTAGACCCTATACCGACTAAGCTACTGAAAGAAATACTTCCAGAGGTCATAGATCCTCTTCTTAATATCATTAATTCGTCTTTGTCTCTAGGATACGTACCAAAAAACTTTAAGCTGGCTTTGATTAAACCGCTTGTTAAAAAAACGCAACTTGATCCTTCAGAATTAGTCAATTACAGGCCGATCTCGAATCTACCTTTTCTGTCAAAGATATTAGAAAAGGCAGTATCCTCACAACTGTGTTCCTTTCTTGAAAGAAATGATATCTGCGAGGATTTCCAGTCCGGATTTAGACCGTACCATAGTACCGAAACAGCTCTCGTTAGAGTCACAAATGATTTGCTCTTATCATCCGATCGTGGTTGTATCTCTCTATTAGTGTTACTCGATCTTAGCGCTGCATTTGACACCATCGACCACACCGTTCTTTTAAATAGATTAGAACATTATGTTGGCATTACAGGAAATGCACTAGCATGGTTTAAATCATACTTATCTGACCGTTATCAGTTTGTAGCAGTAAATGATGAGATGTCTCATCGATCACAGGTTAAGTATGGCGTACCACAAGGCTTAGTATTAGGACCGCTGCTGTTCACTCTGTACATGCTACCCTTAGGAGATATCATTAGGAAACATGGAATTAGCTTTCACTGTTATGCTGACGATACTCAGCTCTATATTTCTTCAAAACCTAACGAAACTTATCAATTCACAAAATTAACGGAATGCATAGCGGATATAAAAAATTGGATGACTTGTAATTTCCTACTTCTAAATTCTGAAAAAACAGAGTTTCTAATTATTGGACAAAAAACTCCCTCACGTAATAACCTAGAATACTGTCTAACACTTGATGGCTGCTCTGTTAAGTCTTCGTCGTTGGTTAGGAACCTGGGTGTGCTCTTTGATACCAATCTTTCACTTGAAAGTCACGTGTCTAGTATCTGTAAAACTGCATTTTTCCATCTTAAAAATATATCTAAATTACGTCATATGCTCTCATTGACAAATGCGGAACAATTAGTTCATGCGTTCATGACCTCAAGGCTAGATTATTGTAATGCTCTACTGGGTGGTTGCCCTGCACGCTTAATAAACAAACTACAGCTGGTCCAAAACGCAGCAGCTCGAGTTCTTACCAGAACCAGGAAGTATGACCATATTAGCCCAGTTCTGTCAAAACTGCACTGGCTCCCTATTAAACATCGCATAAATTTTAAAATATTGCTGATTACTTACAAAGCACTGAATGGTTTAGCTCCGCAGTACTTGAGCGAGCTCTTAACGCATTATAGTCCGTCACGTCTATTACGATCTCAAAATTCCGGCCAGTTGATTATACCTAGAATATCAAAATCCACTGCTGGCGGTAGATCCTTTTCCTATTTAGCACCAAAACTCTGGAACAGTCTTCCTACCATTGTCCGGGAAGCAGACACACTCTGTCAGTTCAAAGCCAGATTAAAGACACATCTCTTTGACCTAGCTTTCACATAATACATTATAGACTTCTATAATTTAATGTTATGCTGCATAGATTAGGTCAGCCGGAACCGGGAACACTTCCCAAAAATCCTGATGTACTCGTTACATCATGAGAAGAATGGCATCTACGCTAATTTTAGTGTCTGTGTTTATCCCAAGGTTTTTCCTGCAGCCTGCCGGATCCAGGCCGTATCCAGATCTGACGAAGGACCTTCACCTGGACCGATGACAACACAGTGCTGAAGTGCCAACTAGTCTCTCCCTATGGAGGATCCCACTACCACTCTACAGATAAGGCGTTGTCGGGAAAATTCGTCTTGCGGTCCTACCCCAAAGCAACAAATAAAATAAAATTCCTTATCAAAATTTATAAGGAAAGACAAGTATTTTGTTTAGGCTTGGCTTGTAGGGAATTCCAAACCTGCGTATATTCTAACACACATAACTATAGAACCCATTCTAAATGCGCATGTGAACGCCATCAGCGTTTATCACAGGTTCGCGTTTAAAGTCTGTGTAGAGAGAACGGTGTCGTCTTAGCGGCCCCTAATTTAATAACAAATGATCATTGCGACGGAACCAAATCAATTAAAACTAACTTTAGATGGAAATAACTTAACTCTGCTGTAAAGCCGAAACAATCTCTGTTACCTTAAATTATACGCTTATCTCTGTAAAGCTGCTTTGAGACAATCTACATTGTTAAAAGCGCTATATAAATGAAGATGACTTGACTTGACTTGACTCTTGTCACCCTTCACAGCACAAGGAACAAAAGGGAGCCCCCTTGACCCCTCCCCAGCACGGGAATCTCCTTACCTCTGAAATCTCACACACACACCCTGCAGCTGTATCAATATCATAAAAGAAACTCAAAATACAGCCAAAGAACGCATGGCATTCGTTTGTTAAATCGTTGAAAATAAAATACAAAGAAAAGATGAATTTTTCCACAACAATAGTCCTCCTCTTTATCATTCTCTGATAAACAACATAGAAAAATTCACTCTTGTTTTCTAATCAAACCCATTATACTATTAAATCTTTAAGAATAGAATTAATTCAAGTCTTAATTCAAGAACAGTTATACCCTTCATGTATATCAATACTAAGCCCTAATTTGATTCAATCAAATAAAATCACAAAACTTTTCTTCAACCATTAATTGGTCAACACTTTCTGCAGATATGTTGATCATCTCGTTGCCTCATGGACGTTCCATCTTCACCAATATGACATTTTGCATGCCGTAGAGAGGATTTTTTTTTCCAACGTTGGCAGGGGAGATATGTTTCTAGCACATATCATTGATCCCCTACTTTATTCTTTGCGCTGGCATGTGAGGTTGTTGATTTTGGTTGGTATAGTTTAGGTCAAATGCTTGGACCCAGGTCTAACATCCTTCAATCATTTTCAAATCCTTACAAGATTTTCCCTTAGATCACGATCGCACCCCCACTGGAATGAGTCATTTACTGTCTACTGTCACCTGCGAATGGAGGCCTTAAGTGATTTTGTTAGTGAGCGCGTGTCTTGTCGTCCCTTTGGTGTGACGTGTGAAATTTTCAACCTGAAACATATCACCGGATAATTTCTTGCTCATTGAATAGCACTCAGGGTCCTTGTTCCCCTGAAAAAAACATTCAACCCATGTTGCCATGTTAACAAAACAATACAGAATCAGTTCTGTTTGGTTCAATCCATCCTGACATCCTGCAAAATGAAAATTTTAAGTTAGACATTACACGGGGTTAGGCACTGTTTCTTCACTTTGCTCATGCCATGCGCAAAAGTCTGCATCTTCTGTAAAGAAAAACAAATGTTGAGGTTATTGTCACATAGTTTTCTTTTGTCTGCTGTGCTGCCACATCTGCTCCGGTGTTTCCTGTCGAAACAATTCTTGTTATTAGCACACTTAAAATACAAACAATGCACACAATTAAACCCAATGTCCTCCCAACATTTATCTTCCCACCTGTGCGATGGCTTTCAGCAAATGTGAACCCCTTAGTAAACCAGATCTAGCTGGTTAAGACAAATAAAGTTCTTCAAATAAACCCCTCCTGGACTTTTACTGTCCTCATATACCAATGAGGTCAAAGCTAGCTAACCTCTCAGCCTGCTGTGAAGACAATGGGTTTAGCCCTCCCCCCCTGGATTTACTGTTTTCCCACCTGTGATTGCCGAAATGTCTTTGTTTGTGGCCTGAATACAAATTATCCATACTAAAAAGTTCAAAGACTCATCTGACCACTTGTATTACTGTTCGTTCTCTTGTTCCCGCCATGAGCATATTCATCCTCCTCTTGATGCACGACACCCATCTTGTGCATAAATTTAACATAATAAAATTCTCTTACTTTTATCAGGCGCTTTTATCCAAAGCGACCCACATTTCAAGGTACACATTTACATTCTTATCAGTTCTTGCTTTCCCTCTGAAAATTGAACCCATGACTTTGGCGTTACAAGCGCTAACGCTCTACTGTTTGAGCTATAGGAAAACTGCAATATTTGTTAATATTTATTTGGTAAAGTTTGTTTGGATAAAGTTTGCTAACCCAAACGTTGTCCTTAAGCCAAATTTATTTTAGACATCTTTCTCTGCCTCTGAAATAAAAATATTACTTAAAGCCACAATTTCATCTTCTTATCAAATTGTTTTAAGGCAACGGCCCCTAGTTTCACAGCGTTTCTTGCTTTTCAGGCCTATTGTTTGGTCTCTTAAGCAACTGTCATCTACGAACATTCTCCAGGTCATCAATTGGTCAGGTCAGGTCGTGGTGTGCACACTTCGTCAACGTCAGTCGAATAGCAATCTCCCCCTTTTTTACAATACATAACTGTTAATGGCTCTCTGGATAATCTGATATTTACTTAGCCTACGTGTTTTGTTGCTGTCAAATCTATAACTTTTTCTCAACACATGACTGATGGCTATCTACGACTTCACAATTCTAATTTACACATCAATACTTAAACCTGTCCAGAAAGTAATTCAAATCTACTGCACATCATAAATGACCAAAATAATAATTAACAGACAGAGCTCGATGATCAATCAACTTAAAACTCATCCTGTTCTGTGTTGCCTTCTCATCAGATTGACTCACAATCCTCAGCTTACTTTCAAATTTGTCATTTGCCTTAACCCATCTATAATGCTAAAACACTCTTTCCAGAGGTTAATGACAAATTTATACACACTATTCAGACATAATAGTTGTCCTAAATTAACACATACTGTACAAAACATGAATTAACACTCACACTCATCCCTGACTATGAACCGTTCATATTTCTTATTCATATCTTTTCTCTAAACATATTTAAATTTTAAATAAGATTTTAAACTTCTCATTTTCCTGTAGCTTTTATCTAATTTTACATGGTCTCTTTACCAGTTTCAAAGCACGTTTGTTCATTATTCATTTTCTCTTAGAAAAGTCAGCTGGGTTGTTTTGGTTCATTATCATTATTTTGCTTCAGCTTGCTTTAGCATGCCGATAACAGAAAGACTGACAGAATACCATCCGTTCCTTCACTCAAGCAGTCTCTCTCACTATAAACAAATAATCTTTTCAACAGCCTCCTAAGACTGTAATTTAGACAAAATCTAATAATAAATTCATTTCAATAACCTTTGACCATTAACCTTTATCCAGACTTTTCTTGAATCTACAAAAGCTGTCTTCACCTTTAGCCACCACCACGTCTAATGACCTTCAGGATTTAAAACTTACAAAACATCTCTTACATATCTTAAAGACATATTATTTCAATATCAACTTCTATAATATTTTCCCTTGCCCATAAGGCAACCAACATCATGTTCCTGATAAAAATTAAGTTT
This sequence comes from Scardinius erythrophthalmus, assembly GCF_964197995.2. Lineage (NCBI taxonomy): Eukaryota > Metazoa > Chordata > Actinopteri > Cypriniformes > Leuciscidae > Scardinius > Scardinius erythrophthalmus. The sequence goes on along the minus strand of NC_138237.1, from coordinate 24,406,123 downwards.
TGTTACTGTCTCCACAACAAATAATGACAATCACCTCACGGTCTCAGCTGGCTCTTGAAAGCCCATTCCCATCAGCTCTTTATCTATAATCTTCATCAGGGTGTTGTCCCCTGGCATGGTTGCAAACACTTGTCATAATGAAAAACAAGCCATACAATGAATGCGGTTTCTTGCAAGTGGTATATAGAGGAACTCACATTTTCTGGGTCAGACATGCCGTAACTCCTCACAGCCCATCTGGCCTCTCAATGATCTGCTGATGCTGGTGGCCACTCAGTCAATCAGCGCCACTCTCATACCCAACTCACATAAAACACCGCCATTCTGCAGATACCCAGTGTCGGCGTGACCCTCTGTCTTAGGTTGACCTCTGGCCCTAGAGAATCTTTCCCGTCTTTGAGTGATATCACTTCGTGCACACTGGTAACCGCTCTTCCCCATAACAGAATCTTTGACCATTTTCTTCAACATAATCAGTTCTGGAGCTTAGGAAAGGCACACTCAAGAGTCACCAGAGCACTCTGGACTGCCTAATAGTGTTAACACAGGGAGACAGGTTAATAACAACAGTATTTAATCACCTAAATCTTTTAAACATCTTCAAATCAGCAAAATCGCAATACTGAGATTATACTCAGTGAATTTAGTCATCACAACCGTCTATTCAGTGTATTGTTACATCTGTAGCCGGAGCCATCAGCCCTGTTTCATGGTGGAGGCTAAAATCAGACAAAGAAGTTACTGGTCCTTAACTAGTCAAAAATTTCACTTCTATCGTTTAAGACTTCTTTAAAGTCATTCATTTTTACATTTACAAATTTCCCTTTACATGTATGAAATCTGAACTGCCTTGTAGCATGATTTCTTTTAACATCCATGTCTATGTTTCTTTTCAACTGAAACACTGTGCTTTAAACAGGCTCAGACAACAGCTTTCAGCTGACATTGAATGAGAGAGACTCTTGAAGCATTCAGGACTGGTACACTGCATTTCTCATAAACTTTTAACTTCAGACTTTAACTCTAGCCCATCTTAAGGCATCTTTTCCATAAATTACATGTATTTGTAATTCAGACATTACAAATTTCCACTCAGAATGAGTCTCTGTTGCACTGAAACTGTGGCAGTTTCAATCACAGCACATGCCAGATTTAGATAAGCAACTTGTTTCAGCCAAATCACAAGCTTATCTTTTGAAATCAACATTAACAAGCTTTTGTTTAATCAAATGCCTTTCTCATGTATTTTACATTTAGCAACTGTTAATCCTGTAACACTGCTTCTGCTTATTTTATCTTAAAGAAATGATAAAATTTTCAAATTTCATTTCAATTTTAGTTGTCAGGTTTTCAATTACCATAATTTAATACCTGACTTCAATGTTTTTTTTCTAGGAGTTTTATCAATCTGCTTCTATGATTCATACTAACTTTTGAGGCTGCGCTCTCTGCTCGTGATGCATTTTTTATTATCATTATAAATCATTTGTTAGATTCGTCTCTCTATATCATCTAAACACCTTATCAAAGCGTTTCATTCAAAACACAATCATCCTACTTTTAAAATATTTTACAACTCATTTAGTCTTATCTGTAATTTTACGTCAACCGGTACTTTTTATAGTTCTTTCCTTTCAAAAGGAATTCCTTACACTTAAATCTTTAAATCTTCTTACAACTTTCAAAAGTTCCATCTATCAACTTTATTTCTCCCTCATTTACTTTTACAGTCATATAGTGGGCATTTATAGTCACTGAATGACCCCGCTGACCGCAATAAAACACTCTCTGTTATCCTGCCTATAGTCTTATTACTCTGATCTTTCTAACATCTCCACCCTACTTTACACCCCCAAAGAGCAGTGTGTGTGTGTGATGAAAATGTAAACAGAGCCACTGATAAGCAGTTGTCTGTATTTTTCTATTAAAGTCTCGTTTGCAAATTCAATTACAATAGCCAAATTATAATCTTCATCATATTAACATTGATCTACTTTCTAACCCATATTAACACAGACTTTTCTTTAAATTTGTGTAATTTTGGCACTTTCTTTGTTCGGAACCAGTTAAGTTATTGTTTATCTTTCCAATCACAATCAAACTTTTACTAAACATCATCTGCAAATCTCTTCAGAGCATGAGCAGAACTGCTTACAGCATTTGCTCTCTTTTATCTCACTATTTATCAGGACTGTTCAGTTACTCTTCATACAGTATTAAAACTTTAACGTGTCATTAATTTCATCAACACTGGTTTTAAAAGCTTATTCTTCTATCAAATGGTTAGTTTGCAGATTCAACTTAAATCACAAGATTGTATTATGATTATTCAGTCCCACTTATTCTACTGTTTCACAGAAACCACAAGATTCCCTAAATCTTGTTCTCAGTCTCTAAATTACACACAGCTATCCTAGATGCTTGCACCTTCAACTCTTGTTACCAAAATATGTCAATCTATTCTTCAATACTCTTGTTATGAAAATTCTCTAGACATCACTATTTTACCAGTAAAATATAATTGTTCCCCATTCTGCTTAATAAAACATTCCTTATCTTTCCCTACATGCCAGTTCCTTCTGCATCATTTTCCCTTCTTTTCGCTCTACCTCATCTAACCAGTACACGATTGTTTGCTTACAATCCACACGTCTCTCACACAACAACCTTTTGTTTTTCACTTCCCTCGAGTCTCTCACCGCTGTCAGCCTAGTGACACTTAACATTCCCTCCCTGGGAAAATCATGGTACTTAATCAACTTTCGCATAATTCATTTGACTGTAAACCGGTGTATAAAAAATGATCTGGTTTACTGTTAGATGACCCCATTTTTGGCTGAGTTCCTCTTTTCTGGATTTCACAATTCGACACGTGTCTTACAGAATCTGTCAAACGTCTTCGACAGACCCGATCTTTTACTCCGAGATCGGACGGACCTCTGCTTGTTTACGTTCCACTCAAAGTTTTCTCACGTGCGCTTATTCGCTTGCTCAATTCTTTTTACTTGATTAATTCAACCTGGTCTTGTAATTACGTTCCACTCAAAGTTCCCCCACGTGCGCTTATTCGCTTGACTCAATTCAATGTGGTAAAACTTCGAGTAGAGCACAATCACCCAGAAACTTCTTAATCCTGTTTTAAACTTTCTCTAAGGTTTACATAAATTTCGAGTAGAACGTAATCATCTCAGCAGCTGTGATTTCTCTGAATCACCAGTGGATCCCCTGTCCACTAACGAGCTAAGTGAGGCAGAAACTGGTCTGCTTTGTCAGATCAATTTCTCCCCATAAAATTTGTGATTAACTGACTCACCTCTCGCTCGTACCAAAAAGCAAAACTCAGCCAACATGGTTCACATTCACTCACAATTATCAAAATAATTTAACTGTCTCTTACCCTAGATGCTTTTACTGCCTCCGAGTTCTTTCTGAATCCAGTGGGTTCCTCCTGGCCCTGATAGCAGTTTTGGCTCTTCTCTCTCAATTCGGCGAGGTAAGCCTTTTGTGCTTTAGGGTGATCAGTCCGTCAATACGCTTTCTCAGGGCCAGAAGAAACCTCATGGATCCCACTTCTGACACCAACTTGTTGAGGCAAAAACAAGTAACTAACAAAATAGCATCAGGCATAAGAGACATCAGGATTCAAATTGTCCTTAAAAGATATTTATTCTTGCAAGAATGTTCCCAGTCTATCCACAGTCCAGCTGCAGGCGGAGTGAGACCCAGAGCAGAGGTTGGCCAGCATTTTTATAGTGTTATCTCTTGTCACCCTTCACAGCACAAGGAACAAAAGGGACCCCCCTTGACCCCTCCCCAGCACGGGAATCTCCTTACCTCTGAAATCTCACACACACACCCTGCAGCTGTATCAATATCATAAAAGAAACTCAAAATACAGCCAAAGAACGCATGGCATTCGTTTGTTAAATCGTTGAAAATAAAATACAAAGAAAAGATGAATTTTTCCACAACATATGTATTGATTTTTTTGTTGATTTTCTGTAAACCTATTGTATATGTTATCAAAAACAGTAGCCCAAACATTTAGTATAAATATAAATATAAATATAAATGCAAAAATAAATAAACTGCCATAACTTCTAAACAAACATTACTGCATAACATTTAATAGGCTACATTTACATATATTAATATAACAGCATTTTTTATATGAATATATACAGGCACATTTCTGCCAAAAAAGTTTGTTTTACTACAGTTTTACTACAGTTAGTTCATAAGTTGTGGAGTGAAATGTCTTCTAACTGGTTTGTTCATGGAACAATGTTTCGCCTGTTTTTTGTGCCAATATGTTGAGAATATCAGCACTGTTTCATCTGGCTTTTAACAAACTTAAATCACATAGTCATATGTGGGTTTATAATAGAGATAGAGAATTCTGCGCTGAATTGAACTGCTTCTCAGTGGTTCGCGCAGCTCTGTGTAAAAATGTTCGCGTGATCGAGATCAGCTTTGGCCGCAATCGCTGTTTTTTGGGCCGAGCTGATAATGCTCTGCCCTGCTCAGATCAAACAAGTTTTGTTCCGCTTTTAGAGCGTTTGCCATTTGATATTTCTCATACGCAACGCAAATGACAACGTATTATCAAAGAGAGTTGGGTAATTTTGTAGAGGCAAAAGTGCAAATGTTTTAGTTGCACCAGCACGAAAAAAGGTCGCAAAATGATACCATTTAGTCGAGGTCTGGAGCCCAGATTTACAGTGGATCGCTATTGGCAAGTTGGGGCTATTTATAGAATGTGTTTAGCAGGCAACTCACATGCACCACGTTGGAGACCACTGCTATAGCCTACTATAACTTAACTATTCAAATATAATGTAAGCAAATTTAAAGGCACACTGTGAAACTTTTCAACCTTCATAATATATTTCCAAGACCCTTGTGATGGTACATCGACTTACAATAGGTTGAATGACACGTCTGCCATAGCCTGACGGGGTCTGTATCGCTTTTACTGGCACTATGTAACTTCGGGGTTCGGGTAGTGACCCAAGCACAAAAAGAAATGAAAGCTTTAGCATAAAGTTCTGCCGGGAAGACTTAATTGTTACGTCACTTTACCGTTCATCTATCCAATCACATTATCACACTCGTGGTATAAAAAATCGGTACTTACTCATGTTTGAGTTCGCAGATGCTGACGCTCCAATTCACCACCATCCTCCCCACCACCTCCAAGTCTAATTCTTCTGTAAGGACCATCCATTGGCCCAACAACGGAATCCAACGGCCTGGCGAAGGTTTAAAGCGTGTATGTCTTTTCAGCGATCCAGTGAAGTTCACTTAATTTATTGGAACTTCGTTTTAGTATTACTTTAGCTCTATGCGTAATCTGACTCCAATTTCAAATGATAACCAAATTTAGATCGTATTTCTGATTAGAAAATACTCATAAATATTGATTATGAATTAATTTAGATCTTTGATTATTCTGATTATCCCATACTTTCAATTATTCGTTCATTACGGACCTAGTGTCGCTTTGAGACGTCACGTCGCGACTGCGCGCTCACGATCACAAACCAGCCAGTCCTGAAATAGTCAGAGGGTGTAGTACAAATATTTTACCCTATGCGGTCGCACACTACAGACCCATAGGTGTAATTTATATAATATTTGTAGCATACAACATGCTAAGTCAGGGAATAGTCAGAAATCAGAAGGTCTCCTAAGATGTGCCCCATGGTCCATTCAAAGTGCCTTCAGTTTGATCTATTCTGGACAAGGTTTTGCGGAAACACCAGACTACACATTAATCTACTGGAAATAATGATTTCAGAAGAATGCAGAATAAATCAAGGTTAACCAGTTACATAGTGCCCGAAGTTACATAGTATCCAGCAGCCATATCACCCTGTAGCCCAAGACTGGTTGCCCACTGAAGCTAAGCAGGGCTGAGCCTGGTTAGTACCTGGATGGGAGACCTCCTGAGAAAAAAACCAGGTTGCTGCTGGAAGAGGTGTTAGTGAGGCCAGCAGGGGGTGCTCACCCTGTGGTCTGTGTGGGTCCTAACGCCCCAGTGTAGTGATGGGGACACTATACTGTCAAAGAGCACCGTCCTTCGGATGAGACGTAAAACCGAGGTCCTGACTCTCTGTGGTCATTAAAAATCCCATGGCATTTCTCGTAAAGAGTAGGGGTGTAACCCCGGTGTCCTGGCCACATTCCACACATTGGCCCTTACCAATCATGGCCTCGTAATAATCCCCTTACATTGAATTGGCTCTATTACTCTCTCTCCTCTCTCCACCTATAGCTGGTGTGTGGTGAGCGCACTGGCGCCGTTGTTCTGTGGCTGCCGTCGCATCATCCAAGTGGATGCTGCACACTGGTGGTGGTTGAGGAGAGACCCCTGATATGATTGTAAAGCGCTTTGGGTGTACAGTAGTACATATGAAAGCGCTATATAAATGCCTCATTCTATTCTATTCTATTCTATTTATTTGTCAGGTAAAAATGTATCATGCCAATTACAGAAGTAAATTATTAAAAGCCAATTCAAAAATACATGACATCATTTACTCAAAGATGACTCTAAAAGTAAGTAATGTTTCCCTGACAGAGACACACAGTAATGTGTCAGGACCTTCCAACAGGAAAATACTGAAACATTACTGTGGGGGAAAGATCCTGGTAAAAGATTCCCAAAGTGTGTTCTATTCCCTCGCCTTAAATACCAGACCAGAACAGAAGGGGGTTATACAAATGTTGTTTAGAGTTGGTTGGGCCAATCCATGTACCCCAGGGGGGTAGCACCTGGTTTCTTGAGATATCGTAAAGAGATATCAGCCAGAGAGATACAAGATTATCCTAAGTTCTCAATCTTTCTCATTAAACCAATGACTGCAATGAAATTAAGACCATTTTACCAGTCGCACTGTGCCCTTTAAAATGACATCAAACATGTAAAGAAAAAACAACATATTCACAAGAAACACCATATGTGTTAAATAGACATTCTTAATGAACTTTCAGTGCCTTGAGGAGGGAGAAGAGGAGGGAGAGGGGGGATGAGTTGAAGTCAAACAAAGGGACAAGGAGATACGTTTGGGCAGGACAAGGTTCTGTGCTCTGTCTTTGCTATCTGCTGTCAGGGGGCATTTTATGGCGTTATTGCAGGGTGAGTTTTGTTTTAGCAGGAAAATCAGTTCTTACACTTCCCTCCATCCTCCCCATCACCACCACCAGGATGGTCCCTTCCATACTTCACGGGGGTCGGCTGCGCCTCTGCCTTCATCTTCAGGCAGGATATGCAGAGTCCGGACCCTCAGATTGCGAGCTACGGACGGGGCCTATGCCAATACTTTATTGCTTGCTGGGTTGTTAATAAATGGATAATTGTCACAGTATTTATTCTCCCGAGTCTTTCTGGTAGAACTACAAAATGATGTTTTATTAACAAGGTTCGGGAGGAGCACGTTCAGATAATTAACACAAGTGGAAAGCACTCAGCAATCAATGGTGAGAGGTATAAATACTCAGCAGTCTCACCTCATTCCATTGACAGTTTTTTGCAGCATGTAGCCAGACAGTATCGTCCTAACAGGTCCGAATCAAGCAATTCCCGTCTGATGAATAATCTCTCGTCTTTGAAGAACCTCTGCCGCAATCCTCTGACCAACATCGCGGGCGTCAGGCTTAACAAAAGGGATCATAACCGCGGGTGAAACATCCGCGATCTCCTTCCGCGTATTTCTCTACACCGGTCCATACAACAATTCCCGCCATTAGAGAAATGGTTAGTAAGGCAATGCCGCCCTCTTCACGCGAGGGAAAGGGTCTTCCTCCTTCGCCAGGCCGCCACAGCTGGCCCTAAAGTAAGCCGCGCCGTGCCGCGCCGCGCCGCGCCGCGCCGCAGATTGAGTTCCGGCCAGTCCATACTCAACGTTTGCCGGGTCAACTGAGTGAGTGCTCAGCTCGGCCCCTTTTCGTGTCTGTCTTGGTTGAGCTTGACATTGCTTCAGTTGTTTGAGTCACGAGCCAGTCATGCCATCTGTATACAAATTTGATCGGGGGAATGCAGGTTTTAAATTGTTTCCGTACAAATGATTTACTGTCATACAGTAGGTCGCACGTTACGTGCAGATTGTTCACAGAATCATTAAGAATCTATCGTTAACACTGTCCTGCAATTTATCTGCAAAATCTCGTAAAAAAAAAAAAAAAAAAGGCTATACAAGCAATGTGTTTCATGCCAAGAGATTAGTAATCCTTAATTGAAACACAGTTAAATAAATACAAGATGCCTACATTTATGCAAGCTTCGTCTTTTACCATTAACCGTCTCTTTTGTACTTAACTAAATAAACTTCAGATAATCAAAATTGTTCTAAACGCAAACTATTATCATTGCTCGGTCATTTAAACTTCAATGTGCATGTCATCTCGCCTCCTTTTTCTCGCGTCTTTGATCTAAGCACAAGAAGACGAGCGTCAGTCCGCTAAGCCCCACTCTCCTCCTCCCTTTGTTCAGCCACACACCGCAGGAGCTCAGTTTCTCCAGGTAAGTTTATTCACTGCTGCAGCAGTGATGTCTCCTCTGGTCCTGGAGGAGCTCAATTTCTCTGGTAATTTCTCTAATATTGCAACAGTAATGTCTCCTCCGCTCTCACTAGAGCTCTGTTTCTCTGGCTAATCTTCTCCACTGCCGCAGCAGTGATGTCTCCTATGCTCCCACTGGAGCTCTTTTACTCTGGCTAATGTCTCCACTGTCACAGCAGTGATGTCTCCTATGCTCCCACTGGAGCTCTTTTACTCTGGCTAATGTCTCCACTGTCACAGCAGTGATGTCTCCTATGCTCCCACTGGAGCTCTTTTACTCTGGCTAATGTCTCCACTGTCACAGCAGTGATGTCTCCTATGCTCCCACTGGAGCTCTTTTACTCTGGCTAATCTTCTCCACTGCCACAGCAGTGATGTCTCCTATGCTCCCACTGGAGCTCTTTTACTCTGGCTAATGTCTCCACTGCCACAGCAGTGATGTCTCCTATGCTCCCACTGGAGCTCTTTTACTCTGGCTAATGTCTCCACTGCCACAGCAGTGATGTCTCCTATAATACTTGATTAAACAAAGTAAGCCTGACCAAACCAAAAAAGGTCACTTCATCTACATTTTTAACCTCGCTTCGCAAATCCAACCATACCAGTCAATTCTGGCATATCTGCAATGGAGAAGTTCTCAGGCTAAATCTCCTCTGGAACCCCTGTTCTTAGATGAATCCAAAAAACCCGTGACACGTTTTTGGTTCCAGAAACACCTCAAATCCGTTCTCCAACAGTCAGGCGTTCCAGCAAGAATTTTTCAAGTCACTCATTCCGCATCGGGGCAGCAACTTCAGCAGCCCAAAAAGGCCTCTCCCAACAGCAGATTCAAGCCCTTGGGAGATGGTCCTCCGATGCTTTCCAAAGCTACATCAGGACCAACCGGTTCCATATTTAAAAAGCTCACCAAACCCTCATCGAGTAGAGAAAAAAAAAAAAAAAAGAAAAAAAAAAAACTCTTTCTCTTCTTTACTGTCTCCTCTTTCTGTCCAGCGAGCATTGGTCTCACAGCGGACGGAGTGAGAACTTTCCCAGTGGAGCACTTACGTTTTCTCTTTCATCCAATGATGCAGTGTGAGAAAATCTCCTGTGCAAGCACTCACTTTCCTGTTTCCTTTCCGTCCAGCGAGCATTGGTCTCACAGCGGACGGAGTGAGAACTTTCCCAGTGGAGCACTTACGTTTTCTCTTTCATCTAATGATGCAGTGTGAGAAAATCTCCTGGGCAAGCACTCACTTTCCTGTTTTCCTTTCCGTCCAGCGAGCATTGGTCTCACAGCGGACGGAGTGAGAACTTTCCCAGTAGAGCACTTGCGTTTTCTCTTTCATCCAATGATGCAGTGTGAGAAAATCTCCTGGGCAAGCACTCATTTTCCTGTTTCTTTTCCGTCCAGCGAGCATTGGTCTCACAGCGGACGGAGTGAGAACTTTCCCAGTGGAGCACTTACGTTTTCTCTTTCATCCAATGATGCAGTGTGAGAAAATCTCCTGGGCAAGCACTCACTTTCCTGTTTCCTTTCCGTCCAGCGAGCATTGGTCTCACAGCGGACGGAGTGAGAACTTTCCCAGTGGAGCACTTACGTTTTCTCTTTCATCCAATGATGCAGTGTGAGAAAATCTCCTGGGCAAGCACTCACTTTCCTGTTTCCTTTCCGTCCAGCGAGCATTGGTCTCACAGTGGACGGAGTGAGAACTTTCCCAGTAGAGTACTAATGTTTTCTCTTTTCTTCCAGCGACGCAGTGTGAGGAAATCTCAGAGGCAAGCACCCACCTTCCTGTTTCTGTAAACTACAACCGCTCCCTGTTTACAGACCAACAGGGGACGTCAGCCGGGCAGGGAGCCACCATTACGGGCCTTCCCGGTCAAGCATCCAGGCCTTCTTGAGATACCAGCCCGCCAACTCGGCACTCATTTGGGGGATCTTTAGTCCGGCGGCTGTCCTCTGCTTTAGCTTTGGGGGGAGTACTCTGGGTTCGGGCTGAACTCCGAGCTCGGAGCCCTCCCTCCGGACAGCACGCCATATACGCATTAAACTTACCCATTCAATTATATGTAAGTGTGAACTCGTGAAATGATGTTTTATTAACAAGGTTCGGGAGGAGCACGTTCAGATAATTAACACAAGTGGAAAGCACTCAGCAATCAATGGTGAGAGGTATAAATACTCAGCAGTCTCACCTCATTCCATTGACAGTTTTTTGCAGCATCCCTCCACCACCCCTTCTCCACACTTCTAGTACTAAACACTTACATACGGGGGGAGTACTCTGGGTTCGGGCTGAACTCCGAGCTCGGAGCCCTCCCTCCGGACAGCACGCCATATACGCATTAAACTTACCCATTCAATTATATGTAAGTGTGAACTCGTGAAATTCGACTGCTTTACGGCACACGTCACTTCCCCCACCACTTCGTCAAATTTGGACGTGAGAGGCCAACCAGCGTTTGTTTTCGGCTTTTGTGCATATGTTTTTGTCATGGGGCTGTTTACACCTGGCCACTTCATGCGTTTTCTCAGATGGGATAGCTATCTGATCGTGAAAAGACCAGGTGTAAATGCCCTCCGAAACACATTCAAGACGGATTTGAATCCTTATCGCTCAAACCACTTCAGGAGGAGGTCTGAGACGCATTCCAGACGAAACTGGACAAGTGTAAATGCATCTGGCTGTTGAAACCACATGTAAATTGTACTTCTCTCAAAAATGCTAAAAATAAAAACGTGTGAGAGCGTGTTATAGGCTATATGTTATAGCCAGATATGACGACGCTACTGGAACACGCATCACCGCATGAGCAGCTGAGCATATTCATCAAGACAACGTGCAAACGCAAATCAAAGTGAAAGTAAGTAAAATCATTAAAAGTAAAGAAATGAAATGATCTTACCAGGGCTGTTACTTCTCTCTCTTATTGCGGTCTTTGATTTTGAAATTTTAGCTGATGATCAATAAAATGCTGTTCATATCTGTTGCTTTCGGTGACGTGCACTCCATTAAATCTGCATACAGCGCGAGAATTGAAGATCGGATTTAAATCCGTTTCGCAAAAACACATTTATGTGACCAGGTGTAAAAGGAATTGTTTTGATAAATCAGATAGCTATCCGATCTGAGAAAACGCATGAAGTGGCCAGTAAATAAATCTCTTATTTGTAAACTTGTTTGCATTCTATGTTGTATGTTGTTGCGCTTGCTTGTAGTAGGCTATGTATGTTTTTTTTTATATGCTGTTCATTCATTTATTGCTGATAATTAGACCAGTCCAATAATTTCCACATATGTCTAGCTAGCTTTCGATTATCAGAGCTGTTAACAGACTTGCTAACGACTCTAGGGGTCGCTGTTTGACAAAAACACAATTCCTTCACAGTGTGCCTTTAAAAGTGCAGTAGGTAAGCCTTATAAAACTAACTTTCTGTCAGTGGCTAGTAGGCCGACTCCTCTTTCTCAGTTTTTTTTTTTTTTTTTTTTTATACATAGCATATAAGTGATCATATTAGTGCCCCTGCTGTTGGCCGATTATTGCTTTATTACACTTTTTTTTTGTGCCGACGGCCCTCGGTTGGACAGCCGTTCTGGACTTTTCCAGAACGCACGGATTGTCAGTCCGTCCCTGGCCCCACCCATTTCGGCGAGCTTTAGCTCCATAGGTTCTTGCAGCTCCGCTGGTTTGTGCAACTCAGAATTACTGAATAAACAGGGCTTGAATAGACAGAGTTAACAAGGGTAATGACATACAGGTGGAAGTAATGAGGCCATAATGAGTCCAGGTAATGCGTTATATAAAGTGTAGTTCATGATGGGAAACCCAAGGAGATGGGAGGAGTGCCTGTCTAGTGGAAATCAAGTGTCACACTGGAGTAAGAAGAAGATTCAATTGCGAGTAAACAGTGGAGTTTATTTAACTCAAAATAGAGAGCGAGAAGAAACAGGTCAGATGTAGAAGGTGCAGGTATAAGTCTCTAGCGCAGGGACGTAGAATGGGCAACCCGATCCTCCGTGGAAGGTGAAGGAGCGATCAGATCCACACAAACCCAGGCACGAAACTAAGAAAGCTCCAAAATTGAAACACGGGTAACTCAGAATAGCCAGGAGTCAAGACACGACACCGGGAACATCCACAACAATCTGACAAACACAAGACGAATGGCAATTAATAGAATTAGGCATGCCTGATCGGTTGCAGCTGGCACCGATGATCAAATTAGTAGTGATCAGCGGCCACACCCACACCCACACACAAACACACGGAGAGAGAAAGAGTCAGTGAATTCATGAACTGTGACATCAAGGGCACTCCACTTGGTGGATGTAACAATGATACTGTGCAGATCTTAAGTAAACAATGTCAAGATATGAGACTTGGGGAATTAATATATATGAAACCATGGGATATGTAATCCATTATAACTTAAGTGGATAAAATTATGTTATAAATCATCATACTCTTAATAGTTACAACCGAAAATAGATAAGTATTATTATTGTTGTTACGATTATTCATGAGATACAACACATTATAAGGTTGTTTATAAGGCATTGTGCATGCATTTTAATGCATCAAGAATGCATTACAAATGCAGGCTTCATCTGGTTTTATAATGCATTGTACTCTTAAAAAATATAACCTCAAATTGGTAAGTATTATAATGTATTGTAACTGTTGTTATGATGTATTATATATAATGTATATAATGCATTAAGAATACCCTTGCATTATAAATGCATGCTTCATTGAAAGTGTTGCCAAAAGACACGCCCCCTACAGGTAACTAGAGCAAGGCCATTTCAACATAACTAAATCATTACAGTTTCAGTGGCTGTGTTCATGGCAACCAGTTGGTCATGTCACTCTTGGATGATGGCAGTGTCACATTGAACCGCATATTTAAAGGCAAAAGCTCGTAAGTATTCTCCAGAAAAAAGTAAGTCATTATTCATGTAACCCTAAATACTAAGTTGACTGCTAATTAGTTAACTTGACAACTTGAAGCAATCTGTAAATATAATCAACTATCTTGGTATTGATTTATAGCAACAACAGACTGCAGGTTCTTTGATTTTAAATTTACTAGTGATTGTGTTACTATGATTGATTGTGTGATTTTAAAGGGGTGCCATTTAATATAGACCATGAAAACTGATCAGACAGCAAGCAATGTGATTTACAAATAATATATAGACTTGCATATGGAAATATGTTATAATTAGATTTTACTGTTTACAACAACATATTTTTTTGTATGCATCATTGTATATAGCAGGGAACATTGTATGTAGCAATTGTATGCTATTAATGATGATTACAGTTCTGTGTGATGCTGTTTGCAGGTTTTGAGCAGCCAATGGACAACCTGACATTCACAAACAGCATTCTCCTTGTGGAGGGACTGAAAGTTAAACCTCAGTCTTCCTATCCTATTTTCATCCTTATTCTCTTGGTTTATATATTCACAATGGGATGTAACATTACACTTATAATCCTGATCTCAACTGAGAAGAATCTACATCATCCTATGCATTTTCAGTTCTGTAACCTTCCAGTGAATGATATACTAGGGACCTCTGTCGTGTTGCCACGCTTATTGCAGGACATTTTAAGGGAAGCCTCAGAGCGTTACATTACATATGTGGGGTGTGTTTTTCAAGCATATTTTGGGCACATATTTGCAGCAGCATGCCACTATGTGCTGATGATCATGGCCTTTGACAGATATGTGGCTATATGTAATCCATTGCAATACATAACTATAATGACCAATAAAATGGTTATTAAACTATCAGCATCAGCCTGGGGGCTGTCAGTATTCATGGTGTATATTATGTTAGGTCTCATTATACGCCTTTCTCGCTGCAGGTCTAACATTGAAAACCCTTTCTGCGACAATGCCTCACTGTTTAAACTGTCCTGTGAAAATGTGGTCATAAATAATGTGTTTGGAATAATTTATACTGTGATTATCTTTATCTTCTCACTTGGGTCGGTGTTTATAACATATACCAAGATTGCTTCTGTATGCATAACCAGCAAAAACAAAGCACTCAACACCAAAGCCATAAAAACATGTAGTACTCATATAAGCTGTTTATATCATCATGTTTGTTTCTTGTGCCACTGTGGTTTTTCTCCATCGTTTTCCAGAATACTCTTACAGCAGGAAATTAGCTAGTATAATGTTTAACATTGTACCACCAGGACTAAATCCTTTAGTATATGGTCTACAAACCAAAGAAATAAGACAAAAGTTTGTAAAGTTTTGGTACAGAAATAAAGTTCATCTAAAGTAAATTAATTATAAAAAAAAAAAAATCCATTATAAAATGTAATTTTCTCTGGATGAAAATGAGAATATCAATAATATTGTAAAAGTGCTACTGTGAAAATGATTTAGCCCATACTTTTTCTCCACAAAATAATCATGATCAATAATCATGAACACCACCAAAACACTTTTGATAACTTTTAATCAGCCTGGTATAAAAAGATGATCTGAGCAAAATTTGGTGAAGATATTACGCATGTTGCAGAAAGACACAGTATATGTGAACATTTTTTGTGGTTGATGTAACATGTTCTGTGTGTGTGTGTGTGTGTGTGTGTGTGTGTGTGTGTGTGTGTGTGTGTGTGTGTGTGTGTGTGTTCTGTGTCAGAAGGGAGGCTGTGACTTTGAAAACTAGAGAGAGTGCAATTCACTCCAAGTACAAAAGGATGGAACAGAACGCTGCATCTGTTTCTTTTAAAACAGGATTTTTTTAGTGCTGAACCGCAAGCCGCTCATGATGAAAATATATGCATCTTTGTTATGATAATTATGGTATTTTGCAAACAGTGCAAAAAATATGGGCATTCTAAGGTGTTTTTTAAAGAGGCTCTGTAATGCAAAACTCCCTTTTATATTGTTTTTTTTGTTTGTTTCATGTAGTTACAGGGTAAGTACAATAAAAATACATACACACAATCTCATTTCACTGACTCGGAAAACTTTATTTGAAAAACAACTTTTTTGTAAAACAGATTTAAAACACTTCTTTTTCGTTTAAAACTGCTTTTTTAAATCAACAATTCATTTCAAATGCTGAAGTCTTGACAGAAAGTAGCATGTTTTGTCCCCCCTTTTTTCTCTTGCTTGGCTTCTTCCTTTTGTTCCTATTCTTTTTCTTTCTTTCCACTGATTAATCTGAAAAATAAATCATGTCTCTTGTTATTCTGTATTATGTATTAAAATAAAATGCAGTACTCCCAGAAATACATCCTCACCATTTACTCATCTTTTACCCTCATGCCATCCAAGATGTATACGACTTTTCTTCTTCAGAAGGTTTTTAGAAAAATAAAAAATACATCTCTGGGAATACATATCATGCAAGCTCATGTGTTCCTAAAAGCTGGAGCATCAAACTATTTTTTTTCTCCAACTTTCTAAAAGTTGGTAAGAAAATTTACAAAATTGTAAACTTTTTAGACTGTAAACTATCGCTTCAGACCAACTGTAATAAGTTGCTACAGTGATATAAGATTGTGTATATGTATTTTTTATTGTACTTACTCTGTAACTATGGAACAAGAGGGTAACAAGCACCACTTTAATTTACAGCGCGCAATGTCACACTTACCCTGTAACTACATGGAACAAAAGTATATTATTTACCCGTATTAAAAAAAATGCAATAGTTATAGCTTTACTTGCCTATACAGTATGTATTGGTACACCATTATTACAAAAAGCTACGCAGTGTATGTTCTCACTAAATTGTTTCCAAATGTAAGATTGTTGTATCATAATAGTAGAAAAAATACCCCATAGTTCTATAATACTTACAGTATAAATAATGTTTTAATTCTCCTGGTTGTTACAAACTTTACATATCGTTCCCTTATACTTACTGTCACGGTTTAGAGAGAGAGAACCCAGGCGCAGAATGAACAGTGAGCAAACAGTTTATTATGGACAATTCGTAACAGATGAGGATACTCAGAACACCACATTTAGCAGGCGGGCGACCAGGACATCAAACAACGGAGAGGATGAGTGGTGTGAATAATGTTGAGTGGAAGCCAAACGGGAACCAGAATGAAGATAACTCCAAACGATCTCAGAGGTTGTCAATTTCTGTGGAAACTTAATGCACACATGGAACACAGACAACACACCAAAACGAACCAGCAAAGACAAGAGGAAAAGAAGCACAATATAAAGGGACTAGAACACATAAGGATCAGGTGAGCACAATTAATGAAAGGGACCAAAGCACATGAGGATCAGGTGAGCACAATTAGTGAAATGAGGGCAAGACGAGAACTAAACAATGGGGCGTGGTAACAGAAAACAAGGAGGCAGGACAAGAGGAGCACATGGCAAACACAAACAAAGACAGAGCCATGTGCTCAGACACAAAACCAACAAGGAAACATTAAACAATGACAAAACAGACAAGACAGTAAGAGCAGGATCCTGACACTTACATGTAAGTACTTTATAGGTACACTATAATTAACGAAAGTTACACTGTAAATTCGTCCCTAATTACGCAGTACTTTCCGGGCTGTAATCTAAAGCGTTACTGACATATCTCATGTCTGTGTGGCAAGTATTCGCTGAGTTTCAGATTAATTTTTTGTGACGTGTTTCAGAAAGATATGAAAGCTTTAGCGTAAGTTCTGCCAGGAAGACTCAATTGTTTCGTCACTTATTACCTTCACATCTAACCAATCGTGTTCTAATACTTGTAGTATAAAAGATTGGTACTTAAACATGTCTGAGTTTGCAGATGCTGACTCCAACATTCACCTCCATCCTCCCCACCACCACCAGGATGGTCCCTGACCATACCTCCCAGGGGATCGGCTGCGTCCCTGTCTTCGTCTTCAGGCAGGAAATGCAGATTCCGTTACCCTTGGATTGCGAGCTACGGACGGGGCCTACGCCAAAGAACGTCTTTAGTGTAACCCTCGTTCCCTGAGTAGGGAACAGAGACGTTACGTCAGTGACGATGAATGGGGTTTCGCTAAGAAAGCCTCTCACCTTCAAAAAAATAAAACGAGCCAATGCCAAAGAAATGCCATGGGTCTGTGGAATTTGCATAGCATAACTCCGCCCCCACCTCGTGGGTATATAAGAAAGTACGCTGGCAACATGCAAATATGTTTCTTCGCTGAGGAGCCGAGACTGAACTTAGGCGTTCCAGCAGTACAGCGGAAGTGGCAGGGAGACGCAACAAGGGTTACATACGTAACCGAGACGTTCCATTTCGTGGTCACTACAAGTTACGTCATGATGACGAATGGTGTTCCCAGTCTAATCACGCCACCTCGGCTGTCTTCCAGTGTCCTGCGTAAGTCTGAGATCCCTGTCGTGAGACTAGCATGGATGAAGGACTCCTACTTAACACATGAATACCAAGGTACATTGAGAAGCATATCTCAGTGAAAATATGCAATCAGTGCCTGCCTGAAGGGGGGGGGGGGGCTTACAGAATACACATATGACCCGGGAGGGGGCTGCATATGGAAAAACACTGGGGTGTCCAGCCCACAGGGTGGAATGTTTCAACCCCAGGGGTGGCAAGGTGGCTTGCCAAGGGAAAGACACATGCTCGAGAGAGGTGTACAGTGGAAATACACATGTGGGGGTCACCCAGAGGGGGAACCATGCACATGGAGGCACCTGGCCAACGCGAAAGCTGCCGGTGGCATAACTCTGGCGTTGACGTCAACAAGTCTAGTCAAGTTTATTTATATAGCGCTTTTCACAATACAGATTGTATCAACGCAGCTTCACAGTATTAAATTAAAATAATACATCAATGTTTGTTTCTAGTGGAAAACATCCACGTTTGGTAATGCTGATCAATAGTATTGTTGATTAATTAAATTAAATATCCCCAACTGAGCAAGCCAAAGGCAACAGTGGCAAGGAACCGAAAAACTCCATCAGGTGACCTAATGGAGGAAAAAAAAAAAACTTGGGAGAACCCAGGCTCAGTCGGGGGCCAGTTCTCCTCTGGCGTTTATAAACTAGAGGTCGGATTTAACTGTAAGATTAAAAGTATTATATGAATGCCTGGCTGAAGAGATGCGTCTTTAATCTAGTTTTAAACTGGGAGAGCGAGTCTGAGCAACGAACAGTATCAGGAAGGCTATTCCAGAGTTTTGGAGCTAAATGTGAAAATGCTCTCCCTCCTTTGGTGGACCTAGATATCCTAGGTATGACCAAAAGCCTCAAATTTAGTGATCTTAAAGAGCGCGATGGATTATAGGGCGATAGAAGATCCATTAAATAGACTGGAGCTAAGCCGTTTAGGGCTTTATAAGTTAGTAGCAATACCTTGTAATTAATACAGAACTTTATAGGTAACCAATGTAGTGATGATAAAATTGGTGTTATATGATCATATTTTCTTGATCTAGTAAGAACTTTAGCGGCAGCATTTTGGACTAACTGTAGCTTGTTTATTGAGGATGCAGGACAACAAGCTAATAAAGCATTACAGTAATCTAGTCTCGAGGTCATGAATGCATGAACTAACTTTTCTGCATCAGAAACTGATACCATGTTACGTAGCTTAGCAATGTTTCTAAGGTGGAAAAAGGCTGTTCTTGTAACATATGAAATATGATTTTCAAAAGACAGGTTGCAGTCTAATATAACACCCAGGTCTTTTACTGTAGAGGATAACAGGACATCCTACTATGTTAAAGTTGTAGTGTGAGAGGTTTTGTGGGCGTTTTTTTTAACCGATGATTAGTACCTCTGTCTTGTCTGGATTTAATAAAAGAAAATTGTGCGTCATCCAATCTTTTATATCTTTTACACACTCTGTCAATTTGGATAATTTAGCGTTTTCATCTGGCCGAGATGAAATATAGATTTGAGTGTCATCAGCATAACAATGGAAACTAATTCCATGTTACCTTATAATATTTCCAAGTGGCAGCATATATATTAGGGGTGTAAGAAAAAATCGATACACTTGAGTATCGCGATATTTTATTTTGCAATACTGTATCGATTTTCAAAAATCGATTTTTTTTTTTTTTTTTTTTACGTCCAAAAATATTCATGGTAAGACCGTAAGACAGTGGTTCACGTTTATGTTGTTTAAATCCCTACCAATAGATAGCTATGCTGAGACGCACCACTAGTGTCCTCGCCAGGCTCGCCTATAACGGTGCGTGTCCACTGGACATTTTAGGATTGACAGCGGACCGGAGAAAGCGTTGAGAGCGACCGAGAGCGTCAAAAAGTTGGGCAGTTCCTTTATACAAATATCAAGCGAAAAACGCAGTCGGCAGCCAATTGCTGTGAGGTTCGGGATGTGATGTCTACCTTGAGAGTTTAAACATATGCAAATTGTGCCGGAGTTTATGCTGGATTTAGTGCGTAAATCATTTTGTTTACAAATTAGACGTTGTGCAGTTGTTATATAGCCTATATGTTAAATATTTCATTTTGGATGTGTTTATTGTGATTATATTGGCTGGTTTTATAAAAGTTTATACAACTGAAAGGATATCTTTGCTTGGTGCATTTGGAAACAAAGCTTGTCTATTTCTAAATGTAATCGCGTGCATCGTTCACATCACACGCGAAGAGAGCATCTGGCGCGAGTGATTGCAATGTTAAGTCAATGCAAAGACGCGTTTACGCGCGTCTGGAGGTCCTGCGGCACGAGGCGTTTAGTGCGGCGCGGTTCGCCTCATTCACGCGTCCAGTTCTTTTAAAATCTTTTATCACATAAAACTTGATTTCAATATATGACACATTTATTTTGTTCACTTTCATCCACTTTCATTCATTTTCGTCCAGTTCACGTTGTTGTTTTGTATTGTGACAGGGGCTATGTACCTATTTTCTTTTATTATGGCCTACTTGAGCATATAAACATTTGCTCACTAAGAACCTGTAAACCACAAGCCCAAACTGGCAGTTTGATTTTCTGTGTACTGAATTGTTTACCTAAAGTAAACTTCTTTGACTTTTATGCACATCATTTCTTTTTTTTAAATATTTTAATATATTTTACTTTTAAAAAATCCCAATATATCGCCTTATGCACAGTATCGAAATATATTGCAATATATTGAATCGTGACCCATGTATCGTGATACGTATCGTATCGCCAGATTCTTGCCAATACACAGCCCTAATATATATTGAGAATAACAGAGGGCCTAACACAGATCCCTGCGGCACTCCATAGTTTACTGGAGTTATGATCGATTTTTCTCCATTTAAATAGACAAAATGGTAGCGGTCAGATAAGTATGATCTGAACCAGCTTAATGCTTGTCCTTGAACACCAGTATAATTTTGTAGTCGATCTAAGAGTATTGTGTGATCTATAGTATCGAACGCTGCACTAAGATCAAGTAAAACTAGTATTGAGATACAGCCTTGGTCAGAAGCTAATAGTAAATCATTTGTGATTTTAACGAGCACAGTTTCAGTGTTATGATGCGGTCTGAATCTAGACTGAAACTTTTCATAGATGTCATTTTCTTGCAAGAAAGAGCCCGGTTGGGCGGATACAACTTTTTCTAGTATTTTAGACATAAAAGGAAGATTTGAAATGGGTCTATAATTTGCTATATTATCTGGGTCTAATTGTGGTTTCTTAAAGGAGAACTCCGGTCAATTTTAACATTGAGCTCATTTTTTTGTACATTTGGAGTGCTGTCAATACAGAGAACAACGACAAAAATCGATAGGTTTAGTTACCTATGATCACGCGCGTGAACTCGGCAATCGACTACTTTGGACTTCAACCGAAAAACAGGATGTAAACAGGTATTTGCGCTGGCTTAAATAACATCATTTTTATACATATCTTTCACATCTACTGCAGTCAGATCCACTCGTGTTCACTCAGAAGAAATCACTCACATTTTCTGTGCACTTGTAATGACACATCAAGGATGTTAAGAGCCTAAAAGCAGGTTTAGTACTTGCCCCATTGAAGTCAACAGGGTGCAAATTTTAAAAATAGAATAACTCGGTGTAGGCAACACCGATTTTTGTAGTTGTTCTCTGTATTGACAGCACTCCAAATGTACAATAAAATGAGCTCAATGTTAAAATTGACCGGAGTTCTCCTTTAATGAGAGGTTTTATAACTGCCAGTTTAAATGTTCTTGGAACATGACCTAAAGATAAAGATGAGTTAATAATATTGAGGAGAGGCTCTTCCACTATAGGTAACACTTCTTTCAGTAGTTTAGTGGGTATAGAATCTAATAAACATGTTGTTGTTTTAGATGAGTGTCACAGTGTCTGGTTTGTGTTCCCTGGTTACCACTAGATGTCCTCCTTCCCCACGGTGTCTGTCACATTCTGAACTACATTCCCCACGATCCTTGTTTCCTCATTGCACTCAGCTGTCCCTTGTCACTAATCATTGCACTCAGCCTATTCCCCATTAGCATTGTCATTTCCCTGTGTATATAAGCCTGTCTGTTTTAGTGTTTGTCACGGAGTCGTTCTGCGTTTCTGGTCTGTTCTTGTTTGTTTCTTTTGTATTTGGACTGCTATGATGGATTTTGACCCTTGCATGGACGACTATGAGTTGGATTGCCCTGATATTAAAAATACTGTTCATGGATCTCTCTGTTTCCCAAGTGTGTTCCGTGACAGAACGACTCCGTCAAAGCAGAGATCCAGCGGTATAGATTTTCGTGGCGCTTCTCCAACCACGAGGACAGAGAGGAGGCAGCGTAAATGGAATTCGCCAGTAGAAGAGGTCCCTGCTCGAATGAACATCTTTCAATGCCTGGCATTATGGACCCGTCAGACTGAGGAGGCTATGGCGGTCAACAGATCAGAGTTCCATTCGCCGCAGGTCCCGTTCAGCTCTGAGCCTGTACATCGCCACCCGAAACAGAGGAGGAGAAGGAAGACCTCCTCCGTGATTGTTCCGGTGGACGTTGTTCCGGTGGTCCCAGTTCCAGTGGTTCCAGTTCCGGTGGTTCCGAAACGGAGGAGGGGAAGGAAGTATCCCTCCGTGACTGTCCCGGTGACCCTTATTCCGGTGGACCTTGTTCCGATGGTCCCAGTTCCGGTGGTCCCGAGTCCGGTGGTCCCAGTTCCGGTGGTCCCGAGTCCGGTGGTCCCAGTTCCGGTGGTTCCAGTTCCGGTGGTTCCAAAACGGAGGAGAAGGAAGACTCCCTCCGTGACTGTCCCGGTGAACCTTGTTCCGGTGGACCTTGTTCCGGTGGTCCCAGTTCCGGTGGTCCGAGTTCCGGTGGTCCCGAGTCCGGTGATCCCAGTTCAGGTGGTCCCAAGTCCGGTGGTCCCGAGTCCGGTGATCCCGCGTCCGGTGGCTCATAACACGGAGACCATCCCGGAGGTGACTGCCGTCCCTGACGCACGGCCCAGGCATCTTGTTCTGCCCGCACCGCCCAGGCGTCTTGCTCTGCCCACACCGCCCAGGCGTCCTGCTCTGCCGGCCCTGCCTGAGCTGCTCGCACTGCCTGCGCCACCCCAGCGATCCATCACGTCTGCTGATCCAGAGACTGTTCACATCACTTCTGCTGATCCAGAGACTGTTCACGTCACATCTGCCGAGCCTGTGTCTTCGGACAAGATGGCCGCCACAGAGACTGTTCACGTCACGTCTGCCGAGCCTGTGTCTTCGGACAAGATGGCCGCCGCTGAGCCTGTTCACGTCACGTCTGCCGAGCCTGTGTCTTCCGACAAGATGGCCGCCCATGGGGTCGTCTCCGCCGTGGCCGCCCGAAGGGTCGTCTCCGCCCTGGCCGCCCGAGGGGTCGTCTCCGCCCTGGCCGCCCGAGGGAGGGTCTCCGCCTTGGCCGCCTGAAGGAAAGTCTTCGCCCTGGTCGCCTGAGGGAGAGTCTCCGCCCTGGCCGCCCGATGGACTGTCGTTTCAGCCCTGGCCGCTTGCACGACCTACTCCGCCCTGGTCGCCCGATGGGTCATCTGCTTCACCCTGGTCGCCCGATGGACTGTCGTCTCCGCCCTGGCCGCCAGATGGACTGTCGTCTCCGCCCTGGTCGCCAGATGAACTGTCACCCCTTGTCCCCGTTTCCCTCCATAGACCTGGCCCCCCATCCCTCCCCCTGATCCTCCACCAGTCCACCTCCCGCCTGGACTCTTGTTTTGTCTGTCACGTCTTGGAGCGTCTGGTAGCCGCTCCGTAGAGGGGGGATATGTCACAGTGTCTGGTTTGTGTTCTCTGGTTACCACTAGATGTCCTCCTTCCCCACGGTGTCTGTCACATTCTGAACTACATTCCCCACGATCCTTGTTTCCTCATTGCACTCAGCTGTCCCTTGTCACTAATCATTGCACTCCGCCTATTCCCCATTAGCATTGTCATTTCCCTGTGTATATAAGCCTGTCTGTTTTAGTGTTTGTCACGGAGTCGTTATTATATGTCACATCACTTCTGTTCTGCGTTTCTGGTCTGTTCTTGTTTGTTACTTTTGTATTTGGACTGCTATGATGGATTTTGACCCTTGCATGGACGACTATGAGTTGGATTGCCCTGATATTAAAAATACTGTTCATGGATCTCTCTGTTTCTCAAGTGTGTTCCGTGACAATGAGGTGATAAGTTTATTTAACTCTTTTTGTTCTATAGTTGTAAAGCACTGTAATTGTTCTTGCGGGGTGATAATTAAGGCTGAATTATAAGGCGCGATTGAGGATTGAACGTTTACAATTGTGGGTTCTGATATTTTCTATTTACTCAGTGAAGAACTTCATGAAATCATTACTACTAAACTGTAACGGAATATTTTGTTCAGGTGACATCTGTTTATTTGTTAGTCTAGCCACGGTGTTAAATAAAAACCTAGGATTGTTTTGGTTGTTTTCTATTAGTTTGTGGAGGTGATCAGCCCTGGCCGCTTTCAGGGCCTTTTTATAACGTGACATACTGTCTTTCCATTCGATTCTAAAGACCTCTAAATTAGTTTGTTTCCATTTACGCTCTAAATTACGTGTTTCTCTCTTTAGAACATGCGTAGTATTGTTGTTAATTATTAAAATTATCTATGGTGGATGGAAGGATTGTTCTGCCTGATCGATAACGCGGCGCAGCATGATATATTACAGGAGTACGTAATATGCAAGTTACCATGTAATGGTCAGTGACATCATCACTTTGTGGAATGATATCTATATCGGTTGGATCGGTTCCATGTGATATAATTAAATCGAGTGTATGATTAAAACGATGAGTTGGTCTGGTAACGTTTTGCTTGACCCCAAAGGAGTTTAATAAATCTGTAAACGCAGCCCCTAACGCATCATTTGGATTATCTACGTGTATGTTAAAATCTCCAACAATTAATGCTTTATCGACATTGACTAATAGGTCTGAGAGAAAATCTGCAAACTCTTTTAGGAAATCAGCGTAAGGCCCAGGCGGTCTATATACGATAGCCAAGGCTAGAGATAATAGGGATGTTTTTCTTACATCTGAGAGTGTAACATTTAGTACAAGTACTTCAAACGAAATAAACTTATAACCCGTTTTCTGAGTAACATTGAGAATATCTCTATAGATTGCTGCAACACCGCCGCCACGACCAATCAGACAGGGCTCATGTTTATAGGAGTATCCTGATGGAGTAGACTCATTTAGACCGAAATAATCATTTGGTTTAAGCCAGGTTTCAGTAAGGCAAAGTATATCGAAGCTATTATCTGTGACTGTTTCATTTACAATAACTGCCTTATGTGTGAGTGATCTAATGTTTAGAAGACCTAGCTTTAGAAATTGTTTTTGTTTACTAATAGCAACATTTTCTGTTTTAATAACAATTAGATTTTTCCTAGATCCTGGATTTATTATTTGATCTCAATAAACGAGGAATGGACACAGTTTCTATGCAATGTTCTACACTAGTATTTATATCAGTTAAATTGGTGCAGCAGAGACTATGATTTGGACTTTTGGTTACTAGTCAAAAGGTATTTAACATTGGTAGTGTCAACAGCGCTGGAGGAACTCAGGGCTTCTCGGGGAAGCTAACCTGAGGAGAATATCGCACGTGTCCAGTCCGCGGAGTGGAATGGTGAACAAGCAAAGACACCTGAGAAGATCCTAGTACCGGCTGGTTGAAGTGAGTACATGAGGGGACACTGGCTCCACGTGTTGGGCCCAGCCTGCAGCTCTGCAGATGTCTGTTAGCGAGGCGCCATGCGCTAGAGCCCAAGAGGGACAACCTTTGCTTGGAGAGAGCCTTTCCCTTCAGCTTCCCATTATAACAGACAAAGAGCTGGTCTGAGGTCCTGAAACACTGCATTCTGTCTACGTAAGCACGGAGGGCGTGTACTGGACAGAGCAGTGCCAAGGCTGGGTCTGCCTCCCCCAAGGGCAGCGCTTGCAGGTTTACCACCTGATCTCGAAAGGGAGTGGTGGGAACCTTGGGTATGTATCCAGGCCAGAGTCTCAGGATCACATGAGAATAGGCCGACCCGAATTCCAGGCACGCTTCGCCAACCAAAAATGCCTGCAGGTCCCCTACCCTCTTGATGGAGGCCAATGCAACCAAGAGCGCTGTCTTCATTGACAGGAACTTAAGCTCCACTGAAAGTAGGCGTCCTTCAAGTCCAACGCTGCAAACAAATCCTGTGGCCGCACACATTCGAGAATACGTTTGGCCGTGAGAATCTTGAACGAAAGCCTGTGAAGTTATCAGCGGCCACACCCACACCCACACACAAACACACGGAGAGAGAAAGAGTCAGTGAATTCATGAACTGTGATATCAAGGGCACTCCAGTTGGTGGATGTAACAATGATACTATGCAGATCTTAAGTAAAGTAAATAATGTCAAGATATGAGACTTGGGGAATTAATAGATATGAAACTATGGGATATATAATCCATTATAACTTAAGTGGATAAAATTATGTTCATTGTGTGTTATAAATCATCATAGTCTTAAAGGGATACTTCACCTCTGGGAAGATGAATGTGTATTTAAAATAGGTCATTTAAGTAGAAGAAATGTGGAGAAATTTTTTAATTTGGAGCTTTCTAGACTGAGAAAAGCCAGAAAATGTATTTTTGGCTTATGTGGATGAAAGACAACAACTCCCAGAATGCACTTGCTTCGCTGCCTTACGAGGCCACGCCTACCGGTTAGAGAGCACAGTTGAAAACAACAAGGCTAGCCTAAGTAAGTGATGAGTTTGCCAGGGATTTAGAGACCCAAAATGTCCGGGATTCTGCTTTTGCGTTCTATAGTCGCCATTCATTATGTTTACTGTGGCGAGCAGGACGAGGCTGACGGCCGCGGGAGAACGGCGCGAGGCCGGTGGCTTCATTACTGAGACGCGCGGGTCTCGCATCTCTCACGGAGGAGATTAACATTGCTCATTTTCTTAGCAATGTTAAAACGCACATCAACCGATCACTTGTTTAGCGTTCATGTAAACACTACAGTCAGATTCACCGATCGGAATTAATTCAGTTAGATTGAAACGAGAGGTGTGCATGTAAACAATGAATGGCGACCGCAGAACGCAAAAGCCGAATCCCGGACATTTTTAACAGTCTCGCCCGCCGGACAAGTCCGGGAAAAGGAAGATGGTAACCCCTACTTACTCAGCTTTCTCCTATTATTCAGCTTTCTCCACAGAACAAGAGCATGCTAGCTTAGCTTCCAAAGAAAGACGGCTGACACTGTGTACATTCTGTGAGTGAGATCCCACCCTGTATGGGCGGGTTGAAAACATGCGGAACAACGCCATCTACTGGCTGTAGTCTTTAGCCTCTGGACAGAAAATCCTCCGATGACGCAAAATGACGATTTTTGCGTCATCGGAGGATTTTTTCCAGACAAAAAATACATAAATCTCTCCTCTCAGGGGGATATGAGGGGGGAAAGCATGGTAATTCGAAAATACTACAGGTTTTCTACTAATACAAAGCTTAATGCTAAATCCTGAATTAAACCTTTAATAGTTACAACTGCAGATACACTGTTTGACTTTTCAAGGGTTTTTTTACAGTAACTTACTGTAATTAAGAGTTACAGTACCAAACCGTATTTCAGTTTTACAGTACGGTAAGGTACTGTAATTGTGTAATACAGTGCATTACTGTAAAAACGAAGCTAATCAGTACACTACTGTAATTATTTTTATTTGTACTAAATATAAATTAGATTTCATAATTTTGATGTATGATTAATTTTATTTGTATCCTACATAAGTACTACTGACATACAAACCAATTAGACAAAGTTATCATAAAATACCATTTTTTTATTTAAAACATTTCATATATATCACAAAATAAACAGTCTGCCAATGCTAGAAATTATGTGTGAAATTTTTTACACATTAATGGGTGAGTTTAGGGACAACATTTTTTGTGTTAATTTTAACTCATTCATTGTGTTAATGATTTTAACAAAGTAAATATGTCAGAAAGGTTAGCACAAAGATGTGTAAACGTGTTAAATTAACACATTATGTGCTGTCCTTCACTGCACACATTTTTAAAAACATACATAAAACCATAAACAAAACATTAGCATTTGACTAAATGAATGTAGAGTCATTGGTTGTTTAGCTTATACAAGTATTATACTGAAATATCAACCATTACGTTCATAAAACTGCAGAATATAAATAAATTTTTAAGCAGTCAAAAGGGAAATGTCCAACAGAGGACAAAACACAGTTCTTTTCACAATACATGACACATAACCCCACCTTAAAAATAATTTCAATTATTTACAAAAATTTGTTGGATTCATGTACATTGGTGGCCAAAAGAAGCATTTAAGTGTCTTAATGTTTTTGAAAGAAGTCTCTTTGATGCTCAAGAAACATTTCTTATTATTATCAGTGTCTGACTGTCTACTCCATCTTTTCTACAGCATAGGAGTAAAAGTCATCATCAAAATAATCTTTAAAAAGCCAACACAATGTTTTTTCCACCTTTGCGAATAAATGAACTTCTCCAAAGATTGGTTCCTGTTCAGAACTTGATTGACAACATCAGAATGTTCCCTGGTCTGCATGCGTGTCCACAAACACAGTATTAATTTACTGTGAGAGTACAGTATTAGTGTCACATTATTTTTAACCTCCTTTTTTGTTAATTTTTATTATTATTTTATTTTCACAAAAACTTTAGAATATATATTTGTAAACAGCTTTTGTCAATAAATAGCATACAAAAGAACTAAATTAAATTATGCCAGATTAAATTTTAATACTTAAAAATCCTAAATTCTGTCCAAAAATGCTGAGATCCATAGAAAGAAAGACTGAAATCAATGATTTTAGTCCATTCCAGCTTGTCTGCAGTGGAGGGGTCCCTGTTTGAAACAAATACACAGTAAGACACATGCAAGAAATCACTGAGTGATGATCGTTCTCCTTCCTACAGTAGTTAACCCACCTGTGTGCTGATATTAGGACCTTCCTGGTCAGGTGGGACTGCAATGGCAGAGAGTCTTCTGCCTAATAAAATATCAAAATAATGCAAAAATATAAACTTAAGTTGTTTAGAATGCTAGAGAATGAATTAGTGAGAGTTTTACTGCAGTGCTTACCTGGATACATTTAATCTGGTGAGACTGAACAAAGACAATGGTCCATCTTCTGATTGGTTCATTTGCTGTGTAATAAATATAAAGTTATGTGATATGATGCAAAGGGCACTTATTTGATATAAAGTTAGCCAATTTTATAGAGATTTTATAAGATATTGTAAGCTACCTAGCCTGCACCAGTGGCTCCAAAGCAATTTTCACATATTGCTAATCATTTCAGCAAACTTATCTCAAAATATAGGCCTACAGTATCACAAATGGCCTACCTCCAGAATCTTGCTAGAAGTCACTGGCGCGAATCAGCGCTTTGTTGCAGTTGCCTTTAAACACATACAAAAATGGAAGTAAATATTAAATTCCATTAAAAAAAAAAACTATAATATGTTATAGTTTGCAATGCAAACTAATGCTAAAACTATAAAGGTTCTCATTGTGATGCCCAGTAAATTGTGATCACATTTGTGGTAATCTTTGTAATTTTATAAAGAAATGTTTTTGAACTTTGTTCAGGGGTAATTAACCTGTTTCTACCATTTATTTGCACTAATATATTTTATATAGAAATCAGGAGTAATTGTGAAGTTCGTCAGCAGTGGGCAGTGTAGCGCTTATTGTGCTTCCGCGGTGTTACGTCAGTTTGTCCCGCTTTGCGGTCTTTCTCTTTCTTTTTTTTTTTTTTTCTTTTTTTTGTCAGAAGAAAGAAAACAAATAGAAAAAGGGCAATATAAAAATAAATGTTAAATGTCTTCAAGTGATGTATTACAAAAAGTGCACTTATCACAAACAGCGTGAATATATCTACTAATGGTTGCATTTACAGGATAGCATCTATGAATAATTTTGTACATTACTTTGACTTTATTAGGAATAATAAACTTATAGGGCATAGTCCAAATGTTGCGCCAAGATATACGTACAATAAGGTTTAAGCCACTTTGATTTACATGGAGGACTGGATCCAACATTAAAGGAGTTTCTTATGAAGTTGTTATTAAAACCTTTATCAAAAAAAGAGAGACCATTTACAAAGAGTTGAGGATTTTGTAAAGATGTATTATTGATATCTAGCCTACATCTGAAAATTTGTTTAATATTAGTATGCCATTAGGAATAGCCTTAATTACTTTTGTTAAATTCTTTTTCATTTACAAATAAACCATATTTTGAAATAAAATTAGGGTAGGTGTAAAATGGCGGTCTTTCTCTTTCTGTTGAGCGATATGAGGAACGGACGCAGACTTTGCCCGGTCTCATTTATTTCTCCTGTTTCAGGTTGGTAGATTAGTGAATTAAGTTAAATAACTGAAATGTAATATGTTTACATGTCACTGAATGTTTCAAGGTTCGTGTAACAAGGCTGTTTTATGAAAATGTGGACATACGTATATATAGCAGCAGTTGCACTTTCGTGCCCGGTGACGTCGTCTGTTACTACCAAGGTCACGTCGAACAGAGTTTTATTTTTAGTTCTTTGAACATTTTTGTAAGGTTAAATAGTTTTGAAATGTATGATGTTGTGTAATATGTGAAAAGCTAGTGTTAAAACCAAACGTTATAAATTCTAAAAGTGGTTTAAAAACAAGTTAGAAGTCTGTCAGCTCATGCATTGTGGAAGAGTAAAAATGATTGCTAATTGAAAATGCATTTAAGAATTATATGCAAGTGATAACATAAGCGAAGTTTTAATTGAAGTTGAAAAGAGACAACTTACAAGGTAACAGTGGTTATCATTTTGATTTATTTGATCATATACAATTTATATCTCAGTAACTGCTGAAAGTTGAGAAAAAGACAAATTGTATTCTATTTTTGAAACTGTCTATTTCATGAGAAGACATTGTGTGTTTGTAACCAAGTAGGATTTTAATTGTGATTGTGTAATAAATCCTCTTGGCTCTCTTTCTGCTGAGCGAGATGAGAAACGGACGCAGACTTTGCTCGGTCTCATTTATTTCTCCTGTTTCAGAGCGAGAGCATATAAGCCGTTTACATAATAGGCCTACCAGCCGGTACCTGTAATATCATCAGTAGGCCTGAAAAGTATGAAGGTAAAACAGTAGCAAAACTCGAGAGCTTGCTAATTTGAATGTGAGAACTTGTAAAATTAATATTTGTATTTGTAAGTTGAAATTTATACTTGCAGCTCTGATGTGAAAAGCTGCATCTATCGATTTGCACACACAGACAATACTCAGAACACCTGTGTTTTGAATTCGAAGTTGCAGATTAATAGTTACAAATGTGTAAAGTGTCATTTACATAAACAAAATGGCAGGCACAATTGTGTACTACACATTTATCTTTGTGCTTTCGTTCAGTTTCGTTGTACAACCACAAGTCGGCACTCACAACCTCTCATATCTGGCAGTACAGCTTCAAATCCTAGCGCTTTGACTTTTGCTACTCTTTTTGCGATATGCCTGTAGCAAAACTCACTCGTGCACTTGTAAATGCAGACTTGAGAGAGCAGAGTCGGGGGCGGGGCTGGGGTCGGAATGAAGTCATTTTATTGGTCGATGCCTCACCAATGAACAACGCCAGCCACAATGCAAACATTTGTATGCATATGTATCAGCTATTTTTTAAAACGCTTGGAAAATATTTTTATGAAATATCATTAGTTTTACTGGAATAGTTTTACAGAATATGAACGCAACACGTTTAATTGAGACAGTGGTATTAAAAGACCAAACAGGAAACACCATATAGCCTATACAGAAAAAAATTGAGCACAGAAAATGAACGCAACGCGTTTAATTGTACGTTTTCCTCGAACCCAAGAAAACACTTAATGAGGCTTAATGGACCAACAGTTATAAAATAAAAATTAAAAACAATAAAAAAAACACATAATTTGTTACTTTATTAATAAAACACTAGGCAGCAAGTTTATTTGCACTGAACACACATTTGCTTATATATATATATATATATATGAAGAGTTCAGATGCTCGTATATTTAAATTCAATAATTTCACTTAAATGGCAGTGAAGATTACCTATTAATTATCATTTAAGTGAAATTACTGAACTTAAATATACGAGCTTGATAAAAATGATCATTCTATAAGAAAATTTCAAATGGCATTTAGAGGCTTTTGCATCTGAACTCTTCATATATATATATATTATATATATATATATATATATATATTTATCATAGACTGTAAAAGACACACACACACGTACGTACGTACATATATATATATATATATACGTACGTACGTACGTACGTACGTACGTGTGTGTGTGTGTGTGTGTGTGTGTGTGTGTGTGTGTGTGTGTGTGTGTGTGTGTGTGTGTGTGTGTGTGTGTGTGTGTGTGTGTGTGTGTGTGTGTGTGTGTGTGTGTGGTGTCTTTTACAGTCTATGGTATATATACCATATATATATATAGGGCATATATGGCATACGTCATATGTTTTACGTCATATTCTGTGCTCATCTGCTTTTCTGTAGTATGCATTAGCATTGGGTCTACTGAGTTTGATAATTTTGTTTATTTATTTTAATATCAGTCTAATGCATTAAGCCTTGTTAGTGTTTCAGTGCACGCGGGTTTCGTGACATCATCGAAATCCCATTTCATTGGCTAGGTGCCAACCAATAAAACGGCTCCTTTGACCCCACTCCTCCCGCCCCCCTTTCCCTCTCACCGCTTCTGAGTTTCAAGTGCACAAGTTAGTTTTGCACCTGATATATCGCGAAAATAGTAGCAAAAGTCAAGGCGCGAAATTTGAAATTGCAGTGACGGATTTGAGAAGCTGCAAGTGCTTAATTGAGGAAGTACCGCGAATGTGAACGTAAGATTAAACGCAAAATATATATTACAAGTTTGTGTCTGTCGTTGTATTTCTGTGAATGGCATTTTACACATTTGTGACTACTTGTCTGCAGCTTCAGATTCAGAATACAGGTTTGTGACTATTGTTTGCGAGTGCAAATTTCAACATTCAACTTCAGATTTTTATTTTACAGGTTTTCACATTGGAGCTGTGAGTGTAAATGTTCATGTACAAGTACAAATATTTATTGTACAAGTTCTCAAATTCACATTTACATGCTCTCGAGTTTTGCTACTGTTTTACCTTCATAGTAAAGGAGTAAGAGGATGCTTACTGTAGGTAGCTAGCTTGATGCCAATGGGGCTGTCAGTAAGAACAAGTCCAGTCTAGTCACTCTGATGTTAAGGTCTTGATTTTCCTTCCAGATCAGGTATTGGATATGTGTGTGTATGTAGGGGTGTATGTGTGTAAGCGTGTGGTTTCTACAAAGAACAGAAATACAGTGTTTTAGTTTACAATAAACATAACATTGAATTCACAGGAAATAAAGTAATTTAAACAGTACATGAGGCCATCTACTCAATCTCAAATACATATCTAAATAACTAAAGAACATGCCTAAGCAGGAAATACAGCAAAATAAACACATTTAGAACAAACTTAAGAAATACAGAATAATAGTTAAAGGTATAGCAGAGGATCTTTCCAAATTTTAGATAAGACCCGCCCTCTCCACTTTTTGAAAAGTTTGATTGATTCACCAGAATGATTGACAATTAGGAGGACCAATAGTATAGGTTACCCACCAGGAAGTAAAACATCCTCCGCTATACCTTTAAGTGTCAAACAAAAGCACTTACATGGTGAAATACGCACACACAGGAAAAAACAAAGGAGAAAGAACTCAGTCCTCTGCACAGTGCATCCATGTGCAACATAATGAAGGTGCTGTGGGCACAGGTGCAATTTATAAAGCCTGATGGTGTTCTAATTGGCTTGAGATCAGGTGGGTGGAGCTAGAAGTTAATAGGAAAATTAACAAGCTAAGAGGGGTGTGGCACATGCTTGGCACCTTGAAGCTTAGGGATACACAACTTCTCAACAAGGCCAACTTTATGTACAACCAAAACAGAATTTCACATTAGTTTATTCACATTTATTGTTAATGTAAACGCGTTGCTCGTTGGCATATTTTAACTTGACAATTCAATAATCTAACAGTGTGTGTAAAATGAAACGTTAGCTCAGTTTACCGTGGTAAAGTTCGTTACCGCCATGTCGACGAGTAACGTTAGGCACACGTTATAACATAGGTTAAACTGGGCACAATTCTGTCAATACACACAGAAGTTTTCTTGCTTGCTGATCTCTCTCTCGGTGAAGTGAATTCCGTCTCTTCCCCGGGCCAGACACGAACGGCGCGATCCAACAAAAGACAGACCCCACTGATATTACACTGGATGCTCTGGCGCGACACGACAAATACCAGACAGTGTAGTGATGCGCCACGGCCGTTATATTTCTGACGTACGGTACTCCGAGTCCAAGCGCTCGCGCTATTTCTGACAAGGGACAAACAGGTTTGCATTTTGTATTAAAGGTCCGGTCGCTTCAATGTGTCCAATATAGACAGCCTCTGGTTATTATAGCATTGTAGACACGCGGTGTAAGGCACAAATTAGGAAATAAAAAGCACGATTGAATAGGGGTGTGTAACAACAATCAAACGTCTAACGATACGATGCATCGATACCACACATAAAATATCGATATATGGTACCTTTATTTTGACACACTCCACATCCTCACGTAACTTTTCTCCGCTGAAATAGACGCCTGTATGGCAAGCCGTTTTAGCTTAAATTGTACCCAGTGTTACTCGTCGTAATTGCATTTTTACTAGTAAGAATTCAATTAGAGAGCTCTACAATTCAATTATTACTAGTAGCAATTACAATTAGAGCTCTCTAATTCAACTATTACTAGTAAGAATTACAATTACAGAGCTCTCTAATTCAATTAACTAGTAAGAATTACAGTTACAGAGCTCTCTAATTCAATTCTTACTAGTAACAATTCCAATTAGAGAGCTCTACAAATGAATTTTTACTAGTCGTATGTCTCCATTGACTTCCATTCATTTTTAATTATGGAGCTGTACAATTGAATTATTACTAGTAAGAATTACAATTAGAGAGCTCTACAATTGAATTGTTACTAGTAAGAATGCAATTGCAGAGCTCTTTAATTTAATTCTTACTAGTAACAATTTAAATAGAGAGCTCTCTAATCCAATTATTACTAGTAACAATTCCAATTAGAGAGCTCTCTAATTCAGTTGTTACTAGTAAGAATGTAATTGCAGAGCTCTTTAATTCAATTACAGAGCTCTGCAAATCTTTAATTTGTTTTTTTACTAGTAAAAATTCAATTAGAGAGCTCTGTAATTGCATTCTTACTAGTAAGAATTTAGTTAGAGAGCTCTCTAATTGTAATTGTTACTAGTAATAATTGAATTGTAGAGCTCTCTAATTGTAATTCTTACTAGTAACAATTCAATTGTAGAGCTCCGTAATTAAAAATGAATGGAAGTCAATGGAGACATATGACTAGTAAAAATTCATTTGTAGAGCTCTCTAATTGGAATTGTTACTAGTAAGAATTGAATTAGAGAGCTCTGTAAATGTAATTCTTACTAGTAATAATTAAATTAGAGAGCTCTCTAATTGTAATTTTTACTAGTAATAATTGAATTAGAGAGCTCTCTAATTGTAATTGCTACTAGTAAGAATTGAATTCATGGCTAGACTGGCCATTGGGCATACCGGGCATTTTCCCGGTGGGCCGACGTGCTTTTTGGGCCGATACATCTCATACTCATACATACTTCTTATTATTTTTTTTTATTTTTTTTTAACGGCCCATAAAATTTGTACATCGGCAGCCCATTCGTTTTGTTTTGTTTTGCTTAATTGGCGGCGCTGGGTTTGTGCCGGTGTAATGCAATGGTCAAAAAAAGTCAGTGTTAGTTTTTTTTTTCTGACAGACCAGCCCATGAAACACGTAGATCAGTGGCCCATTGGTTCTTTTCTTGATTGACACTGGGCTGGCCCAATCACAACTTTAAACGAGTGAGCAGGCGTGCAGCAGTGTCAGTGTGTATCTGTCAAAATAGTCAGCGAGATGGAGAAGAAACGCAAGGAATGTGCAGAGAAATAGCGTGAAAAAATAGAACCAGGCCCTTAAAGCAGACACTGTGTCAAAATATATGTTTTCTGACCTTCATCAGCTCCTGTGACAGATGATGATAGTGAGGAGGATCAGGAGAGAGATGAGAAAGTGTAGAGCCTGCGGTAAGCAGAACTACTTTCAAAACACTTAGGCTATGTCATGAGTGTAGGAACCCATAACCCAGTTACAGATTATTTCCACATCTGCATAGTTGTCGATTACCGCAATTCACTAGAAATTTAATGAGAGGCGTTTGTAAACCATGTTTTCCGCCAAAATAAAATCTTGATGCAGTTTGCGTCAAAATAAAAGATCATGTGCTTATCTCTTTCAAGTATAGAAATTGGTACTATGAAAGTTTCCTTTATTTTTTAGTGCATTTGTTTTACAAAATATGGCTATTACTGTCATTGGATTAATATTATAACTATTATGTAGTAGTAGGTGTAATGTAAATAGACACTGTAACTAAAAGAGGCTTGAATTTTTCTTTGTTTAATTTGCACACTGAATATGGGTTGGAGCTTTTAATTTTGAACTCTCAAAGTGCACCAGATTGATGAATTTAACATTAAAATGCACAAAATTTTCTCACGGGGGAGCATGCCCCCAAACCCCCCTAGAAGGACCGAGGTCCCACCACCACAGTTTTAACAAAAATCCTGTAAGGAACACTTGTATTGCTATGCCAATGCAGCTTATATCTTGTTTCAGGATTCATCACTGTGTAGTATAGTTCAACTGTATTAATAAATATCAAATTTTTACTTATTTCATCTGTTAACTCTCACTCGTTCCTATACTCACTCATTACATGGAATTAGTGGTTTTAATGAATAGGAATTGGTATGCATATAATTAAGGGCGTGCAAAGATGTCTGGTGTTTATGATCATATAGTGGGCCGGTCTGGGCCAAAATGCCCGGGCCGATTTTTTGTCCCAGTCCAGCCCTGAATGAATTGTAGAGCTCTCAAATTTAATTAGTAAAAATGCAATTACGATGAGTAACGCTGGGTACAATTTAAGCTAAAACGGCTTGCCATAAGGCTGACAAGATTGACTGAACCCTTTGTCACAAAAGCCGGTATTTTCCACTGTCAAGGCATAGCGAGTTCATGTTTTACAGCAGAAACGACAAGCCCCGAAAAGTCTGTTTTAGCGAATCAGTGCGCAGTATTCAGGTCAGGTGACAAGGCTGCTTGCTTGTCACTTTGAAAAGACGCGCTAGCTGAGAGGAGTTTCGTCAAAGCTGACTAAAAGTGATCGAGGATTATGGAGTGAGGATGGATTTCAGCGAACTTGATGAACCCGTGATCTCGGGGGGTAAAAGGAAAATAAAAGCTGAAACTTTTTCACAGAATCTTGCTAAAACAGCACGTTAGTGGTGAGGGAATTGCGTGTACGTTAATCACAACAACAAAGTTTGACAGGCGTCTATGTCAGCTGAGATGATTTACGTTACAAAGATTAACGATTAAAGATTAATTAATTATTAAAAGATTAAAGTGTTTTATTATGTATCATAGCAATTACTTGGCTTTGTTTAACTCTAAAACATGAAATGTGGAGTTATCTGCTTTTGCCACACACACACAAAATATATATATATATTTTTTTGTTTGTTTGTTTGTTTGTTTTTTGTTGTTGTTATTATTACTTAATCAAAACAACCCGGCTGCAGTTTGATTGATATTCAAATGCACAATATATAAAAAAAACATGATATATGAAAATGAACAAGAACGGAGTTATCTGTTTTTGCAAATGAACTCTGTTATATATATTTAGCCCCGATTTTGGCTCGCCGACAGGTTTTGAGAAATCGCAGACAAATGCCCGAAATCACAGGCAAATCGGTGCTCGTTCACGCGAGTGGCAATCACGCAGTGTGAATGAGCAAAGACGCGATCTGAGATAATCGCAGACGAGTCGCCGACGCCCGTGAGATATTTGGCATGCTAAATATCTGGACCTGTCGGCGATTCAAAATCCTGCTGTGTGAAAGTGTTCTGAGTGAAAACTACATCGGCGATGACCGATAGCCAATGAGAGAACAAGATACAGAGCAGTGGGATGTTCAGGGAGGAGTTATAGACCACAATATCAGTATTTTAATAGATATATTTACAATTATATCAAACAGAAACAAAGCACAAACATGCTTGACCAGCAGCAACAGCAGCACATTGCAAAATTATTTATTTACCCCCAACTCTCTTTGCAGAACACACAGTCCTTGCTCCCCTTGTCTTCCCAGCCATTTCCTCATGCATAATATGTTTTTCTTTTTCTCCTTTTCGCTGCAAATCAGTACACAGACTATTTAGATCGCAAGCTTCTTGCAGGCTATCATTTTTAATAACAATTTCAGTGTCGCGCGAAAACTGTGGTCTACGCACACGGGATTTTGCGCTATTTCCTTATCACTTCTCGCGTGTGTTTGGTTGCGAAACGTAGTTTGCGGACCAGACAGAAGTTGTCGGCGATTCTTCCTCTTGAAAGTCATGCAGTGTGAAACCTCCAGTCGCCGATGCATCGTGCAGTGTGAACACACCAGCAACTGAATGTTAACCTGGATAGTCACGCAGTGTGAAAAGAACAGTGACCCGACTACTTTGAAAATCGTGCAGTCTGAACTCGGCATTAGACAAATACAGTAGTATACAGCAAATTTAAAAAATACAGTAAGTCTCTGTATGTGGTGTTAGACGTCACAGAAATTCCCATGATGCAATTGGAATCACAGTTATTTACTGTAAAGAGAAATAGCAGTATAATACTGGGGGATTTAAAGTAAATAACTGTAGAAATTACAGAAAAGTCTAACAGTGTAGATAAGTATTATTATTGTTGTTACGATTATTCGTGAGATACAACACATTATAAGGTAGTTTATAAGGCATTATGCATGCATTATAATGTATCAAGAACACCCTTATGATGCATTACAAATGCAGGCTTCATCTGGTGTTATAATGCATTGTACTCTTAAAAGATATAACCACAAATAGGTAAGTATTATAATGTATTGTAACTGTTGTTATGATTATTTATCAGATGTAAGGCATTATGTAAGGCATAATGCATGTATTAGAATGCATTAAGAATATCCTTGTATTATAAATGCATGCTTCATTACATGTTCATGTGTTGCCAAAAAACACGCCCCCTACAGGTAACTAGAGCAAGGCCATTTAAACATGACAATATCATTGCAGTTTCAGTGGCTGTGTTCATGGCAACCAGTTGGTCATGTCACTCTTGGGTGATGGCAGTGTCACATTGAACCGCATATTTAAAGGCAAAGGCTCGCAAGTATTCTTCAGAAAAAAGTAAGTCATTATTCATGTAACCCTAAATACTGAACTGACTGCTAATTAATTAGTTAACTTGACAACTTGAAGCAATCTGTAAAAATAATCAGCTATCTTGGTATTAATTTATAGTAACAACAGACTGCAGGTTCTTTGATTTAAAATTTACTAGTGATTGTGTTACTATGATTGATTGTGTGATTTTAAAGGGGTGCCATTTAATATAGACCATGAAAACTGATCAGACAGCAAGTAATGTAATTTACAAATAATATATAGACTTACATATGGAAATATGTTATAATTAGATTTTACTGTTTACAACAACATATTTTTTTGTATATTCATCATTGCATATAGCAGGGAACATTGTTTGTAGCAATTTTATGCTATTAATGACGATGACAGGTCTGTGTGATGCTGTTTGCAGGTTTTGAGCAGCCAATGGACAACCTGACATTCACAAACAGCATTCTCACAAACAGCATTCAGCATTCTCAGGGACTGAAAGTTCAGTCTTCCTATCCTATTTTCATCCTGATTCTCTTGGTTTATATATTCGCAATGGGATGTAACATTGGACTTATAATCCTGATCTCAACTGAGAAGAATCTACATCATCCTATGCATTTTCTGTTCTGTAACCTTCCAGTGAATGATATACTAGGGACCTCTGTCGTGTTGCCACGCTTAATGCAGGACATTTTAAGGGAAGCCTCAGAGCGTTACATTACATATGTGGGGTGTGTTGTTCAAGCATATTTTGGGCACATATTTGCAGCAGCATGCCACTATGTGCTGATGATCATGGCCTTTGACAGATATGTGGCTATATGTAATCCATTGCAATACACGACTATAATGACCAATAAAATGGTTATTAAACTATCAGCATCAGCCTGGGGGCTGTCAGTATTCATGGTGTCTATTATGTTGGGTCTCACTATACGCCTTTCTCGCTGCAGGTCTAACATTGAAAACCCTTTCTGTGACAATGCCTCACTGTTTTAACTGTCCTGTGAAAATGTGGTCATAAATAATGTGTTTGGAATAATTTATACTGTTATTGCCTTTATCTTCTCACTTGGATCAGTGTTTATAACATATACCAAGATTGCTTCTGTATGCATAACCAGCAAAAACAAAGCACTCAACACCAAAGCCATAAAAACATGTAGTACTCATATAGCTGTTTATATCATCATGTTTGTTTCTGGTGCCACTGTGTTTTTTCTCCATCGTTTTCCAGAATACTCTGACAGCAGGAAATTAGCTAGTATAATGTTTCACATTGTACCACCAGGACTAAATCCTTTAGTATATGGTCTACAAACCAAAGAAATAAGACAAAAATCTGTAAAGTTTTGGTACAGAAATAAAGTTAATCTAAAGTAAATTAATTATAAAGAAAGAAAATCCATTATAAAATGCCATTTTCTCTGGATGAAAATGAGAATATCAATAATATTGTAAAAGTGCTACTGTGAAAATGATTTAGCCCATACTTTTTCTCCACAAAATAATCATGATCAATAATCATGAACACCCCCAAAACGCTTTTGATCACTTTTAATCAGCCTGGTATAAAAAGATGATCTGAGCCAAATTTGGTGAAGATATTACGAATGTTGCAGAAAGGCACATTATATGTGAACAATTTTTGTCGTTGATGTAACATGTTCTGTTAAAATGAGTTATTGTCTGCTTCATATCTGTAAAATCAGCTTGAGTAGTTTGAACTGATGATTGTTTTTGATAATGCAAAACAACAAATTGTGTGTTTGATATGGAATATTTTTCATCAGCACTCACAGCTCTTGACCAAATAGCTTTTGTAGCATATTTAGTTCATACAATGAAGAGTATGAAGTTTTTTTTTTTGTTTACTTATTTGTGTAATTGTGTGTGTGTGTGTGTGTGTGTTTTCTGTGTCAGAAGGGAGGCTGTGACTTTGAAAACTATAGAGAGTGCAATTCACTCCAAGTACAAAAGAATGGAACAGATCGCTGCACCTGTTTCTTTTAAAACAGGATTTTTTTATAGTGCTGAACTACATTCAAGCCGCTCATGATGAAAATATATGCATGCTTGTTATGATAATTATGATCATTTGCAAACAGTGCAAAAAATATGGGCATTCTAAGGTGTTTTTTAAAGAAGCTCTGTAATGCAAAATTCCCTTTTATATATTTTTTTGTTTCATGTAGTAGTGCTTGTTACCATCTTGTTCCATGTAGTTACAGGGTAAGTGTGTAATTGCGGGCTGTAAATTAAAGTGGTTCATGTTACCCTCTTGTTCCATGTAGTTACAGGGTAAGTACAAAAAAACATACATACAAATTCTCATTTCACTGACTCAGAAAACTTTATTTGAAAAACAACTTTTTTGTAAAACAGATTTACAACACTTCTTTTTCGTTTAAAACTGCTTTTTTAAACCAACAATTAATTTCAAATGCTGAAGTCTTGACATAAAGTAGCATGTTTTGTCCCCCCTTTTTTCTCTTGCTTAGCTTCTTCCTTTTGTTCCTCTTTTTTTTCTTTCTTTCCACTGATTAATCTGAAAAAGAAATCATGTATGTTGCTATTCTGTATTATGTATTAAAAGAAACTGCAGTACTCCCAGAAATACGTCCTCACCATTTACTCATCTTTTATAAAAAAATAAAATAAATACATCTCTGGGAATACATATTATGCAAGCTCATGTGTTCCTAGAAGTTGGAGCATCAAACAATTTTTTTTCTCCAACTTTCAAAAAGTTAGTAAGAAAAATTACAATATTTTAAACTTTTTAGACTGTAAACTATCGCTTCAGACCAACTGTAATAAGTTGCTTATCAAATAAAGGTTTCAGAGTCAGTGATATTAGACTGAATTAGGGCTGTCACGATGTTAGATTTTTCACACCATGGTTATTGTGGCCAAAAGAATTCACGATATCGCGATATCTATAGAATCTATATGGTAGTTATCAGACAAATTAATTTTTACTTTGTTTATATAATTTTTCTTTTTTACCCAACAAACATAAGGATACTGATAAACACAAGGCACATGCATTTTTACTTCTTGCGTACTCAATCTATGGCAATTTTTTGTTAAGGAAGACAAGCATGAAGATTATTTGGTTTCAAACTGAAGCCAAACACTGTCTGAAGGTTTCCTGAAGAACTGAAAACTCTTAAACCCAAGGCCGGACTTACCATTGGGCTTGACTGGGCTCAAGCCCATGGGCCCCGCACGTTTACATTTGATTTTTTTTTCAATAATATGTCAGTCATTTAATTTTTCATTTAAAGTTTGTTGATTGGTCTAGCATTGTTACCTGGCCCTGCCCTGCAATGAAAAATGCAATTTAATTAGCTAAATTAAATGTCAGTCATCTTGAGGTTTGCTGATTGGTTATTGGCAGTTACGTAGTGCCTCGTTTACTGCCGAACCGTTGAAAAAACCTGTCTGCATTAGACAGTAGCCACGTTTCCATTACCCTTCAAATTGCGCAAATTGAAATTGCAAATTGAAAATAAGCACAATGGAAACACGTCAATTTCGCAAAAACTCCCGTTTATCGCAAAAAAAGTTTTACGCTCGCATGAGGGGGTTTTTCAGGCAATTCGAAAAAGGAATATTTCACAAAACTGCAATGGAAACAGT
The DNA here is from genome assembly GCF_964197995.2 of Scardinius erythrophthalmus. Lineage (NCBI taxonomy): Eukaryota > Metazoa > Chordata > Actinopteri > Cypriniformes > Leuciscidae > Scardinius > Scardinius erythrophthalmus. The sequence continues at coordinate 24,363,032 of NC_138237.1, read as the reverse complement.
TTTTGCGCATTTACAGTCACCTGACTTAGAAGACACTGTGTGTTTGAGGTCCATGTATAGCTACGCAAATAATAATAATTTTATATTATTTAATTATAATATTTAATAGGCTATATTTAGAAGACGCTTTTATGCAAAAAAGGAACAAAGGTGGAGCGCCCACTGCATGACACAGAGGCGCAGGCGCGAACACTTGCATTTTCCTATCAACAGTGGAAACAACTTAAAATACTCTATCATTTCTGGTCATACAGAAAATAATAATACATTATTCTCAACTACTTTTATTTGTGTAAACTCACAATAACAAGAAAACGTTGTGCTTTTGTAAAATAAAAGAAAACAATCAGACGCACTTTCATGATCTCCGTAAACTGGAGCGCGAGAACTGAAACAAAATATAGCCTATGTAGGCTAAAGCTTGAAATGTCCACTTTAAAAATAACAAATTCGAATCGAAAGCTAACACCTTCTGATTAATCCGTATGAAAGGTGCATTTCTCTCTAAAAGCGCATCTGCTTAACAGCGGAGATGGAGATGTGATTTTAGCCAAAGCAATAGTTTATTAATAATATTAATGGCTCTTCTCATTCAGCACTGCGTGAAAAACATCAATTCCAGGCTCTAATTTGGCCTTAGAAAACCAGTAAAATCGACATGTTTTCCATATTAATTTGTGAATATTTTAAATGTTTAATAAAGGGACAAAAATCTGAAAATTCGTCGATATTTACTTTTTTGCGCAGCAGTTGGTGTAGCCAGTTCAAATTAAAATGTTGGTGTTCAACTTTGCGTTTTAAAAAGACAACAACCGTTAATTTTTCGTTTTTCAATTACGGGTTAAAAAAGGAAAAACGAATGGACACAAAAGTAACCTACATGGATCGTTTGGATAAAATACGAGACAGAGTTCTTTATTAAATTCATAAAAGAAACGTCTCGGTTACTAATGTAACCCTCGTTCCCTGAAGGAGGGAACGGGAGCCGTAACGTCGACGTGACGACGTAATTGGGATCACTTCAGAGAGCCCTATCAACTTCGAGTATCTACAGAACAAGCCAATGAACGTTGGCGTGCGTGAACGCGTCAGGAAACAGGAAGCGGGCGCACGCACACATTGTTTTCCGCTGAGGAGCCGAGATTTGTGACGGCCATGCAGCGATGGTCAGCAACGGTGGCGACGGGACGTTACGTCTCCCGTTCCCTCCTTCAGGGAACGAGGGTTACATTAGTAACCGAGACGTTCCCTTTCAGTCGCTCACGTTCGACGTAACGTCGACGTGACGACGTAATTGGGATCCCATGGAAAACGCCATGGTTGCTGCCACATCCAGCGCCCTACGCAAGACTCTCAGACCCCCAACTATTGGGGCGGAAGACCTGCGTAGAGGGAGTTCAACTGCTGTTCCATTATACCTCACACAGCGGAACTCTTGGATAACACTGGGAAAGCGTACCTCTCCAGGGGAAAGAACGCTGCGGAGCCACATCCTGCCCGAAGGGAGGTAACGTGGAGAATACACATATGGACTGGCCGAAGGGGCAGTGCAACATATGGAATGTCACTGGGGTGGCTCCACCCGAAGAGGGAGACACACCGTCGGCCGAGCAGACTCTGCCAAGGGAAGACACGGGCTCACCGCAGGGAGCTGGTCGTGGAAGAATACACATATAGGATCGCCGCAGGGATCGCACATATGGAACCCAGCCTAGCACAAGTTACACAAGCATACGAACACTAGGCCTGGCGTCGGACACTCCGCAACGTCCGACTGCCGAAGGGGTGTGGAGGAACTCACAGGGTTCGCCCATGGGGAACTCGACTGGAGTAAAAAGCGCACGTATCCGTTCCTAGGAAGGGAGTGGCGCAGCAAGCCGACACTAGAGCGGGAACTTCGGTGTTACCGGCTAGTAGAAGCGAGCACACAGGAAGAAACCGGCTCAACGCGTAAGCTATAAAACCTAGCGAACGTGTTAGGTGTCGCCCAGCCCGCAGCTCTACAGATGTCTGTCAGCAAGGCGCCGTGTGCCAGCGCCCAGGAAGAAGCGACACTCCTAGTGGAGTGGGCTTTCAACCCAGGCGGGCAGGGCACGCTTTGGGCTTCGTAAGCCAAGGCAATGGCATCCACTATCCAGTGGGCCATCCTCTGCTTGGAGACAGCCTTCCCTTTCTGCTGGCCTCCGTAACAGACGAAGAGCTGATCTGAGGTCCTGAGGCTTTGCGTTCTGTCCACGTACAGAAGCAGAGCGCGAACGGGACAGAGAAAAGCCAGGGCTGGGTCTGCCTCCTCCAAAGGCAGCGTTTGCAGGTTCACTACCTGGTCCCGGAAGGGAGTGGTAGGAACCTTGGGCACGTATCCGGGCCGGGGTCTCAGGATGACGTGAGAGTTATCCGGGCCGAATTCTAGGCACGATTCGTCGACCGAAAATGCATGCAGGTCCCCTACCCTCTTGATAGAGGCCAATGCAACCAGGAGTACTGTCTTACAGGACAGAATTTTTAACTCAGCTGATTGCAGAGGCTCAAAGGGTGGTCTCTGAAGTGCCGAAAGGACCAGAGACAAATCCCAAGAGGGTATAGAGAGTGGGCGAGGAGGATTCAGTCTCCTCGCTCCCCTCAGGAACCTGACGATCAGGTCATGCTTTCCCAAAGACTTACCATCAACAGCATCGTGATGTGCAGCAATAGCGGCAACATACACTTTAAGGGTGGAGGGAGACAGCCTTCGCTCTAGCCCTTCTTGCAGGAAGGAAAGCATGGCTCTGATCGAGCAAGATCGGGGGTTCTCCTCGTGAGAGGAGCACCAGTCAACGAACAGGTTCCACTTCAACGCATAGAGGCGCCTCGTAGAGGGGGCTCTAGCGGAAGTGATGGTGTCAACTACCGCAGGGGGTAGGTCACCTAGAACCTCCGCGTCCCGTCCAGGGACCAGACATGGAGTTTCCAGAGGTCTGGACGTGGGTGCCATAGGGTGCCCCGTCTCTGAGAGAGCAGATCCTCTCTCAGAGGAATGGGCGAGGGAGGGGCTGTCGCAAGGAGCACTAGTTCCGGGAACCAGGTCCGGTTGGGCCAATACGGCGCAACTAACAAGACCTGCTCTTCGTCCTCCCTGACTTTGCACAAGGTCTGTGCAAAAAGGCTCACTGGGGGAAACGCATACTTGCGAAGGCCCCGGGGCCAGCTGTGTGCCAGAGCATCCGTGCCGAGGGTCCCCTCGGTCAGGGAATAGAACAACTGGCAGTGAGACGTGTCCGGGGCGGCAAACAGATCTACCTGTGCGGTCCCGAAGCGCCTGAAAATCAGCTGGACCACCTGGGGATGGAGTCGCCATTCTCCCGGTAGCACCTGCTGTCGTGAGAGCTCGCCGGCTGCACGATTGAGCAGGCCCGGAATGTACACGGCACGAAGCGACCTCAGATGCTTCTGACTCCAGAGGAGGAGATGGCGGGCGAGTTGTGACATGCGGCGGGAGCGTAGACCACCCTGGCGGTTGATGTACGCAACGGTCGCAGTGCTGTCCGTACGGACCAGTACGTGCTTGCCTAGTAGCAGCGTTTTGAAACGGCTTAGTGCAAGACGTACTGCTAACAACTCGAGGCAGTTGATGTGCCAATGCAGTTGAGGCCCCGTCCACAGACCTGAAGCTGCATGCCCGTTGTACGTGGCCCCCCAGCCGGTGGCAGAGGCATCCGTGGAGACCACAGAGTGCCTGGACACTTGTTCCAGGGGAACACCTGCCCGCAGGAACGAAGGGTCCGACCACAAGCTGAGAGTTTGGCGACAGTGCGGAGTCACTTGGACCCGGCACGAGCCGCTCTGCCACGCCCATCTCGGGACTCGATCATGGAGCCAGTGTTGGAGCGGCCTCATATGAAGCAATCCGAGCGGCGTAACCGCGGCTGCAGATGCCATATGCCCCAGGAGCCTCTGAAACAGTTTCAGTGGTGCCGCTGTTCTGCGTCTGAGCATGCTCACGCAGTTCAACACTGACTGGACCCGGGCCTCGGTGAGGCTCGCTGTCATGTTGATCGAGTCCAACTCCATACCGAGAAAAGAGATCCTCTGCCCGGGGGTGAGTTTGCTCTATTCCCAGTTGACCCGAAGCCCTAGGTGGCTGAGGTGACTGAGCACCATGTCCCTGTGTTCGCACAACTGCTCTCTCGACTGGGCCAGAATAAGCCAGTCATCGATGTAGTTGAGGATGCGAACACCACGCTCGCACATGGGAGCAATGGCCGCCTCCGCAACTTTCGTGAAGACGCGGGGCGACAGGGCCAGCCCGAAGGGTAAGACCTTGTACTGATATGCCCGTCCCTCGAACGCAAAGCGGAGAAACGGTCTGTGTCGAGGGAGTATCGAGACATGAAAGTACGCGTCCTTCAGGTCGATCGCTGCAAACCAATCTTGGGGACGGATGCATTTGAAAATGCGTTTCTGCGTAAGCATCTTGAACGGTAGCCTGTGAAGGGACCGGTTCAGAACGCGCAGGTCCAAGATTGGTCGTAACCCACCACCTTTCTTGGGTACAATGAAGTACGGGCTGTAGAAGCCGGTCTTCATATCGGCTGGAGGGACCGGCTTGATCGCGTCTTTCGCCAGTAGGACTGCGATCTCTGCCCTGAGCACAGGGGCATTGTCCGCCAAAACACGGGTGAACAGAATGCCCCTGAAAGCAGGGGGACGCCGGGCGAACTGAATCACATAGCCGAGTCTGATGGTACGGATGAGCCAGCGAGACGGGCTGGGAAGCGTTAACCAGGCTCCCAGAGACCGAGCAAGCGGGACCAACGGCACCACAGACGTACCCGGGGTGGGGCAGCGCGGCGGAATGCAGGGACCCGACTCGGACGGCACAGCGGCCCGAAGTGGGGTCTGAGTGTGTGGTGCAACACATACCTGCTTCCGTCGAAGGGCAGAGCGAGTGTGCGGAGGCGTCAGTGCGTCCAGGATTGACGCACTGACGCCCGTCTCAGGGTCGTTTGCACCGTCGCTTGCCTCCTGGTTTGGCAGCGGCCTGGACGGGCGGGGTCGGCTTCCTACGGCTTGCTCCGCGCTGAGGCCTGGATGGTTGCTGCTGCTGCTGGGGCTCAGCGGGAGCGGAGGACGCCGCAGAAGGCCGACCTCGGCGACGAGTAGACGGAGGGTCTGCGGCCGGCGGACCGTGCGGCCGAGAACTGCTGGGCAAAGCTCTCGACCGCGTCGCCCAACAACCCAACCTGGGAAAGAGGGGCATCCAGGAACCGATATTTATCGGTGTCCCTCATATCCATCAGGTTGAGCCAGAGGTGGCGCTCCTGGACCACCAAGGTGGACATCGCCTGACCGACTGAATGTGCGGTTTCCTTCGTTGCCCGGAGGGCGAGGGCGGTTGCCACACGGAGCTCCCGGAGGAGCTCTGGGTCAGAACCACCCTTGTTCATGTCCATGAGCACCTGGGCCTGGTGGACCTGCAAAAGCGCCATGGCATGGAGGGCGGAAACAGCCTGTCCACAGGCCTTGTAAGCCTTCGCCGTTAGACCGGACGAAAACTTACAGGCCTTGGACGGGAGGCGTGGATTACCCCGCCAAGAGGAAGCGGACGCCGGACACAGCTGCATCCCGACGGCCCGCTCCACTGGGGGGATATCCACATACCCCTTAGCTGCCCCGCCGTCGAGGGTGGCGAGGGGGGAGGAGCCACTAGAACGGCTTCGGGCACTATACGGTGCCTTCCACGTCCTAGAAAGCTCCTCATGCACTTCCGGAAAGAAAGGTACCGGGGCGGCGCACTGAGAACCAGCACGGCCCGCCCCGAGAAACCAATCGTCCAACCGAGAAGGTTCGGGACGTGGTGGAGGGTTCCACGCAAGCCCAACCTTCTCGGCGGCCCGGGAAAACATAGCCGTCCATTCTGGATCCGTCTCGGACAACGCTACACGCCCCGAGGGGGGCAATGCAGCCGAGTCTTCATCTCCAGAGGACTGAAGCTCCCCCTCCGATGCTGCGATCGACATCTGATCGTCAGCTGGAGCCCCAAAGGAAACGGTTGGCCGTTCCGGAGAAGGACCAAGACGTTCACTAAGGAGCCCCAATGGCGACAGCGCTTGTGAGGCATGAGGGGCCCGCGGAGGATGACTCGACGGGGAAGCCCTCACGGTAATCCTCAGATCACCCTGGTCATGCACCGAAGTAGGTCTATTCTGCGGGGCAGAATAGACACTAGATCGGGGCATAGGCGAGGGGACTGCACCTCCCTTGAGGTAAGCGAGTCTCGATCTAAGCGCTGCGATAGTCATATTCCCGCAATGGGAACATGAACTATCTACAAAAGCTGCCTCAGCGTGTTGAATGCCCAAACACGAGAGGCAACTACTGTGGCCATCTGCTGGCTCCAGGGAACGAAGGCATCCAGAAACGCTCAAGCGGAATGACATCTTTTCAAAGGCAGTCTTTTCCTGTAGAGTTCGGAAGTGAAAGCAAAAGCTCGGCTCCGAAGTGAAAGACAATGTGTGCGTGCGCCCGCTTCCTGTTTATACCCGCGCAGCGGGGCGGGGGCGCGTGACGCGTTCACGCACGCCAATGTTCATTGGCTTGTTCTGTAGATACTCGAAGTTGATAGGGCTCTCTGAAGTGATCCCAATTACGTCGTCACGTCGACGTTACGTCGAACGTGAGCGACTGAAAGGGAACAATAATTAGCCTATAGGAATACTGGATTCTAAATCTCAAAGAAATGCCACAATCAAAACATAATGTTTTCCAGGTAAATAAGTGTTTTATTCTCATTCTGACCAAGACATTTGTGCATTGCAATAAACATGATCACTTTGAACTTTTTTAATCATTGTTTATTTATTGGAAAAAAACTTTTTCAAGCTTCAATCAGTGGTCATATAAATACATTATTACGTTTTTTAACATGTAACACTGTCTACAGTACCAGTCACCTTTTGAAAGTAGCTTTGCACTTCAAATAACGATTGGATCGATTATATTGTTACGCCACCAGATGGCGACAAATGACTTCAATCAATCAATCAAATTTTATTTATATAGCGCCTTACAACAACCTGAAAGGTGCCCAGGGCGCTTTCCAGTATAAAAACAAAAAACACAGCAAACAGCAATAAATAAAAGCACAAATATACATAAAAACAGCAATCGAGTCAGTGGCTACATATCGAAAGCTTGTCTGAAAAGATGTGTCTTCAACTGCGATTTAAAAACACACAACTCAGTGATGCTTCGCAGCTGTCCCGGAAGTGCGTTCCACAGCTTTGGGCCCTGAACAGCAAATGACCGGCCTCCAAACTTTTTATACTTGAACTTGGGTGTGACCAGCCTGGTGTGTTCAGAGGAGCGCAGAGTTCTGGCTGGTTGGTGGACCATTACCAACTCCGTGAGGTAAACAGGGGCCAGACCATTGATGGCCTTAAACACAAACATCAGGATCTTAAACTCCACCCTGAACCGCACTGGGAGCCAGTGGAGAGAGCGGAGGACTGGGCTGATGTGAGAGCGTTTGGAGGTATTGGAGAGGAGACGTGCTGCAGCGTTTTGTACCAGTTGAAGCCGATTGAGGAGTGATTGACTAAGTCCAGTGTAGAGGGCATTACAGTAGTCAATCCGCGAGCTGATGAAGGCATGGACAGCTTTTTCAAGGTCAGCTCGGGACAGGAATGGTTTGACCTTACTGAGTAGCCTTAGCTGGTAAAAGCTTGCTTTCACAACTGCACTTATCTGTTTTCCAAAAATCATACCACTGTCAAAAATAACACCCAGGTTGCACACTGCCGTATCAAACCGAGGTGTTGGAGGACCAAAACTGGGGGAACTGTTGGGTGAGTCCGGGGTGAACAAGATGTACTCAGTCTTTTCTTCATTCAGGGGAAGGTAGATCTGAAGATCGTCTGCATAAAAGTGAAAACGGACATTGTAATTGGAGATGAGTTGACCAAGTGGCAGCATATAGAATGAGAACAGTATAGGACCCAGAATGGATCCTTGAGGGACACCAGATGACAGAGGAGCGGCTGAAGAGGAGAAGTCATTAAGCATAACTGAAAAGGTTCTGTTTGTGAGGTATGTTGAAAACCATTTGAGAACCATGCCCTGCAGTCCGACAGTGTTTTGAAGTCGGGAGATGAGAATGGCATGATCTATGGTATCAAATGCAGCGGTCAGGTCTAATAACACCAAAACCACAGAGCTTTTACTGTCCAGGGCTCCAAGAATGTCGTTATGGACCCTAAGTAATGCAGATTCCGTGTTATGCCGAGACCTGAAACCAGACTGAAATTTATCGACAATGGCGTGCAGTTGAAGATGAGACTGAAGCTGGGTGACAACAATCTTCTCCATCAGCTTAGCCAGGAATGGCAAATGAGATATTGGGCGGAAGTTGGACAGTATGGAAGAATCGAGGTTTGGTTTCTTTAGCAGTGGTCGGACAATGGCATGCTTGAGGGCAGTTGGAACAGTGCCCAAACTGAGACAACTGTTTATAAAGGAGACAAGGCAGGGGCCCACGATGTCAATAGCTTCCTTCATAATCCTTGCAGGAACAGCGTCTAGAGGGCAGGTGGTAACCTTCAATTCATGGACAGCTTTTTTGAGATCCACAAGGGTAACTGCCTCAAAGTTCTCCAGCACACATTGTACCGCTTGTGAGGGTATGACAGCAGCAGGGGCTTGTGTGATGGCTTGCCTAACAGACGAAACCTTGTCCAGAAAGTACTGTTTGAATGCACTACAAGAGTGTTCAGATACATTATTCAAACCAACAGACACCGGATTTATCACAGAGTTAATAGTGCTGAACAAGATTCCAGGGCGTTGACTATTGCTGTTGATGAGATTGGAGAGGCACTGTCCTTTAGCTTCCTTCACTGCTCTCTGATAGGTGGAAAGGTTGTCTCTAAACATCTCCAGTGACACCTGCAGCCTATCCTTCTTCCATTTACACTCAGCCTGTCTACACCGACGCCTAAGGTCCCGAGTTGTATCATTGAGCCAGGGGTCTGATGGGCTTTTGGTACCCATTACCTTGTAGGGGGCAACAGAGTCCATAATCTGAGAGCAAATAGTGTGAAAGGAGGAGAGGAAAAGTTCAGGACACATAGGTAATGCCAAGTCAGCAGCAGAGCAGAGATCAGAGGCAGTAAAGGCAGCAACAAAGTCATTAACTGTAGAAGAGGTAATGATTCGCCGACATTGGGGGACAGTGGATGTGGGTGCAGATGGAGCAGCACGGATGTCAAAACGTATGAGAGAGTGATCGGATACAGGAAAATCCAGGACCTCACAGATTGACACTGTCACCCCACGCGAGATGATGAGATCAAGGATATGACCTAACCTATGAGTCGGGCAAGATATGGACTGGGTCAGATCCAGTGAGTGGAGAAGTGCATTAAAATCATTAGCAGATTTATCAGAGGGGCAACAAACATGAATGTTAAAGTCACCACAAATTAGGATATTGTCAAACTTTGGCATGAACTCTGACAAAAACTCTGAAAAATCATTAAAAAAGTCCTTGTTTAATTTAGGCGACCGGTAGATTATTGCACATAAAATAGGACAGGACAATGTGAGCACAAATACTTGTAACTCAAAGCTAGAGAACCCTCTAGTGGTCAGCTGGCGACACTTCAGTGACTGTCTGTATGTGGTGGCTATCCCCCCGCCCCTACCCGTTTGTCGCGGGGTGTTGAGGTAGAGATAGCCAGAGGGGAGAAGTTCCGAAAAGGCACTAACGTCACCTGGGCAGAGCCAGGTTTCAGTGAGAAAAAACAAATCCAGATTATGAGAGGAAATGACATCATTGAGGACAAATGTTTTGTTATTGAGCGATCTAGTGTTACAAAGTGCCATACGGAACGTGGCCGAGTTGACAGGCGGCGATGTCACGCGAGGAATTAGACGGAGATTACCTTGGACACAGCACCGGGTGACTGTTTTTCTGTGGCGGAGACACGCAGATGAAACGCCGGTGTCAGGGCTAACCAGCCGAAGCCACCGGTAACATTCCCGCGATCTTCTTACACTGCCAAGCTCCAGTCGATCTCCACACCTCAGCGGCGGAGAATCCAGGTGAGTCCTCAGCCTGACATGTAACCCGCCTCTCCGACCGCGTCTTCTGCGGCGCTTTCTACCTGATAGCAGACAGACAGGGCGTCTCAGAAGAGGAGGAATTGGTGTCAACAGTGGCGATGGTAGTTTGAAGGACTGGGCGTTTAGGAGCCCAATTGATGCAAAACGCAATTCCAGCAGCGTAGTCCGATCGAGTAGCAAGTCGACTTGAAAAACATTTGTCATTGAATCGTTCATTCAGGAGATTCGTTCAAAAATGCTGATTCATCTATGAAACAAGTGTATTTGATTGAGGAACTGAATCATTCATTCAAACCCAAGTTTTTGTTTTTTTTTATAATTCAGATTAATTAAAAATTTTTAATAGACTTCAGCAATTAACATAAATGATGTTATTTTGTTTAGTTGTTTGATCAGAATCGTAATCTCTATTTTTATTCTCAGTTTATCCAGAATTGTGTAGCTCTAATACATAGCTTGCGTATGTATCATTTTGTTCTATTTAAAGTAATGTATAGAAGGTAGGGCCCGAAAGTGACTCAAGCCCAGGGGCCCCCAAACGTAGTTTGCGGACCAGACAGAAGTTGTCGGCGATTCTTCCTCTTGAAAGTCATGCAGTGTGAAACCTCCAGTCGCCGATGCATCGTGCAGTGTGAACACACCAGCAACTGAATGTTACCCTGGATAGTCACGCAGTGTGAAAAGAACAGTGACCCGACTACTTTGAAAATCGTGCAGTCTGAACTCGGCATTAGACAAATACAGCAGTATACAGCAAATTTAAAAAATACAGTAAGTCTCTGTATGTGGTGTTAGACGTCACAGAAAATTCCCATGATGCATTGGGAATCACAGTTATTTACTGTAAAGAGAAATAGCAGTATAATACTGGGGGATTTAAAGTAAATAACTGTAGAAATTACAGAAAAGTCTAACAGTGTAGATAAGTATTATTATTGTTGTTACGATTATTCGTGAGATACAACACATTAAGGTAGTTTATAAGGCATTATGCATGCATTATAATGTATCAAGAACACCCTTATGATGCATTACAAATGCAGGCTTCATCTGGTGTTATAATGCATTGTACTTTTAAAAGATATAACCACAAATAGATAAGTATTATAATGTATTGTAACTGTTGTTATGATTATTTATCAGATGTGTAAGGCATTATGTAAGGCATAATGCATGTATTAGAATGCATTAAGAATATCCTTGTATTAAAAATGCATGCTTCATTACATGTGTTCATGTGTTGCCAAAAAACACGCCCCCTACAGGTAACTAGAGCAAGGCCATTTCAACATGACAATATCATTACAGTTTCAGTGGCTGTGTTCATGGCAACCAGTTGGTCATGTCACTCTTGGGTGATGGCAGTGTCACATTGAACCGCATATTTAAAGGCAAAGGCTCGTAAGTATTCTTCAGAAAAAAGTAAGTCATTATTCATGTAACCCTAAATACTGAACTGACTGCTAATTAATTAGTTAACTTGACAACTTGAAGCAATCTGTAAAAATAATCAGCTATCTTGGTATTAATTTATAGTAACAACAGACTGCAGGTTCTTTGATTTTAAATTTACTAGTGATTGTGTTACTATGATTGATTGTGTGATTTTAAAGGGGTGCCATTTAATATAGACCATGAAAACTGATCAGACAGCAAGTAATGTAATTTACAAATAATATATAGACTTACATATGGAAGTATGTTATAATTAGATTTTACTGTTTACAACAACATTTTTTTGTATATTCATCATTGCATATAGCAGGGAACATTGTTTGTAGCAATTTTATGCTATTAATGACGATGACAGGTCTGTGTGATGCTGTTTGCAGGTTTTGAGCAGCCAATGGACAACCTGACATTCACAAACAGCATTCTCCTTGTGGAGGGACTGAAAGTTCAGTCTTCCTATCCTATTTTCATCCTGATTCTCTTGGTTTATATATTCGCATTGGGATGTAACATTGGACTTATAATCCTGATCTCAACTGAGAAGAATCTACATCATCCTATGCATTTTCTGTTCTGTAACCTTCCAGTGAATGATATACTAGGGACCTCTGTCGTGTTGCCACGCTTAATGCAGGACATTTTAAGGGAAGCCTCAGAGCGTTACATTACATATATAGGGTGTGTTGTTCAAGCATATTTTGGGCACATATTTGCAGCAGCATGCCACTATGTGCTGATGATCATGGCCTTTGACAGATATGTGGCTATATGTAATCCATTGCAATACACGACTATAATGACCAATAAAATGGTTATTAAACTATCAGCATCAGCCTGGGGGCTGTCAGTATTCATGGTGTCTATTATGTTGGGTCTCACTATACGCCTTTCTCGCTGCAGGTCTAACATTGAAAACCCTTTCTGTGACAATGCCTCACTGTTTAAACTGTCCTGTGAAAATGTGGTCATAAATAATGTGTTTGGAATAATTTATACTGTTATTGCCTTTATCTTCTCACTTGGATCAGTGTTTATAACATATACCAAGATTGCTTCTGTATGCATAACCAGCAAAAACAAAGCACTCAACACCAAAGCCATAAAAACATGTAGTACTCATATAGCTGTTTATATCATCATGTTTGTTTCTGGTGCCACTGTGGTTTTTCTCCATCGTTTTCCAGAATACTCTGACAGCAGGAAATTAGCTAGTATAATGTTTCACATTGTACCACCAGGACTAAATCCTTTAGTATATGGTCTACAAACCAAAGAAATAAGACAAAAGTTTGTAAAGTTTTGGTACAGAAATAAAGTTAATCTAAAGTAAATTAATTATAAAGAAAGAAAATCCATTATAAAATGCCATTTTCTCTGGATGAAAATGAGAATATCAATAATATTGTAAAAGTGCTACTGTGAAAATGATTTAGCCCATACTTTTTCTCCACAAAATAATCATGATCAATAATCATGAACACCCCCAAAACGCTTTTGATCACTTTTAATCAGCCTGGTATAAAAAGATGATCTGAGCCAAATTTGGTGAAGATATTACGAATGTTGCAGAAAGGCACATTATATGTGAACAATTTTTGTCGTTGATGTAACATGTTCTGTTAAAATGAGTTATTGTCTGCTTCATATCTGTAAAATCAGCTTGAGTAGTTTGAACTGATGATTGTTTTAGATAATGCAAAACAACAAATTGTGTGTTTGATATGGAATATTTTTCATCAGCACTCACAGCTCTTGACCAAATAGCTTTTGTAGCATAATTAGTTCATACAATGAAGAGTATGAAGTTTTTTTTGTTTTGTTTACTTATTTGTGTAATCGTGTGTGTGTGTGTGTGTGTGTGTGTGTGTGTGTGTGTGTGTGTGTGTGTGTGTGTGTGTGTGTGTGTGTGTGTGTGTGTGTGTTTTCTGTGTCAGAAGGGAGGCTGTGACTTTGAAAACTATAGAGAGTGCAATTCACTCCAAGTACAAAAGAATGGAACAGATCGCTGCACCTGTTTCTTTTAAAACAGGATTTTTTTATAGTGCTGAACTACATTCAAGCCGCTCATGATGAAAATATATGCATGCTTGTTATGATAATTATGATCATTTGCAAACAGTGCAAAAAATATGGGCATTCTAAGGTGTTTTTTAAAGAAGCTCTGTAATGCAAAATTCCCTTTTATATATTTTTTGTTTCATGTAGTAGTGCTTGTTACCATCTTGTTCCATGTAGTTACAGGGTAAGTGTGTAATTGCGGGCTGTAAATTAAAGTGGTTCATGTTACCCTCTTGTTCCATGTAGTTACAGGGTAAGTACAAAAAAAATACATACAAATTCTCATTTCACTGACTCAGAAAACTTTATTTGAAAAACAACTTTTTTGTAAAACAGATTTACAACACTTCTTTTTCGTTTAAAACTGCTTTTTTAAACCAACAATTAATTTCAAATGCTGAAGTCTTGACAGAAAGTAGCATGTTTTGTCCCCCCTTTTTTCTCTTGCTTAGCTTCTTCCTTTTGTTCCTCTTCTTTTTCTTTCTTTCCACTGATCAATCTGAAAAAGAAATCATGAATGTTGCTATTCTGTATTATGTATTAAAAGAAACTGCAGTACTCCCAGAAATACGTCCTCACCATTTACTCATCTTTTACCCTCATGCCATCCAAGATGTATACGTCTTTTCTTCTTCAGATTAACACAAATTAAGGTTTTTAGAAAAATAAAAAATACATCTCTGGGAATACATATCATGCAAGCTCATGTGTTCCTGGAAGTTGGAGCATCAAACAATTTTTTTTCTCCAACTTTCAAAAAGTTAGTAAGAAAAATTACAATATTTTAAACTTTTTAGACTGTAAACTATCGCTTCAGACCAACTGTAATAAGTTGCTTATCAAATAAAGGTTTCAGAGTCAGTGATATTAGACCGTGTTAGGGCTGTCACGATGTTAGATTTTTCACACCATGGTTATTGTGGCCAAAAGAATTCACGATATCGCGATATCTATAGAATCTATATGGTAGTTATCAGTCAAATTAATTTTACTTTGTTTATATAATTTTTCTTTTTTACCCAACAAACATAAGGATACTGATAAACACAAAGCACATGCATTTTTACTTCTTGCGTACTCAATCTATGGCAATTTTTTGTGAAGGAAGACAAGCATGAAGTTTATCTGGTTTCAAACTGAAGCCAAACACTGTCTGAAGGTTTCCTGAAGAACTGAAAACTCTTAAACCCAAGGCCGGACTTACCATTGGGCTTGATTGGGCTCAAGCCCATGGGCCCCACCCGTTTACATTAGATTTTTTTTCAATAATATATCAGTCATTTAATTTTTCATTTAAAGTTTGTTGATTGGTCTAGCATTGTTACCTGGCCCTGCCCTGCAATGAAAAATGCAATTTAATTAGCTAAATTAAATGTCAGTCATCTTGAGGTTTGCTGATTGGTTATTGGCAGTTACGTAGTGCCTCGTTTACTGCCAAACCGTTGAAAAAACCTGTCTGCATTAGACAGTAGCCGCGTTTCCATTACCCTTCAAATTGCGCAAATTGAAATTGCAAATTGAAAATAAGCACAATGGAAACACGTCAATTTTGCAAAAACTCCCGTTTATCGCAAAAAAAGTTTTTACGCTCGCATGAGGGGGTTTTTCAGGCAATTCGAAACAGGAATATTTCGCAAAACTGCAATGGAAACAGTTTTTGCGCATTTACAGTCACCTGACTTAGAAGACGCGGTGTGTTTGAGGTCCATGTATAGCTACGCAAATAATAATAATTTTATATTATTTAATTATAATATTTAATAGGCTATATTTAGAAGACGCTTTTATGCAAAAAAGGAACAAAGCTGGAGCGCCCACTGCATGACACGGAGGCGCGGGCGCGAACACTTGCATTTTCCTATCAACAGTGGAAACAACTTAAAATACTCTATCATTTCTGGTCATACAGAAAATAATAATACATTATTCTCAACTACCTTTATTTGTGTAAACTCACAATAACAAGAAAACGTTGTGCTTTTGTAAAATAAAAGAAAACAATCAGACGCACTTTCATGATCTCCGTAAACTGGAGCGCGAGAACTGAAACAAAATATAGCCTATGTAGGCTAAAAATTGAAATGTCCACTTTAAAAATAACAAATTCGAATCGAAAGCTAACACCTTCTGATTAATCCGTATGAAAGGTGCATTTCTCTCTAAAAGCGCATCTGCTTAACAGCGGAGATGGAGATGTGATTTTAGCCAAAGCAATAGTTTATTAATAATAGCCTATTAATGGCTCTTCTCATTAAGCACTGCGGGGAAAACATCAATTCCAGGCTCTAATTTGGCCTTAGAAAACCAGTAAAATCGACATGTTTTCCATATTAATTTGTGAATATTTTAAATGTTTAATAAAGGGACAAAAAGTCATAAACAAAAATCTGAAAATTCGTCGATATTTACTTTTTTGCGCAGCAGTTGGTGTAGCCAGTTCAAATTAAAATGTTGGTGTTCAACTTTGCGTTTTAAAAAGACAACAACCGTTCATTTTTCGTTTTTCAATTACGGGTTAAAAAAGGAAAAACGAATGGACACATCAAAACAGTTTAATATTATTATGGAAGACCAAACATGAACTGTGTTCCTTGTATAATTATAGTCTAAACAGACTATTTAATAATTTCATAGCCTAGCCATGTTGAATAATAAAAAAAACAAAAACAAACATGAAACAGGAGGGCAGTTAAGAACAGGTAAAACGCTGAAATAACACATTAGTCATATTACGTACCCCAAACAACTAGAATCTAATCTGACACACGCACGAATTGTGTCTCACTTAAACTTTTTGTTCAACAATTGCTTAAAAAATGAAATACCACAAACATGTCATTGATACCAAATCTTCCACAAAACAGACAAAAACTTGTCAAACTTCCATCCTCTCATCCATCATGGACGATACTTTATTCCAGACAGAGACATCAAGCATCATATGCCTCTTGGTGACTGGTTTTGGCTCTGGCACGAGCCCCAGGAAATCTTCATGCCTGTACCACAGGATGTCTTCTTTCAGAGGCCAAAAAAAACGGTTAACTCCAATGATAGACATTGTTTTCACCTGGACAGACTCTTCGTCGACATCCTGAACAACACCTGGGTAGGCCTCCCCATCGTAACAGACCACACACCATTCTCCCACCAAAGACATGGTTATTTCAGGCGTTGTATTGAGCATCACTTGGCATGGCTCTGTCTTCATAGTGGTTTTCTGTGCTTTGTTGAGAACCACAGACTCAGGGGCAAAGCAAAGGCAATCTTCAGGAGCTGAGCAGAAACAGCTTAGGATTCGCCAGTTGATGTGGCCGGACTTGGTGGTAAAAATCTACAAACAAAAAGCACAACAGTCATAATTTCACACAACACAAATATAAACTAAACGAAAACCAACACTTTGGACTGTTGTACTGCTTGTGTGGTGTGTGCTCAAGCTTACCTGGTGGATTTGCATTGTACCACATACAGTTTCAAGCTGGTCTGGTATAGATCTGTCATATTCTTCTATCTCACTTTCTGTGATGTAGAAGAGCTTGATTTTTGACTTCTCTTCTATCAGCTTCTCAAAGAACATCCTCCCATCTGGAATGTCTGTTCCACCAGCAACAAGAACATCTGCCCTCCGTTTCAAGGCTGCGCCAACCCCATCAGCTGCACCCTTTCCATGGCCTGCCTCTAGGAAATTCCATGTGACCTTTTTAAATCCTAGCTGAAATGGAACAGAACTGAGACAGAAGAAGTTCTTCTTTGAACGATACTGCGTCGTTGGTCCATCACTTATCATGTGCAGTGTGTTCAGAGATGGGATGAGCTCTTTGAAGTGAGAGAGTACAGGGCTCAAATGTGTCCATATGGCTGAGGCATCATGTCGCATTGAAGCGGAGACTGAACAAAAGGATTGAGCACCATCAACCGTGTAAGCAACTCCTGTGTGTAGGGATACTTGCTTATGAGAGTCTCCAAAATGTACAGCCTGTATTTCCAAAGAATACTTGCACTGATAATTTTCAGCAAAGTCCACATGGAGAATTAACTCATTTTCTTGAACATTTTCCTTCAGGGCTTTGAGGGTTGAGTACTGATGTGCAATGTTAAAAGAATGTTTGCCAAACTTGTTCTTTAGTGCTGCTGTGAAATTTTCCAACAAGTGTTGAATGGTTCCTTGGATTTGCTCCTTTACTGTTAAGTGAGCAGTGAATGTCACCTTATCACCACCTTTCTTTTTCTCCCTGATTTCAGTTTTGCTCCGCCATTCCATCCACTGTGTTTGCTCACCAGGTTCAAATGTAGCAGTTTGTACTTCTTTGTCCTGGCAATGGACACACTCTCTGTACATGCAGGCTTTAGTTGGACTTTCACAACATAGTGAGTGCATTACGTTTTCAATTCTGTTGGTACTAATTACTTTAAGATAAAGCAACTTATCAGCCATGAGTTGGATGTTTGCATGGGTCTTGCATAAACAGGTATCCCTGTCTTGAATGGAGGGTTTGACGATCCAGAAAGGACGGTTCTCACAGAATTTACTGTATGAGATTTTCACCTGGGGATATTCCTCCTTGAAACTGTGATACAGTCTGAAAAGAGAGTCATTGAGGTAACGCTTCTGCTTTTTGAATTTCTGTCTAGTTATGGTGTCTTTCTTTCCTGTAGTAGCTCGCGAATTGTTGTCACGTTCCAAGAATTCTGTAATCTTCTCTTTTGTAGTCTTGCTCACCACATTACTATGTTTTTGTCTGGAATACTGAAGACCAGGTGTCATTATGTTCTTTCTCATTGTTTTGTAGGATATTCCAAGTTCTTTGTGCGCCGCATACACTAACCGGTATTTCTTCAAAATGTTTCCAGCAATGACCCTTGATATGATTTGTTTTCCTTTAATTTTCTTTTGATGGTAGGTTTGTCGCAGCTGTGAGACTAATGTGTTATGGAACACAAGAGTCTTCCTGAGATTACCATGTCCTCCCCTTATCTGTTTTCTTGCTTTAGTTCTTGGGGACTGATCAGTGGTATGCTTCTTAGTCAGCCTATCTAACCTTTTCCTATACTTATCAACTTTTTGCAAGGCATTTTCCAGCTTTTTTTGAGACTTTTGAAGATCATAGACCTTTCTTCTGTTTCTATTGACTTTTTTGCGTCCTCTTTGCTTTGGGGTTTGGACGGAATCCGCCATACCACTTCTTTCATCATTTGGCACATCCCTATTCTGATTCTCTTGTGGATGGATATCAGGAGATTCGGGAGGACTACTCATTGAAAGATAATTCTCTATTTCTCTTTTTTCTCTGTCCTTAGCTCTCTTCCTTTGTTGATTAATTTTCCATCTTTTTTTCAGATCTGTGTTCTCGTGTGCTCAATAGGGAAACAGATTTCAGTTTTCCTGTTTCTCTTCTTCTACGATATCTTTCTTTCTCGGTCTGCAGATACTGTGCATATTTCTCAGGATCATCTTTCATACGGTTTCTATAAGATTTGGACCTTTGGGCAGCTGCTTTTGGAGCCATATCACACCTAAACACAACAATTATAATGAATTAATTTAGTATTTTAAAAACAAATGCATTGCTTAATTTAAAATATAGTGAGTTTTGATTGGTAAATGTATATTAATTCATTTAAGATAACGTATTCAACATAAATTCTTTAAAGAACAGTATGTTTAATGTATCTGCCGTCATCACCAGCACAACCTGTCATTACCAGCACAAGCTGTAATGTGCTGGTAATGACTGTGCTGGTAATGACACTTTTGTCAAAAAACTAGCCTTACTAGCAAAGATTATGACTTAGCAAGTGTAGCTAGCTGTCTACATGTAATGTACACCATTTTAACTATTAAAGTGATAAAAATAATCCAAAAATTTTGAAAAATACAGAAATACAACACATATGGTAATGGCGCATAATAAGTGTACATGCCCGCCACAAAGAATAAAGAGTAGATTTACTTACTTTTCTGGACATCAAGGCATCAGTCTTGCAGCTTGAAATCCATGTGCTCCACTGTGAAATTAGGTTACCATGGCTACCAAATAAACTTTTGATGAAAAAAAAGTAGTAAAGTGCCTTTATGCAGAGCGTGTTGGTAATGACGGCTAAACCATGGGACAGGTAGAAATTAAGCTAAATAAAGTACAAAATGCATATGCTTAATCTGTGCATGCAGTTTATTAGTTCAGGTAATGTTTAATTCATATGCATATTTTTTTTATTAATTTGTGATAAATAATGTTTGACATATGGCATGACATGTGAAAACTCTGGTGGTGGACAACACCAAAACACAGATAATTTACCACAAAACACCAATAAAATGTGTTAAAATAATTAGTAAGAGCAGCCATAAAAAAAGTCTAGGCTTGTTTTTGTTTATACTAATTAGGGGTGGTAAAATGTATTAGATTTAATTAGTTTTTAATAGAATTACACTCTGTGGACAGAAATAGGCCCGAATTCTGGGAAATACCCACAAAAACGATGTAAATGGCACTCTGTGTCGCTTGTTGCTGGGCGCCGCGGCCGCCGGTGTGTGTACACTCATACAGAATGTGTTCGAATTTTAAAGACGTGGCGCTGCGCCTCTCGTCCGGTGTGTGACCACCTTTAAGGTGCTGTTTTCTTTGAAGCCGAAGAACTCTGTTCTTAATACTGGCGAGCTTACTTTTTTCGGGTGTGGACAGTGTTTCACTCTAGCTGTGTGGGCGCGGACGAGCTCTAGCTGCGTCGTCTTCTTATTTGATAGGTGTCCGCGGGTGCAATACAGACACCTGAGAGGTCAACCAGGTACGGGCGCTGTAGTATTTACGTGTCATGTTATCATAAGAGTCCTATTCATTTTAAACATTGTGGTTATCGCCAATACCGGTATATTGTCACACTCTAAATTAACACGATGTCGATATTTCATGCTTTGAATATCACGATTGTCGTCAACACCGGTGTATTGCGACACCCCAGACTGTGTATATGTATTTTTTATTGTACTTACCCTGTAACTATGGAACAAGAGGGTAACAAGCACCACTTTAATTTACAGCCCACAATGTCACACTTACCCTGTAACTAGGCTACATGGAACAAGAGTAGCCTATATTTACCAGTAGGCCTATTAAAAAAAATGCAATAGTAATAGCTTTACTTGTCTATACAGTATGTATTGGTACACCATTATTACAAAAAGCTAAGCAGTGTATGTTCTCACTAAATTGTTAAAAATAAAGATAAAAAAACCGCACTCTCAGGTTCTATTTTCATACATTTATTATTACTATGTCCTCACAGACGCGTTTCGGCCTATGCCATCATCAGTGTGTACTATGAAACACAGAAAAGATTGTTTTTTAAAAAGAAACACATCACAGGTGAACCTCATTCCACAAATCATCAGCACCTTCAGGTGCATCAAGTTACCAACATTGTGGAAACACCAGGAATAACACAACATACCATATGTAATGTCCATGTGACCCTTATGAACAATTTATACAAAAGCAAAAAATAATAAAAAATAAAAAATAAAAAAATAAAAATAAATAAATAAAATAAATAAATATAAACAAATTAATTTCAGAATACATGATAAATACAAAAAAAAAATATATTAATTTCAAATTACATGATTTCATAAAAACAATTCAAAGGCAATTCTTCATTTAAACCATTAGGGTATACTGTTTGAAGTGTATAAATCCAAAATGCCTCTCGTTGAAGAAGGTAGCGCTCCCTATCTCCACCCCGTTGAAAAGGTTTAACTAACTCGATGCCTTGAAATTTCAAAGTACAGATATCATGTCCAAACTCATTAAAATGTCTCGCCACGGGTGACTTAATATCGTGATTGCCTATGTTACTTCTGTGTTCGTGTAATCTTGTTCTTAACTCTCTTTTTGTTTTACCAACATAACAGAGCCCACATGGGCATTTGAGCAAGTAAACAACAAAGGACGTACGGCAAGTAATTCTCCCTCTCACAGAGAATGTCTTGCCGGTCCGTGGATGTGAAAAGGAATTACCCATAATCATCGCATTACAATTAATGCAACTCCTACAAGGGAAATTGCCCGGATCAAGGGCTGTAAGCCAATTAGTAGGCGGAGTGTAAGAATCAGCTCTAACCAACATATCTCTCAAATTACGTGATCTCTTATAAGCAAAAAGCGGAGGGTTTTGAAAAGACTGGCCGATCTGTGTGTCACTCGATAAAATATGCCAATGTTTATTCACTATTGATTTGATCTTACCCGAAAGGGGAGAAAATGTCGTAGATAAGACAACTCGATTATCTGAAATGACTGTTTTTTTTCTTAAAAAGTGATTCACGTTCAATGCCACGTACCCTGTCCAAACTCGAGTCGAGATTCATATTATCGTAAACTTTTGAAAGGAACCGGTTATATACTACTTTCACCTGGTTTTCAAATTCTTCATCAGTACTACAAATCCTTCTTATACGCAAAAACTGACTATACGGGAGGCTTTTTTTCATAGATGGAGGGTGATAACTTTTAGAATGTAAAAAATTATTCTTATCTGTGGATTTACGATATACTGTCGTCTGAAGAGTCTGTCCAGTAGATCTAAAAACCTTAACGTCAAGAAACGATATAGAAGACATACTGTATTCCAATGAAAATCGTATGGAGTCAAGTCTGGAATTTAAGAATTCGTGAAATTGATTAAGTTCTTCAACTGTTCCACTAAACACATCGTCAATATATCGAAACCAACACTTCAAACAGTGATGAAAAATGTTACTTGAAGAATACAGAAAGTCTGCTTCAAATTTGCCCATGAACAAGTTTGCATAATTAGGGGCAAATGGAGATCCCATAGCCGTACCTTTCACTTGATGATAAAAACCGTTTTCAAATTTGAAATAGTTCATGGTCAGCACTGTATGTGCCAAATCCCATAAAAACTTTGTTGGAGGCTTATCAACATCTCTAGATTTTAAATAATGTTCTAAAGCACATAAACCTAAATCATGTGGAATATTAGTATATAGGCTAATTACATCCATAGTGCATAACAAATCATCATCTGATATATGAACATTCATCAGTTTACTCAGAAAATCAGTAGTGTCCCTTAAATATGAGGGTAATGTCCAGACAATTGGCTTAACGTGCCAGTCTAAGTTTTTTTTATCATATTAAAGAAGCGACTCGTAGGATCGCAAGTCAGGGAAGAGTAGAATTCCTGGTCTCCGAGTTGATTAAAGATTTCATTACGGTATGAATCTTTGTCTTGTATTACAACAGCACCACCTTTGTCGGCAGGCTTGATCACAATCGAAACATCTTCACTAAGAGCCCCCAAAGCTTCACGTTCTCTGATCGAAAGGGTCAAGAAAAAATGTCGATCTCTTGTGAATAGGTGAAAGACATCCTGATCAACCAGCCGGCAGAAAGTCTGGACAGAAGGGTTTGATACAGGGGGCATAAATGTACTTTTGGGCCGGAAACGGCTCTTCTCCAAATGTTCCTTAGGATAAGTTCTAACTATAGGCTGAACTGAGAGCAAAGGACTAGTTCCACAGGAAAAAAAGGACTTCAATTTAATTGACCTGAAAATTTTGAAAAGTTAAATTTTTGTCAAAAAGGGATCAGTATATTTCGAGGGAACAAAGGAAAGACCCTTTGACATAACGACAGTCTCTTCGACACTAAGTGGTCTTTTAGACAGGTTTACTATATTGGATACCTCTAAATTGTTTCCAAATGTAAGATTGTTGTATCATAATAGTCGAATAAGTACCCCATAGTTCTATAATACTTACAGTATAAATAATGTTTTAATTCTCCTGGTTGTTGCAAACTTTACATATTGTTCCCTTATACTTACATGTAAGTACTTTATAGGTACACTATAATTACCGAAAGTTACGCTGTAAATTCATCTCTAATTACACAGTACTTTCCGGGCTGTAATCTAAAGCGTTACTGACGTGTCTATGTGGCAAGTATTCGCTAAGTTTCAGATTTAATTTTTGTGACGTGTTTCAGAAAGATATGAAAGCTTTAGCGTAAGTTCTGCCAGGAAGACTCAATTGTTACATCACTTATTACCTTCGCATCTAACCAATCATGTTCTAATACTTGTAGCATAAAAGATTGGTACTTAAACATGTCTGAGTTCGCAAATGCTGACTCCAACATTCACCTCCATCCTCCCCACCACCACCAGGATGGTCCGTGACCATACCTCCCAGGGGATCGGCTGCGTCCCTGCCTTTGTCTTCAGGCAGGAAATGCAGATTCCGTTACCCTTGGATTGCGAGCTACGGACGGGGCCTACGCCAAAGAACGTCTCGGTTACACATGTAACCCTCGTTCCCTGAGTAGGGAATGGAGACGTTACGTCAGTGACGACGAATGGGGTTTCGCTTAGAAAGCCTCCCACCTTCAAGAAATAAAACGAGCCAATGCCAAAGAAATGCCATGGGTCTGCGGAATTTGCATAGCATAACTCCGCCCCACCTCGTGGGTATATAAAAAAGTACGCTGGCAACATGCAAATATGTTTCTTCGCTGAGGAGCCGAGACTGAACTTAGGCGTTCCAGCGGTACAGCGGAAGTAGCAGGGAGACACAAAAAGGGTTACATTCGTAACCGAGACGTTCCATTTCGTGGTCACTACGAGTTACGTCATGATGACGAATGGGGTTCCCAGTCTAATCACGCCACCTCGGCTGTCTTCCAGTGCCCTGCGTAAGTCTGAGATCCCTGTCGTGAGACTAGCACGGACGAAGGACTCCTACTTAACACAGGAAAACCAAGGTACACTGGGAAGCATATTTCAGTGAAAATATGCAATCAGTGCCTGCCTGAAGGGGGGGGCTTACAGAATACACATATGACCCGGGAGGGGGCTGCATATGGAAAAACACTGGGGTGTCCAGCCCGCAGGGTGGAATGTTTCAACCCCAGGGGTGGCAAGGTGGCTTGCCAAGGGAAAGACACATGCTCGAGAGAGGCGTGCAGTGGAAATACACATGTGGGGGTCACCCAGAGGGGGAACCATGCACATGGAGGCACCTGGCCAATGCGAATGCTGCCGGTGGCATAACTCTGGCGTTGACGTCAACAGCGCTTGAGGAACTCAGGGCTTCTCGGGGAAGCTAACCTGAGGAGAATATTGCACGTGTCCAGTCCGCGGAGTGGAATGGCGAACAAGCAAGACACCTGAGAAGATCCTAGTACCGGCTGGTTGAAGCGAGTACATGAGGGGACACTGGCTCAACTCCCAGATTGTAAAATCTCGTGAACGTGTTGGGTGTCGCCCAGCCTGCAGCTCTGCAGATGTCTATTAGCGAGGTGCGAGGTGCCATGCGCTAGAGCCCAAGAGGGACAACCTTTGCTTGGAGAGAGCCTTTCCCTTCAGCTTCCCATTATAACAGACAAAGAGCTGGTCTGAGGTCCTGAAACACTGCATTCTGTCTACGTAAGCACGGAGGGCGTGTACTGGACAGAGCAGTGCCAAGGCTGGGTCTGCCTCCCCCAAGGGCAGCGCTTGCAGGTTTACCACCTGATCTCGAAAGGGAGTGTTGGGAACCTTGGGCATGTATCCAGGCCAGAGTCTCAGGATCACATGAGAATAGGCTGGCCCGAATTCCAGGCACGCTTCATCAACCGAAAATGCCTGCAGGTACCCTACCCTCTTGATGGAGGCCAATGCAACCAGGAGCGCTGTCTTCATTGACAGGAACTTAAGCTCCACTGAAAGTAGGCATCCTTCAAGTCGATCGCTGCAAACCAATCCTGTGGCCGCACACATTCGAGAATACGTTTGGCCGTGAGAATCTTGAACGGAAGCCTGTGAAGTTATCAGTGGCCACACCCACACCCACACCCACACACAAACACACGGAGAGAGAAAGAGTCAGTGAATTCATGAACTGTGATATCAAGGGCACTCCAGTTGGTGGATGTAACAATGATACTGTGCAGATCTTAAGTAAAGTAAACAATGTCAAGATATGAGACTTGGGGAATTAATAGATATGAAACTATGGGATATATAATCCATTATAACTTAAGTGGATAAAATTATGTTCATTGTGTGTTATAAATCATCATACTCTTAATAGTTACAACCGCAAATAGATAAGTATTATTATTGTTGTTACGATTATTCATGAGATACAACACATTATGAGGTTGTTTATAAGGCATTATGCATGCATTATAATGTATCAAGAACACCCTTATGATGCATTACAAATGCAGGCTTCATCTGGTGTTATAATGCATTGTACTCTTAAAAGATATAACCACAAATAGGTAAGTATTATAATGTATTATAACTGTTGTTATGTTTATTTATCAGATGTAAGGCATTATGTAAGGCATAATGCATGTATTATAATGCACTAAGAATATACTTGCATTATAAATGCATGCTTCATTACATGTGTTCATGTGTTGCCAAAAAACATGCCCCCTACAGATAACTAGAGCAAGGCCATTTCAACATAACAATATCATCACAGTTTCAGTGGCCGTGTTCATGGCAACCATTTGGTCATGTCACTATTGGATGATGGCAGTGTCACATTGAACCACATACTTAAAGGCAAAGGCTCGTAAGTATTCTTCAGAAAAAAGTAAGTCATTATTCATGTAACCCTAAATACTGAACTGACTGCTAATTAATTAGTTAACTTGACAACTTGAGGCAATCTGTAAAAATAGTCAACTATCTTGGTATTAATTTATAGTAACAACAGACTGCAGGTTCTTTGATTTTAAATTTACTAGTGATTGTGTTACTATGATTGATTGTGTGATTTTAAAGGGGTTCCATTTAATATAGACCATGAAAACTGATCAGACAGCAAGTAATGTGATTTACAAATAACATATAGACTTACATATGGAAATATGTTCTAATTAGTGTAGCAATTTTATGCTATTAATGACGATGACAGGTCTGTGTGATGCTGTTTGCAGGTTTTGAGCAGCCAATGGACAACCTGACATTCACAAACAGCATTCTCCTTGTGGAGGGACTGAAAGTTACACCTCAGTCTTCCTATCCTATTTTCATCCTAATTCTCTTGCTTTATTTATTCGCAATGGGATGTAACATTGGACTTATAATCCTGATCTCAACTGAGAAGAATCTACATCATCCTATGCATTTTCTGTTCTGTAACCTTCCAGTGAATGATATACTAGGGACCTCTGTCATGTTGCCACGCTTATTGCAGGACATTTTAAGGGAAGCCTCAGAGCGTTACATTACATATGTGGGGTGTGTTGTTCAAGCATATTTTGTGCATATATTTGCAGCAGCAAGCCACTATGTGCTGATGATCATGGCCTTTGACAGATATGTGGCTATATGTAATCCATTGCGATACACAACTATAATGACCAATAAAATGGTTATTAAACTATCAGCATCAGCCTGGGGGCTGTCAGTATTCATGGTGTCTATTATGTTGGGTCTCACTATACGCCTTTCTCGCTGCAGGTCTAACATTGAAAACCCTTTCTGTGACAATGCCTCACTGTTTAAACTGTCCTGTGAAAATGTGGTCATAAATAATGTGTTTGGAATAATTTATACTGTTATTGTCTTTACCTTCTCACTTGGGTCGGTGTTTATAACATATACCAAGATTGCTTCTGTATGCATAACCAGCAAAAACAAAGCACTCAACAGCAAAGCCATAAAAACATGTAGTACTCATATAGCTGTTTATATCATCATGTTTGTTTCTTGTGCCACTATGGTTTTTCTCCATCGTTTTCCAGAATACTCTGACAGCAGGAAATTAGCTAGTATAATGTTTCACATTGTACCACCAGGACTAAATCCTTTAGTATATGGTCTACAAACCAAAGAAATAAGACAAAAGTTTGTAAAGTTTTGGTACAGAAATAAAGTTAATCTAAAGTAAATTAATTATAAAGAAGAAAAAAAAGATCCATTATAAAATGCAATTTTCTCTGGATGAAAATAAGAATATCAATAATATTGTAAAAGTGCTACTGTGAAAATGATTTAGCCCATACTTTTTCTCCACAAAATAATCATGATTAATAATCACCCCCAAAACGCTTTTGATAACTTTTAATCTGTCTGGTATAAAAAGATGATCTGAGCCAAATTTGGTGAAGATATTGCGAATTTTGCAGAAAGACACAGTATATGTGAACAATTTTTGTTGTTGATGAAACATGTTCTTTTAAAAAAAGTTATTGTCTGCTTCATATCTGTAAAATCAGCTTGAGTAGTTTGAACTGATGATTGTTTTTGGTAATGCAAAACAACAAATTGTGTGTTTGATATGGAATAGTTTTCATCAGCACTCAGCATAAAGGAGAGCAGAATGAAAATCACTCACAGCTCTTGACCAAATAGCTTTTGTAGCATATTTAGTTCATACAATGAAGAGTATGCAGTTTTTTGTTTTGAATTTGATAACTTTATTCTGTTTATTATTTCTTACTTGAATATGCTACACATATCTGAACAAAATTAAAGCACTATTTAATTTGCTTCTTTGTTCTATTGTGTTTACTTGTCTGAATGCCTGTAATTTGCATGTTTCTTAATTTATTGCTTATTGTTTACACAATCTCATATCACTGGCTCGGAAACCTTTATTTGAAAAACAACTTAATTCAAAACAGATTTACAACACTTCTTTTTCGTTTAAAACTGCTTTTTTGAAATCTACAATTAATTTCAAATGCTTAAGTCTTGACAGAAAGTAGCATGTTTTGTCCCCCCTTTTATCTCTTGCTTGGCTTCTTCCATTTGTTCCTCTTCTTCTTTTTCTTTCTTTCCACTGATTAACCCTTTAGGCGCCAGAGGTTTTTTTCTAAAACGTTCGATTTTGACATCTTAATTTCAAAAGGCTATATCTTAAAAGTGATAAAAGATAGAGACTTTCTGTAAATTAGAGAAATATTAAGGATGACCCAAAGTTTATGTAGGGATTACATTTTCCCATCTAATTTGCATATTATGACGTCATATGGTGGCGGCCATCTTGGATTATAGAATTTTCATGAAAATTCACGTTTAAATGATAAAATGCAGCACTTCTTTCCCCCCAAAATGTCCCTCACCTTCTGTATGCTATATTGCACAATACTGAATGCTCAGGTAAATAGTAAGTAGTAAACAAACTGTGTAAATCATTACTAATAAATGGTAGAAACAAACCGAATGCATGTAGTGGTTGGCCTTTTGCTGTAGAGATTTTCCATTTACTACATACAGTTGGCACTCTGATTCCATGTATGGGGCACATATATATTATTCATATGACACACAAACACAAGTAGACAAGACCTGTTTAGTTCAAAAGCTCACTCGCCACGGCAAGGCACATATCATGAGTGAGATGACGAGACAAGAGGAGAGACAATGTTAGTATTTTTTTTGTGTGTTTTTGTTGTTGTTTTTTTTAGTTGACAAAGACGCACACATCACAAGGACATGAACACACAAAAAAGAACACATACTGTACACTACTAAATGGTCAGGGTTAGGGTTAGGGTAACAAAAAAACAAAAAAAAAGAATTTATGTTGCAGGGCTTTTGCTGTAGAGATAATGACTCCCTATCCATCCAGGTGACATTTCTTGTAGTGTTTCATGGTGTGGTCTTGCGATAGACTATGCATAATAGCCCTTCTGCCCCGTGTCACACCGCCTCTGCTCCTGCTACGAGCAGCGCGGGCGCGACCAGATCTGCCGGCGCGCGCGCGCGCCGAGTGTGCACAGCTCGGACTACTGTCATTGTCACTGCGACTCCCCACCCTGCCTCCACGTTGCCCCCTAACTGTCCTATGAATACTTTGACCTTGTCTAACATACCCAGTGGCATTAGACAAAGCCTCCACCACAATACCTTCGCCGCGATTGCGGAGAGGCACACGGTCACCATGGCTAGCGCGTTAAAAATCTCCCGCGGCCGCCTCGTTCCCCACAACACTAACACGCCTGCTAACTTCGCGATGAACACTCCGACCCCGGGAAACATTGTTCCCACCACTGACATTGGGCAAAGGACCATCTATATTGGGCAAAGGATTCACCGTTTGTGCTTGGTGTAGGGCTATACTTTCACTTTCAGAATCACCGTTATTTTCTGAAGGCAGATAACGTTATTCCCCTTCAGAATCAGGGTCCGCGAATTGAAGACCCAACACTTCATTGCAGGTAAGCTTTATTGATGCCATTAGATAATAATAATAATAATAATCTAATGCAAATACTCGCTGACGTTGACAATATTGCTCTGATAAAATGGCTCACTCGCACACTAGCTCCTCTTTTGTTCGCACTGATTCAATGCGCTCTAGCTCGAAGATTTTGTATAGAAACATGATGTTTTTTTGAGTCGGGGATGAAGTATGACATGTCTGCCAACTAGTGGAGGGGAGGTTGAACGAAATTTGACACCCTATTTGACAAAATCAGCCGTTTTATTCAGTGCCGCATCTTGTCGAGTGAACTCGACCGTGGCGCCTAGAGGGTTAATCTGAAAAAGAAATCATGTCTCTTGCTATTCTGTATTATGTATTAAAAGAAAATGCAGTACACCCAGAATTACGTCCTCACCATTTACTCATCTTTTACCCTCATGCCATCCAAGATGTATACGACTTTTCTTCTTCAGATTAACAAATTAAGGTTTTTAGAAAAATACAAAAAATACATCTCTGGGAATACATGCAAGCTCATGTGTTAAAAGTTGGAGCATCAAACAGCACATACTGCAATAACTGCAGTAATCCATACGATTATAATGGATGGATCATGGAGGCACCTAGCCAAGCGCGAAAGCTGCCGGTGGCATAACTCTGTCGTTGATGTCGACAGTGCTGGAGGAACTCAGGGCCTGCGGGGAGGCACGTATCCAGTCCGTGGAGAGGAATGGCGAGCAAGCGAAGACACCTGAGCAGAATCTAGTACCGGCTGGTTAAAGCGAGTACGTGAGAAGAAACTGGGTCCACTCGGAGATTGTAGAATGTCGCGAATGTGTTAGGTGTCGCCCAGCCTGCAGCTCTGCAGATGTCTGTTAGCGAGGCGCCATGCGCTAGAGCTCAAGAGGAGGCCACACTCCGAGTGGAGTGGGCCGTCACACCAAGGGGGCACGGTCGACCTTGCTGCTGGTAGTGAGACAACCTTTGCTTGGAGAGAGCCTCTCCCTTCAGCTTTCCACCATAACAGACAAGAGCTGGTCTGAGGTCCTGAACACTGCGTTCTGTCTATGTAAGCACGGAGGGTGCGTACTGGACAGAGCAGTGCCAAGGCTGGGTCTGCCTCCTCCGAGGGCAGCGCTTGCAGGTTCACCGCCTGGTCTCAAAAGGGTGTGGTGGGAACCTTGGGCACGTATCTAGGCCGAGGTCTCAGGATCACGTGAGAGTAGGCCGGCCCGAATTCCAGGCACGCTTCGTCAACCGAAAATGGCTGCAGGTCCCCTACTCTCTTAATGGAGGCCAATGCAACCAGGAGCGCTGTCTTAATTAATTGAAGAGGCTCAAATGGAGCACTCTGCAGGGCAGTTAAAACCACTGAGAGGTCCCAAGAGGGAACGAGAGGAGTGCGAGGAGGATTCAGTCTCCTCGCTCCTCTCAAGAACCTGATGATCAGGTCGTGCTTTCCCAGAGACTTACCTTCAACTGCATTGTGATGTGCGGCAATAGCTGCAACATACACTTTCAGTGTGGAGGGAGACAGCCTTCGCTCCAACCCTTCCTGCAGGAATGAAAGCACGACACTGATCTGGCATTTCGTGGGGTCTTCACGACGGGAAGAACACCAGTTGATGAAGAGGTTCCACTTCAACGCACGCTTCTCGTGGACGATGCTCTAACGGAAGTGATGGTAGCCACCACCGCTGGTGGTAGGGTACTCAAACCTGCCTCGTCCTGTCCAGGAGCCACACGTTGAGGTTCCAAAGATCGGGACGAGGATGCCATAGGGTGCCCCGTCCCTGAAAGAGGAGGTACTTCTTCAAAGGGATTGGCCAGGGAGGTGCTGTCGCGAGGAGTACTAGTTCGGGGAACCAGGTCCGGTTGTGCCAATACGGGGCAACCAAAATGACCTGCTCCTCGTCCTCCCTGATCTTGCGCAGGGTCTGCACAAGAAGGCTCACTGGGGGAAACGCATACTTGCGGAGGCCCCGCGGCCAGCTGTGCGCCAATGCATCCGTGCCGAGCGTTCCCTCGGTCAGGGAATAAAACAGGTTGCAGTGGGACGAGTCGTGGGAGGCAAACAGATCTACCTGTGCGTCCCCGAACTGATCCCAAATCAGCTGAACTGACTGGGGATGGACGGGATATAAATGGTCTCGTCAGGTCTCCCGGGATATAAATGGCTCAAAGTGACCTCAGATGCTTCTGACTCCATATGAGGAGGTGGCAGGCGAGTTGGGACATACGGTGGGAGCGCAGACCACCTTGTCGGTTGATGTACGCTACTGTCGCGGTATTGTCTGATCGGACTAGTACGTGCTGACCCCTGAGCAACGCACGGAAGCGGTGCAGGGCGAGACGTACAGCCAGCAACTCGAGGCAATTGACATGCCAAAGGTGCTAGGGTCCTGTCCAGGAGCCCATGGCAGCATGCCCATTGCACATGGTGCCCCAGCCCGTGGTGGAGGCATCTGTTGATACAACAACATGCCGAGAAACTCGTTCTAAGGGCACCCTGGCCTGTAGAAAACTGAGGTTCGTCCACGGGGTGAAGGTTTGACGGCAGGTCGGAGTCACTGGGACTAAGAGCGTGCCGTGTTGCCATGCCCACCTCGGGACTCGATCGCGAAGCCAAAGCTGAAGCGGTCTCATATGAAGCAATCCGAGTGGCGTTGCTGCGGCTGCGGATGCCATATGCCCCAGGAGCCTCTGAAATAGTTTCAGTGGAACCGCACTCTTGGCCTCGAATTGACAGAGGCAAGTCAGCAGTGACTGCACGCGCGCACTCGCTCGTAAGCTGCGCGCACATGGCGACCAAGTCGATTTTTATACCGAGAAAAGAGATCCTCTGCACGGGGCAAAGTTTGCTCTTCTCCCAGTTGACCCGAAGGCCCAGACGAGCTAGGTGCCGGAGCACTAGATCCCTGTGTTCGCAAACCTGGTCTCGAGAGTGAGCTAGGATCAGCCAGTCGTCGAGATAGTTCAGGATGCGAACCCCATGTTCCCGTAGAGGAACAAGGGCTGCCTCGACGACTTTCATGAAGACGCAAGGAGACAGGGCTAGCCCAAATGGGAGAACTGCGCACTGGTATGCCCGCCCCTCAAAGCAAACCATAGAAACGGTCTGTGTCGAGGAAGAATGGAGACATGGAAGTAGGCGTCCTTCAGGTCGATCGCTGCAAACCAATCCTGTGGCCGCACATATAGAAAATGCGTTTGGCCGTGGCATCCTGAACGGCAGCCTGTGAAGGGAGCGGTTCAGGATGCGGAGGTCCAGGATTGGCCATAACCCACCGGATTTCTTCGGGACAATGAAGTAGGGGCTGTAAAGCCTGGACCTCATTTCGGCTGGAGGGACAGTCTCGATCGCACCCTTCGCCAGTAGGGTGACAACCTCTGCTCTCATGATAGGGACATTGCCACCGACCATAGTGAAGCGGCCTCCCCTGAGCGTGCGAACTGAATCGCATAGCCGAGCTTGATGGTTCTGGCGACCCAGCAGAACAGGTTGGGAGCTCTAGCCAGGCTCCCAAGAACTGTGCCAGCAGGGTCATGCGCAGTTCTTGAAACAAGAGATTCTCCCCCAGCCCTCCACCAGGGGAAGGAGTGCCCCTGCTACCAGCTCCTGAGAAGAACTGAGCCCTAACTCCAAGCTGCCCATCTCGAGAGTGCTGCTTAGCCTGGTGTTTGGCCGGCTAAGGGGTAGGGACGGGCAGTGCCGCCCTCCTGCATCCTCCTCCTGCCCGGGGCCGGTGAAGGCTCGAGGGGAGGAGCTGCAGGGAGGCGGCCTCGGCGGGAAGCAGACTAAGGAGACTGCACGGACGGATAACCATTGGTGCATAAGGCCTCAGTCCGCTTCAGGGGAGGGTCGAAGACTGTTGGGCGCAGTCCTCAACCACACCGCCGAGCAAGCCGCCCATCTCAAGAGTGCTGCCTAGCCAGGCATTTAGCCGGCTAAGGGGCGGAGACGGGCGGTGCCATCCTCCTGCAACCCTCTCCTGCTCAGGGCCAGAGAAGGCTCGAGGGGAGGGGCCGCAGAGAGCCGGCCTCGGCGGGAAACAGACTAAGGAGACGGCACGGACGGATGACCGTTAGTGCAGAAGG
The DNA here is from genome assembly GCF_964197995.2 of Scardinius erythrophthalmus. Classification (NCBI taxonomy): domain Eukaryota; kingdom Metazoa; phylum Chordata; class Actinopteri; order Cypriniformes; family Leuciscidae; genus Scardinius; species Scardinius erythrophthalmus. The sequence goes on along the minus strand of NC_138237.1, from coordinate 24,329,155 downwards.
CCTCAGTCTGCTTCTGGGGGGTCGAAGGCTGTAGGGTACAGTCCTCAACCACACCGCCGAGAAGCCCAGCCTGGGACATGGGGGAGCTGAGAAAATGAATTCTCAGACCCCCTCACATCAACCTGGCTGAGCCCATTCCTGGACATCGCACTTGTGGGGATCACGCAGGTACCGATGTCACCCTTAGAGCGAGGTCAGTAGTGTGCGTGGCGGATCGACCAGCCCGGACATGGGAGGCATAGCGTCCCTGCGTGGGGCCGTGGTCGAGTTTTCGCATTCTGTCAGTGTTGGCCAGGGAAGGACCAGCGTTCCACGGCGGCCTGGTCTGACAGAACTCCCGGGTCAGTACTGCCTCGAAGGCGAAAGCGACACACAGCACTGCATGCCTGTGCCATGATAGTGACAGAGAACATACAGCCCATGATCGCCACGCGATCAAGTGCAGCGAATCGGAGGACACCTGCGGGCCACGATAAGTCACGGGGACTCTCGTGAGCCGGAGGCGTCCTGATGAACGTCTGGGAGAAAGGTACTGGGGGCAAGTGCTGTAGAGCAACACGTGCCCAGGAACAAATCATCAAGCCTACAGCGCTCGGGGGGAGGGTAGCGCCACTCAAACCAATGCTTTCAGCTGCCCAGCAAAGCATGGCCGTCAGCTCTGGATCTGACTCGACTAACGCTGACACTCCCGAGGGAGGCAACGCAGTCGAATCCTCATTTCCAGAGGAATCAAGCCCGCCTTGTGATGCTGTGAGTGACATGACACCATCTGCTGGAGCCCCGAATGAAAACACTGGATCCCCGAGAGGAACCAGGCACACACGGAAGCCCCACGGTTTGCGATGTGGAGGGGGGCGTGGCCTGAGGAAAGCTTGTTGGATTATCCTCCTGGGATCCAAGAATAGACTTTTGTCCACTGTAGTGGACATTATATTTTAGTGAATTTCTCTGACATCATACATGTCACATGACACAACCTGGGTGTCCTGTAAAGAGCACATTCAGGACTTTTCAGAGATACCAAATGTTTGGAGGTTTCACCATGAAAACAACCACTCTTTGGTCTTTAACCCTCAGAGGTCGGAGATCACGCCGGCGTGATCTGCTCGCTTTTTTCCTTATGAGTTGAATTGAGACCCAAAATACTCTTTTGACTTTGATTTTACAAAACAAGTTTCATACATCAATCGATTCTGTTAAATGTGTATTATTTTTGTGTATACTCACAATAAAAACAAAGTGTTGTGCTTTTTGCCAAATAAAGAAAAATAAACGTGATGCGAGTTCTGCCTTCTATCTGCCAGTGTCGTCCATTCTGAAACGCGTCCGAAAATGAACAATAACTCAGCGAATACTCAGTCAAACAGGCAAACAGACATACAGGCATGAAGCTTGAATTCTCTTCTCTTAAATGAAGTAATTTATATAAAAAAACAAATATTCTCATGTTGTGAAATCTGTATTAAAAGAGAGCGATTCCAGTCGACCTCATTAGAGCTAATTCAAATGTAATGTGACTCCGCCTACGGAGAGCGCGCACTATTCAAACGCAAATGAATAAGGCAATCCAAGCAAACCTGTGAACGCCCACATATCAGTTTATTCAGATCATTACTTTAACACCGCCTCAGCAGCGCTGTGAGCAATAACAATAATGAAAAAAGTACCTCAGAAGTGCGGGTATATCGAGGAGCGAGCTGAGGAATACTGTAAGTTTTTTTTTCTTCTCACGTGAATCGGGTTTCTGTTTTTGATGAATGAACGGCAGAGGTGCGCGCTGTTTACCACAGCTCGCAAAAAGACAGTTTAAATTTAAATCGCGTGTGTGAATGAGTATGTTTTAGCAAACTGTATTACTATGAGTAAAAATCGACTGAAATATGTTGAAATAAAATGTAGGCTATTTGTACGTATTTGTACGTAGCAATACGTATTAAACTGCAATTTTATATGCCCTAATATTTCATAAAAACAACGTTACAGTCAGGCGAAATATGAAAGACAACATTTTGTTGACTAGATTTGAGTACAGTTTTTACTGTAGAATATACTGCCACATAAGCTTTTGATGAAAAAAGTAGCCTAAGTGCGGGTATATCGAGGAGCGAGCTGAGGAATTCTGTAAGTTTTTTTTTCTTCTCACGTGAATCGGGTTTCTGTTTTTGACGAATGAACGGCAGAGATGCGCGCTGTTTACCACAGCTCGCAAAAAGACAGTTTAAATTTAAATCGCGTGTGTGAATGAATGATGATGTTTTAGCAAACTGTATTACTATAATGAGATGAGTAAAAATCGACTGAAATATGTTGAAATAAAATGTAGGCTATTTGTATAAGCAATACGTATTAAACTGCAAATTAACATTTATATGCCCTAATATTTCATAAAAACAACGTTACAGTCAGGCGAAATATGAAAGACAACATTTTGTTGACTAGATTTGAGTACAGTTTTTACTGTAGAATATACTGAATATATATATCAAATAAGCTTTTGTTTAGCAATTTTTATATATATATATAAAATAAAGTCATCAACTAAGATGTTAGCTGTTCCAATTTTGGCTATATTCAAACTAATGAATACATAGATAGGCCTAAAATGTAGGCCTATAATCTTTTTTTTTTTTACAAAGAAAGAGTACACTTGAAATATTGTTGAAATTTTAATTATTGTTGTAATTGTAACCTTTTTAATAAAATAGCAAAACATATTTACAAGATAGATGTAAGCAAAATGCAGAGTCATTATGCATAATGGGTGGGACATTTTGTATTCCAAGGTGTAAACCACTCCTCGTTCACGCCCACTCGCATAATGGCTTTCCAAGCAAAACCTGTTTTACATCAATTTAAATCAATGTACTGTTTTATCTGAACGATAAAGCAAGACTATTTTCACATAATTTTGAAGCCAGAACTCGAAGGAAGAACATCCATTTCTCAAAAGTCTTATTCATGCATATTTATTATGAGTTTTGAGGTCTTCTTTCAGCAACTTTCATTTTTAATTTTTTCAATAACCACGCATAAGCATTATTCTCTTAAAAATAAAAAAATATACATGCATGGTGATCACATATTTTGGTAGCCCTGTTTGTGCTATATAGAGTGAATTTACACCTTTGCCATTAACATGTTTATAAATAACTGAAAAAAGCACAAATGTCAGAGCATGTCAGAACACCTCCAGTGCCCAGAAAACACCTCAGACTCCAGAGGGTTAAAAATGTCTGACATTAAGTAATCAAATGTAGCATTCTTATGGAAATATGAAAATATATTGTAATTATAATTTTATAATGGACTACTTTTCAAATTGTATTTCATAAAACAAACATCTCAGGAAAATGTTAAGGGGTTTCAAATAAAAAAAAAATACTTTCTGTTACAGAACAGGGTGGGTAAAGGACACAGTAAGTCCTGATGTCCTCTACTGTGGACACGTTTGAAATCATTTGATCATGTTTATCAGGCATTTTGTGAGACACAACAAGTGAATATGGAAATAAATTATACATCAATATGCCTATGAAATATTAGATATTATTATTAAAATGTTGCCAATTATTACTCCAATTATTACACTTCTTTGTTCATTAAATGTTGCTCCAAGAACACATTAATGTGCAAATTAGATACAGTGTATAGATACATTGCATTGAATGGGAATATTAATTTATGGCCATTTTACCATTGTATACCATTGTATCAATTCATTCCGTTATTTCTTTCATAACATAGTTGAGAATAATCTTTATACAAATTTTGGTTGAAAAAATCCTGAAACCCCAAAATTTATTGGTGATTGAAAAAAAATCCCATTGGTTTTGCCTATACATATAATTTCATGTCATTTTATTTTTTAAACAACTTAGTCCTGGCGTCCACTACAGAGGACATAGCATAACTTATGAATAAAATATTATTTTTCAAAAATGTTTTTTTTTTTTTTTTTTACCATTTGTTTATTGTGCTCTAAACAGTGTGATGATGACATGGAAAAAAACTAAATTCACAAAACTTTTTTTTCTGGGTCTCAGGAGGATATGCCACACCATAACCCTCAGATCACCCGGGCCACCAGCCAAAGTATCCCCTCTCGAGGAAGAGATAGATTGGGGTGTGGCAGAGGGGACTCTCACATGGAGATCATTGAGTCTCGATCTATAAACATCGCGATGGTCATGTTCCCGCAATGAAAACATGACTCATCCACGAGCACTGCCGAGCGTGATTAAGCCCAACACGCGAAACAGCGCTCGTGACCGTTACGGTGCATGTCCACTACAGCGGCAAAAGTCTGCTCAGTGCCGCTGGCAACGCTGTAACTCTCCGCTCGCACCGTGCCAGTGGACACGCACCGTTATGGTGTGTTCACACCAAACGCGAAGTGTATATTCACATCGCGTTACTCGCTCTAGATTACTCGCGGGAAAAACATCCCGCGAAAAGGAGTGTGTCATCAACAACAACACAATTTCTTTCTGCCATCATTTTTCCGTCATGTCTGAAATAAATGATATTGCTGCTCTGTACCTGTTGTGGAAGTCCCAAATACAGAGGAAAGCCAAACGCCGACGTGTCTCGGTTCACAGCACCATCCAGAGGCGCACTCAACTCAGTGAATTTCACTGTCTTCACGCGTATTTTCCGCTCGAGTTGAAATTTTTCAACTTGCGCGGAAGACGCGATTGAGGCGATTATCGAGCTTTCGGGGCAAACGCGTCACCCAATTCGCGTCTTTGCATTGACTATGTAATCTACTCGCGCAAATAATTAAATTCGTGTTTGGTGTGAACACGCCATTAGGCAGATGAATCACGTGCCCACATCCAGTAAATACACGAGTTGTCTTGAACAAGACGTGAGAGTCTTTTATAGAGAGAGGAAAAAGCTCCCAGGGAGCTGAAGCACCCAGGGAGACACACACACACTGTCGGCAGATCACTGCACAGATCAGCAGAAGGCAATGTGATCTCGCTGGAACGTGCCATCACACCAACACACTGAAGAGCCGCTCGTCTCAAAGAGCGAAGATGATTCAGAATGGCTTGTAGGAGTGAAGAGAACTCTTGGCTCCGAAGCGAAAACACAGCGTTCCCACAGCGTCTCAAACGCAGCTCGAGTTCCCTTGAAAGGGAATGTGTCAGGTTACATATGTAACCCTGGTTCCCTGATAGGGAACGAGACGCTGCGTTCGCCTGCCATACTTCCTGCATGCCCTGATCGACTTGCTTCAGGCTTACCAGAAGCTAACACGGTCTGGTTTCAGGGGTGCTTTATAGTTTCCTGGTCGATGACGTCACCCGCCTATGATGTCTCGTCTTTCCATTGGACTGATTACTTGCGTCGTGAACCACGTGTATAATGATTATACACGTGCTTCACGACGCAATCACGCAGGGCATTCCCACAGCATCTCAAACGCAGCATCTCATTTCCTATCAGGGAACCAGGGTTACATACGTAACCTGAGACGTTTTCCAGCAATGAAGAACTGTATTAGTTGAACATCTGCATATGCTGTCTGTGAACTAGCTACATTTGTTCTCTTACGAGAGGTCTCTCGTACTGCGTAAGGTATCTTACGCTAGGGGAAAATCCTTTTTCCGCGAGATATTGAAGCCAAAAATTATCCTTAATTTTGAAATAATGCAAAACGCGTTGCAGCAGCATGCAGACATAGGCGAGACAGCTCGCGCGCCTATTGGCTGGTCTGCGGCAACTGCAGCAGCCTATCGAGCGAGGCCTGGCGTGACGCCAGACCCAATGAGGGTGCTTTGCGCCCGCTGCGTCACGTCCCGCCGAAACGGGCGTGGTCTAGGCCTATAAATATCGCTCGCAGGCAGCTATTATCTGATTTTTCAACCTTCAAGCGAAGCACACGCATCGCTGGAGCTGGAGAGAAGCCGCGCCGTCGAGAGAGAGCATCTTCAGCGGGACGAGTCACTGAAGTTGCTGGCCGCGCCGCCTTCCTTGCCTTCCTGCTGCGCTTTCCGGCGCCTATATCCTTTCATTCTCTGTTGTTTGTGTGTGTGTGTTGCTAACGCGACACACATTCTAAAAGAGCTAGCGTCTTTTTTAAGATGCCCTCCTGCGGCTCGTGCAGAGCCACACTCGGTGACGGGGACCGCCATGTCATCTGCGTTTCCTGCCTGGGTGAGGAACATGCAGCTCTCGCGCTCGCTGACGGCGGCTGCCCTCACTGCGAGCTACTGCCCATGGCGACTCTGCGGACTCGCCTGGCCTCTTTCGCCGAGACTGCTCCCCCGCTCACCGCGGCATCGCGCCGTAAAAAGCGCCGTGCCCAGCGGGTCCCGGAACCCTCCCCCAGCCGCCAAAGCTCGCCGGTTCGCCCGCCTGCTTCGCCGGCTTCTTCAGCCTCTCTTCCCGACGGACAGCGGCCGCCATCCACCGCCGCTTCCGTTGACATCGCTGAGGAGGAAGCCCTGCTGAGAGAGGAGGATTCCTGTTCCATCCTGGCGTCAGGCAGTTAGGATTGGGCGAGCTCTGAGGACCTCGCGCCCCCTGCCCGTACTTCGTCAGGCAAGAGAGCGTCCATTGAAATGGAACTCATGCGAATACTCGCACAGGCCGCGGCGAGCCTCGGCCTCGAGTGGTCTTCGCCCGAGCAACCCGCTCGCAACCGGCTGGATGGCTGTTTCCTGCCTGGGGATCGCGCTTCGCCTGCGTCCAGACCAGCGCCCTTTCTTCCTGAGTTACACGAAGAAGTCGCTAAGTCCTGGAACGCTCCCCATTCAGCTAGAGTGCGTCCTTCTGTTTCTCTGGCATTCTCTGCAGTTGACGATGCCAAAAACACAGGATATCATTCGCTGCCGCCGGTCGAAGAGGCGATTGCGGCCCACTTATGCCCGCCCTCCGCTGGACGGCGCGCTAACCTGGCCCTACCCTCTAAAGCTTGCCGGACAACGTCAAGCCTGCTCCGCCGCACTTTCTCCGCCGCCGGGCAGGCTGCGTCTGCGCTGCACACCATGGCCACACTTCAGATCTTCCAGGCCGATCTCCTCCGAAGACTGGACGAGGACGGACCTGAAGCGATCTGTGTGCAGGACTTAAGGAGCGCCAAGGACCTCGCTCTCCGTGCCACTAAGTCCGCGGCTCAGGCTATTGGGCGTACGATGGCTTCTCTCACTGTTACTGAGAGACACCTCTGGCTGACACCGCCGCCTTCCTACCGCCGCGTATTTCCAGATACAAATAGCGTCACGTCACAGGCGATTTTTGAGATTCGCCTTCGAGGGCCAGGCATATCAGTACACAGTCCTGCCATTCGGTTTGTCCCTGGCACCCCGTACATTTACGAAGTGCATGGACGCGGCGCTCGCGCCCCTCAGAATGAGGGGCTTGCGAGTGCTGAACTATTTGGACGATTGGCTGATCCTAGCGCAATCTCGCTCAGTGCTCGTGGAGCACACGACCATGTTACTCGATCACCTCGAGAAATTAGGTCTCAAAGTCAATTGGGCGAAGAGCTCCCTGTCTCCCAGTCAGAAGATTTCTTTCCTGGGCACAGAGCTGAACTCGCTGTCTATGATAGCGTGTCTATCACCACAGCGCGCGGTGGACGTTCAGCGCGCAGCGAGCTCTTTCCGCTGCGGCGCTTCTGTCCCGCTCAAGAAATTTCAGAAAATGCTGGGTCTCATGGCCTCAGCATCCTCAGTGCTCCAGCTGGGCTTGCTCCGCATGCGCCCACTGCAGTTCTGGCTGAAAGCGCGAGTCCAACGCCGAGCGTGGAAGTCCGGTTCGCTTCATCACAAGGTCAATCAGAGGTGCGTTGCGGCTCTGAAACCTTGGAAAGTGGACGGATGGTACCGGTCAGGTGTAAGCCTGGGGACTTCCTCGAGGGTGAGGGTGGTGTCTACGGACGCATCCACCTCGGGATGGGGAGCGCTGCTCGAGGGCAGACCGTTCTTTGGCCAATGGTCAGAACGCGAGAAGCTCCTGCACATAAACTGCCTCGAAATGTTGGCAGTGGACAACGCGTTGACGCGTTTTCGTCCCCAAATAAAGGGACACCATGTTCTAGTCCGGTCGGACAACATGTCAGTGGTGTCCTACATAAATCGCCAGGGCGGCCTCAGGTCCCGAAACCTGTACAGGCTAGTGAAACGCCTCCTGGTGTGGGCTCAGTACAATCTGCGCTCGCTGAAAGCAGCGCATGTGCCGGGGCTCCTGAACGTAGGACCAGACAGACTGTCCAGGAACAATGTTCCGGCAGGCGAATGGTCTCTACATCCACAGACAGTCCAGCTGCTGAGGAGGAAATTTGGCAGAGCGGAAATATACCTGTTTGCGTCTCAAGAAAACGCTCGCTGCCCGGAGTTTTTCTCCAAGAGCAGGGACGCGCTGGCACATGTGTGGCCCCGCCGCCCGCTCTATGCTTTCCCCCCCGTCTCTCTCCTGCCACAGGTGATAGAGCGGATAAGGGAAGAAGGATGTCCAGTACTGCTCGTAGCGCCGCTCTGGAAAAACCAACCTTGGTTCCCAGCTGTGATGCAGCTAGTGAGCACTGTCCCATGGCCAGTGCCAGTGAGGAGAGACCTCCTCTCCCAGGCTTACGGCTCGATATGGCATCCTCACCCGGAACTGTGGTCCCTTCATGTCTGGGCCATCAACGGGTACATGCAGAGCTCCCTAAGGGAGTGATGAACACGATCACACAGGCTAGAGCTCCGTCTACTAGACGCCTCTACGCATCGAAATGGTCAGTGTTTGCGGGCTGGTGCACAGCCCGTGACGTATCACCCACAGCTTGTGAAGTGACGGAGGTGCTTTCCTTCCTACAAGAGCTGTTGGAAAAGGGTAGAACCCCTTCCACGCTCAAAGTCTACGTGGCAGCTATAGCAGCGTTCTCTGGAACAACGCTTGGTCAGTCAATAGGAAGGAACGATTTAGTTATTCGCTTCCTCAGAGGAGCTAAGAGACTGAATCCTCCCAGACCTCCCTCAGTCCCTGTATGGGACCTTTCTACGGTTATGGAAGCCATGAAAGGTGGCCCGTTCGAGCCATTGCAGACGATTGATCTGAAACAACTGTCTTTTAAGACCGTGTTTCTGCTGGCTCTCGCTTCGGTGAAGCGCATAGGGGACTTACACGCGCTCTCAGTGAGCACAACGTGCATGGAGTTTGGGCCGAATGACTCGAGGGTTATACTCAAACCTAAGCACGGTTATGTTCCAAAATCTCTCAACACACCGTTTAGGGCGCAGGTTATTTCCCTGTCTGCCCTACCGGTCCCTGATGAGGAAAGAGACGCGAACCTCCTTTGCCCAGTCAGGGCGCTGCGAGCTTATGTGTCTCGCTCGTCTGTTTTTAGACAGACAGAGCAGCTCTTTGTTTCGTTCAGCGGGCGTTCTAAGGGACTAGCCGCGTCGAAACAGAGCCTATCCAGATGGATAGTTGATGCTATTGCGCTAGCATACACTTCCAAGGGCGAGCAGTGCCCTTTGGGTGTCAGAGCGCACTCCACGAGAGGCATGGCCTCCTCGTGGGCTTGGTCGAGTGGGATTGCCTTGCAAGATATTTGTACGGCGGCGGGCTGGGCCTCCCCGTCTACATTTATAAGGTTCTATAACCTAGAGGTTCCCGCCCTGCAGGCCAGGCTGCTGTCGGTCTAGTTACCAGTATTGTCTGTCCTGATACTATCAGCCCAGAATGCTGTGTCTGCTGAGCGCAGCTCATTGATCGACAGCGTAAAGTGGTAAGCACTAAATGTGTGCGGGCAGAATGTGTAAGACCCATTTTTCCACCAGTTCAGGTCGTACCCCGCCCTGTCTGTGTGATGTATTAGCGTCTAAACGACGCTGCTATGTGTGGAAGAGTATGGTTTCAACCCCTCTCTCTTCCCGGACTCCCTGTGAGCTCCATGGGTGATTGTGCACTTTATGAATTGTGCACTTTATGAACAAGTGGAACCATCTATGGTGTCAGATCCCTGCACGCACGGCGTTTTGCATTGGGTCCCCTAGCGTAAGATACCTTACGCAGTACGAGAGACCTCTCGTAAGAGAACGTACTCGGTTACTAACATAACCTCGGTTCTCTCTAGAAGAGGGAACGAGTACTGCGTATCTTGCCGTGCATGCACACGCTCTGGTTGCTTCTATGATGAAAAACCAGATAATAGCTGCCTGCGAGCGATATTTATAGGCCTAGACCACGCCCGTTTCGGCGGGATGTGACGCAGCGGGCGCGAAGCACCCTCATTGGGTCTGGCGTCACGCCAGGCCTCGCTCGATAGGCTGCTGCAGTTGCCGCAGACCAGCCAATAGGCGCGCGAGCTGTCTCGCCTATGTCTGCATGCTGCTGCAACGAGTTTTGCATTATTTCAAAATTAAGGATAATTTTTGGCTTCAATATCTCGCGGAATTTTAGCTATTATCTGGTTTTTCATCATAGAAGCAACCAGAGCGTGTGCATGCACGGCAAGATACGCAGTACTCGTTCCCTCTTCTAGAGAGAACCGAGGTTACGTTAGTAACCGAGTACGATTTCAATTCATTGAGGAAATACATTTGACAACCAAACAGATTACTACACCACAATATCACTACTACAAAGTATGACATTACCAGTTATATTTCAACATATACCTTAATTTATGCATTAAATGAATGAACGCCCGCCAACCCGCAGTAATTTGTAAGTATTGTGCAGTGACGGCGACCTACATTGACAAAACATCTCATTCCCTCCATCACGGAACAGAGGTTACAACAGTAACCAAGACATTTTTAAACATGTAATTTCTTAAAGGGGACTATTATGCAAAATTCACTTTTACATGGTGTTTGAACATAAAGGTGTGTCAGCAATGTGTGTACACAACCACCCTATGATGGTAAAAATCCACCCACTCCTTTTTTTAATCCCCATAAATCATAAGCAGTGTCTCAGAATAAGCCGTTTGAAGTTTCTATGCAATGTGACATCACATTGCACAGGCCCCGTCCACGACTGCTGGCGGATTATGCCCTATTTGCATAGACGGGCCCTGAGTTTGCTGTTCACAGTCTGCAATCTTTATCTCCTCGACCAAATATTTAACAGCAGCATTCAAGTAAGAAATGTATTCTTATTAAAGCTACTAAAGTTATTCAATCAAGAGCAGTGGGTGATTTTCTGTTATTCTTTTGTTGTTTGATTCATATTATCAGCAAATTCAGCCATAGGTTCATATAAAGAAATCACATGTATTAGATGTGTATTAAAGTGAAAGCAGCCTAATACACAGTGTATTAGGCTGCTTTCACTTTAATACACATCTAATACATGTGATTTCTTTACTTGCTGTTTACATTCACAGAAATGACTGACTGTGTTTATATGAACTTTGTGTGTTTTTGAGTTTAAGCACAATAAGGCGTGAAAGGCGTGCTTCGGATGTGTGTGCTCAGAAAACCATATATCAGATGTTTAGACCAAGCGGCAACCTTCCAGTCTCTCTCTTGAATCCAACACGGAAGTGACTTAAACTGCAATTCATTGACTGGCAGCTAGAGACAGGCTTCAAAAGAGAGTCATTTCCATATACCCCCATGTTAATATGCCCATCTTTACAGCAGGAAAAAAAAAATATAGCTATATAGGTCTATATAGCTAATTTTGACCTTCATGACAACTGTGAGGGAGGTGAATTTTTTTAACTCATCCATTTAAATTATATTAAGCCTTTAAAGGGGCAGTAAGTAAGAATTACTCCCATCTAGTGGTGAATTTGTATTTTGCAATCAAACTAATTTTGCTCTCCAGCGCCTCGCGTTTTCAAATGCGCGTTGCATCTACGGTAAGCGATATGTACCAAAAAGCTTTGACAGGATGTCTTCTAATAGCACCTCGTCGAGTTTTCCTTCTGGTGAACTGGTTTGTTATCTACAACTTGACACAACGAACAAACGAATGTTACAGTTTTGAACAAACAAAACTTACAACCTTGTTTATAGGACCATCTCTACTTTACTCAATAGCTGCTATTCATCAAAGAGCCTGTTTAACTTTTAACTATGTTCTACTGTCTATATCAGTGTTTCCCAAACTTTTTTCAGTCAAGGCACCCTTTGAAATTTAAAAAAAATGTGTGGCACCCTACACTAGTGTTGTCACGATACTACTTTGATACTATACTTTGAAATGTGCTGGTTTTTTTTTTTTTTTTTTTTTTTTTTTTTGATGTGCACAAATAAATGACAGGTAGGCTACCATAAGATTTTCTTCTTCCTGTTCCTTTTTTTTTCTTCGTTCATGCATGTTACAAATGAATGAATGAATTAAACATTTTTAATTTTATATAATATATAATTTTGTTATAATTGCACAAGATAGCTTGTTTTTACTATATTTTATGTAGCCTAATAATTTCACAGTAAATCTCCAAATTAATGTAGAAACATCATAAAGACAGTATATTTCAAATAATTGTTTAATGGCATCTTTTTATGAATGAAGTGTTATTTGATTCTGATGTCACTGCTGCACTGTCACATGTGGATCCCACAAGCGTCCCATTTTCTCACAACTCTTAACGTTCATTTAAGACTTTATTTAACTAATTTAAGACTGCTCTCATGAGGATACTCAAAGCGAAAGCTCGAAAGAGAAGTCGAGTCTGGCGCGCGTCGTGTCAGCATCACAGGACAGCGCATTCTCTTTTGTATTTTCTCGCTTGCATGGTTAGAAGCATTTGCATGAAGAAGAACGTGATTATATAATGTAACGCTAGCCAAAGGATGACAGAAAAAAATGCTGCTTTAATTGCGTTATATATTTTTAACGTGTTAAATTGAAAAATATTAATCGCACGCGTTGCGTTGACAGCAGCACAACCGATGTGAATACGCGGCAAGACGGACGTTGTGACAATTCGTGTGTATTTGACTGTAAGCGCATCAATGAAAAATAGGCAGCTTTATGTGGACGCACTGGGAATGAGGCACGGGAATAAAATCACATGCAAGCGCAACCTCCGCAATTCAACGCCAAAAACTTATGATTTGCATTTGTATTATAAATTTGTGCGCATTATTTGTTGTTATTAGAGACTTCCGACGATCCGAGATTGATGGTAAAGATTTGTTTTTTTTTACACAGTTTCCCGCTGGGAAACGCTGGTCTATATAGGCTAATAAAAAAATAAAAAGCCTGTAATTAAGACCTTAACATTGACTTACCTGTCGAGAAGAAAGCAGGCAACTTCAGCGTCTCTTTTGAAAGCTTTCTCCTGCATTAGCTATCCCGACATTATAGCTAATAACCCTTGTTTTTGTAATCTCCGATCACGTTTCCTTTTACGGTCTTATTGTGGAGTTTTTCGACTAAGAGGACTCGTTATCCTTTGACTTAACCGTGCAGTGCAGCCTTTTAAACTTGCCGGGGCAGTGACAAAAGCGCCTCTCACTGCTCTGCTCCGTTTCTGCTGGTTTCAGTCACTTGACGCGGGCTCTGAACGAAAACGCGTTGTGGAAACGCGTTGGCCTAGTACTTTTTGTCCCTCTCTGCTATTATAGTTTTTCAAGATGGCGGAACTACATGGAAGCCTCCGTGGACCTACCCGTCCCATGTATATAAAGATAATAAATTCTTCGTTTACGAGGATAAGTCAGATCATTGGCAGAGGTATTTGGACACCATTGAGGACATATTTATGAATAAAAAATAATGATTTTAGATAATAAAATACCTAAAAAGTTACTTATTGTCCCTTTAAAGTTCTGCATAATTAAGGGTGTGGCCGGCTTCAAAAATGTTCTTCAGAAACCTACGGGTAATGTCACGGACACTTCGTCCATATTTTTTCCCAGTCTATGGCTTAGACAGATACGGCTGTAACAATATTAGCTCAAAGGGGAAATATTAATAGTAATTCATAATTACTAATTATGATTAATTATTAATATTTGGGTCAGTTAATTGGATTAACTTTTGAGGTAAGCCAATTAATATTACAATCAATTAATCCGTTCCAACAAACTCTTTGATTATTCATTTATTCTAAGAAAAGTGTATATTTCATGGTCACTGAAAAATAATTATTCCTTAGCATGTACAGCAATTAGAACATGTAACAAGATCAAGATCGTAAAAGGGACTTTGTATGCAAGCAGAGACACTTAGAAACCACATCCATATTGTGCAAAGTTTTATTGACTAACTCACAAACATAACTAACACTAAACAAACATACATACATTCACACATACATATACATACATGCATAGGTAAAGGGATGAGTGATGTGGAACCGGAAACAGGAAATAGAACTATGGAGCAAGATCTATTTCAGTATGAAAAGAACCATCAGCTGATAATTTTCAGAGCACCTCATTAAATTGATATACTTGCATGGTCAGTTGCAATCGTGGACAATTCTTGAAGTGGTTGAAAAATTAGTCTGTTGGTGGGTCCGTGAGGGTCAAAAGTCATGGTGCAAGTTGCCGTTGTGTGGTTCCGACGCTGTTGTGGGTCGGAGCTTGCATGGTGGCTTCGAGCACATGGCTGTGGTGAGTCGAAACCTGCTGTCCTGGCCTGCTGAGTGCACGCTGGACGGTGCGGCCTCCTGAAGTGCTGAGAAGGCAAGGAGTTGATCGCTGGACGGCGCGGTGATGGTAGGTTTGCAGTCTCCCTTTTTGGAGCATGAAAGCATGGCAGGCATTGCTAAGGCCTGTTGGATCCAGGGCCCTGGGCCCCAGTGGGGGAAGGGAACAAAAAGCACGCCTTGTAGGCGGTCTTAAACCAATCAGAAAGAGGGAATTTCTGGCGGGAGTTTCCTTTGTGGGAAAGATTTACGACGCTGTCTCAAACCCTCTTTTCTGTTCATTAATACTAGATAGATATAACAAATCCACACTGCATTCTAAGAGAAGGTGATGTACATCAAAGCATGAGTCATCAAATGAGGATTAATTAGATAGGAGACATGATACAGGTAAAGTTACATTGACCGTTGGTTGTATAATAAAATACATACCATGGTGTAATAAAATACATACCATGGTGTAAACATAATAGCAGACAAAACATCACAATCATTCACACAGTTTCTGGGATGCACGCTCCCATTCCCGTTCTAGATCAGTTCGTTTCTGATTAATGCAGCGAAGTCTGCATGGAAGATTGTTTCTGTCTCCCCATTGTCTCTCTCTTGCACATGCGGCCAAATTCTTTTTGATCGTAAAACCCTCTGTGTTTCCTGTAACAAGACACCGTCTTGCCAGTGTGTTAACTTTTAGGATGTTAGCTTTTGGTGAAAGTTTCACAGTGAGTTTGCTGGATTATTCATTTAAATAAATGAATTGTGTTTGTCCAATTGGTCCAGACGCTACACGGCTTTAAAACGCATTCAGATAATAAACTTTCATGATTATGAAGAACTGCAATGTCACTTTTGGAAAGCAGGGTCATTTGCATGTAAAGATCTATGCACAAATATAGCACGTTTTTCCTTTGACTCAAAAATGTAACAACAACATTGGATAATAAATTATTTGTGGCATATTTAAAGCTGAAACTTCACATTCTGGGGACACCTGAGGCTTACAAGATTACATCTTGTAAAAAGGGGCATAATATGTTTCCAGACAAAAGTTTGGGACTTACTCATAGCATTGTATCTCTTCAACAGTAAAATTTGTCATGAAAAACATATATTGCATAATAGTTTGTGGATGATTGTATTGATATAAAGAGACTTATATCTTATTTATTTTAACAAATTTCCTGTCAAAGGCCTACCCAAATCCAGTTTTATCCGAATACAGATTCAGATACAAATAATTTTGAGACTGTAACAGATACAGATACAGATATTGGCTCCACTGCACATTCCTATACATAAGCCTGCTCAGTCCAAACCAAGATCTTTGCTGGGGTTAAAGCATAGCACTGAACAGCATGTTAGCTTGTTAATTTAGTTAAAAAGCATGACCTGTTTTAGTCAACATCATACTAACAAAAACATATGCTTCTAACCACAGGTCGAGAGCTGTAGTACCGACCACACAATGTTTATGAATGTTCATCAGAACTATAGTTTTGGGAATCAGAATTGTTTAGCATTGTTTGTAACGATGGAACTTGCGAACATATTTGGCTAACAATGCTTTTAGGAAACACACCCCTGATTGGTGTAGGCTAAGGTGGAGAAAAGTAATGTTTCTAAATATGGTCATGCAACAGTCTGGGTGTTATGCCTCTTTGGGGTTTCTCTACACCACAACTCCCACAGATGTGGGAAAGATAGTGAAGGTGGACTCATCAGAGCACAATACATGTCAACAGCCCAAGATTTGCACTGTTGGTACCAGTGAAACTGACATTTGGCACTGGCACAAGTGACCAAAGGTTTGTCTATAGCAGCCTAACCATGAAAACTGGCTCTGTGGAGCTCTGAACGAACAGTTTGGTGGAAACAGGAGAGTCAAGGTGTGCATTTAATTCTGCAGTGAGTTGGGCAGCTGTGTTTTTATGTTTTTTGGATACAATCCGGGTTAGTACCTGGACATCACTTTCAGACAGCTTCCTCTTGCGTCGACAGTTACTCTGTTGGATGTGGTATGTCCTCGTGTGGTGGTATGCCGACATTACCCTGGATACCATAGCTCTCAATACAACACAAATACTTGCTGTGACCAGCACAGATGAACCAGCAAGATGTACACTAATAATTTGTCCTCTTTTAAAAGTGAACTACGTAACTTTTTTACCCTAACCGAACAGCTTTGGAGTCATTGGAATAGTTATATGACTTTTTTCGGGTTGAATGGTGGTCGTAGCGCAGCCCCCAAGCGCCTGTGAGTCGAAAAACCACACTTGCAACTTTGGGCCGGCGGGCCGTCAGGAAGTATATCGGTGCGAGACCTGATATCACGCGATGTAACTAATTGCTTTACGGCACTGCACATATACACAATAGGGATAGCTCACAGATGAAGTTATTAGAGGCCAGACAGACTCACGGAGGCGATTGGTATCTCACAACTTGCACTTTATTCCCCAATCAAACTCGTGTAACTGTCTGTCACCCGTTCTACCGTCCACAGCTTTACTCGATAAACAAAAGTAGGATAAGAATGAGCATCAAACTGAAATAACCCGCATACATGGGGTATTCGAGGTGCACTTATAATACAGACTGCCGACAGTTCAACAGGGCGCGCGCAGCTCTTAAAGGGGCCACAGCTTATTTCCACTCATTACAGCTTCCATCCTACTGAACAGGTACCGGTATAGTAGTGCCTTTAAACTCTGATATGTCTCCCATTATGTTGTGTGGATTGAAATATTTTATTTACAGCTGTGCTGTTGCTATGCTAATTCAATCTTCACACTCTGCTCTTACTGATTGAATGTAAAATCAGTCAAGATTGACCATGAGATCAACATTTATAGGTATGAAACCTCCAACACTATGACCTGGTTTCAGAGACAGGACTTAGATTAAGCCAGGAGTAGACCTTAGTTAAATTTAAAGTAGCTTGTATAAACATAATTTAAAAGCTTTTATAGCTTTTTATAAAACATTACTGGTGTGCATCTTAAGACATTTTACAAGACACATTTTAAAATATGCCAGTGCAAGTTGCTTTCAGTGAAGACAGCTCAAACATGCATTTTATTATGGGACTAGGCTTGAGCCTTGTCTGTAAAACCAGACATATATTAGCCAGTGTATCAGTTTCATTGTCCAACCCTTGTAGTAATTGAATTTCACATTTCACTGTCCTGCAAGTCTGTTTTATTTTATCTATATTAAAAAAAAAAAAAAAAAAAAACTTAAGTTAACTCTTGTTTGGTTAGCTTAGGTTTTTCCCATCTTGGGGAATAAAAAAAAAAAAGTACCACCTAGTCAGACAATTCTCTTAAATTTCCAAACAGGGCTTAGCTTCCTAATAGCACATACAAAGCTTTCTATTGCTAAATTAATATATTTTAAAACAAAAACTTCTAATTACTCGTAACATTACATCCTGTCATTCCAAACCTGTTTGACTTTCTTTCCTCTGTTGAACAAAAAAAAAATACATTTTGAACAATGCTGTGAACCAAATAGAATTGAAGCCCACTGATGTCCACTAAACATTTCTCAAAATATTATTTTATATTCCACAGAATAAAGTCATACAGTTTTGGAATGATATGAAAGTGAGTAAAATTTTGGGATGAACATAACATTAAAATTGATCATAATATTTGCAGATACATTATCACGCATACAACATACAGTGTAATATGCATTACAGTGACTTTGATCATGACAACAAGGGCTATAAATAAGTTTCCCCCTGTGGGATGATGACAACATCACATAAACACTGTTAAACAAAATAAAAGCTAAGGGCATGTAAACAGTTTTTCACTTAACATCTAGAAACTTGACTGTCTTTCTTGATAATAACAGGGTGTTGAGTAAGTATTGTTTTATTAGACAACTAAATTATGCAATGCATAACTTTGTAGCAAAAACAGCTTCCAGGTTCTTTGATTTTTCAATTTACTATGTGGTGATACAAGAGTTGTTCATGCTGATGGTGTGCTGCACTATGAAAATGTTCAGATGACAAGATGTGCATTTGTGAACCATTTGGGATATTTGCATTTAATATACTATTAAATGATGATACATTTCTTGAAACAGTATATAATGCAGAGTGGAATGCAGCAGTATCAAACGAAATGTTATAAATGACAATGACAAGTGTTTTTTTTTTTATTATTCTATTGGTAAGGTACTCTATAGGTATAGGATTGTGCAGGGCAACCAATGGACAACCTCACGTTCACAAACAGCATTCTCCTCGTGGAGGGACTAAAAGTTACAACTCAATCTTCTTATCCTGTTTTCATCTTGCTTCTTTTGGTTTATGTCTTTATAATGGTCTCCAATATTGGACTTATAATTCTGATCTCAACAGAGAAGAATCTACATCATCCTATGCATTTTCTGTTCTGTAACTTGCCGCTAAATGATATACTAGGTACAACTGTCATTTTGCCACGCTTGCTGCAGGACATGTTAAGGGAAACATCACAGCGCTATATCACATATGTGGAGTGTGTTATTCAAGCTTATTTTGTGCATATATTTGCAGTAGCATGCCATTATGTGCTAATGATAATGGCCTTTGACAGATATGTAGCTATATGTAATCCACTCCGATACACAGCTATAATGACCAATAAAATGGTGGTAAAACTATCAGCATCAGCCTGGGGGCTGTCAGTATTCATGGTGTCAATTCTGTTGGGTCTCACTGTACGCCTTTCTCGCTGCAGGTCTAACATTGAAAACCCTTTCTGTGACAATGCCTCACTGTTTAAACTGTCCTGTGAAAATGTGGTCATTAATAATGTCTTTGGAATAGTTTATACTGTGATTGTCTTTACCTTCTCACTTGGGTCTGTAATTATAACATATGGTAAGATTGCTACTGTATGCATAACCAGCAAAAACAAATCACTCAACAGCAAAGCCATAAAAACCTGTAGCACTCATATAGCTGTTTATATAATCATGTTTGTTTCTTGTGCTAGTTTTATTTTTCTCCATCGGTTTCCTGAATACTCCGACAGCAGGAAACTAGCTAGTATAATGTTCCATATTGTACCACCAGGACTAAATCCTTTAGTATATGGTTTACAAACCAAAGAGATAAGACAAAAGTTTGTAAAATTTTGGTGTAGAAAAAAGGTGAATCCATAGTTTAATGTTTTTGTTTGTTTGTTTTACAATATAACAACTAATAATATAACTCTAAACCTTGCTGTATTGTATTATTTATTTATTTATTTTAAATACACATGTATCTTTTTCACAGAGGCATTTTGAGCATGCTATTCTTACCCTTGATTGTCAGGGAGAAAAATGGGGGGGAAACTGTAGCACTTTATCTTATATTATTTTTTTTTAAGTATTTCTCACCCTTTATCATGCGTCTATTTGGTAAAAGTATACACTGAAAATAAGCAATTTTATTTGAACTAGAGGGCTATTTTAACTGTAGTGAATTGGGCAGATATAAATGTAACCACAAGACAGTATCTATTTTGACTAAACGTTTCCATTTCAAGGTTTATCTTTTTATTACATGAAGTTTGTAATTTCCCCTCCAGAATATTCATAAATATTTGTGTACTTTTCTTCTTTAGGATCTGTTAAAATATTATTCTATTAGAATTTGAAATATAAAGCAGATTTACTGCATTGATCTACTGATACAAATGTAATTAAGTTAATTTACTGTTGTATAGACTGTCAGACTTTTTCAGACCTTTTACATTCAAAACGTTTAATACATAATTATCGGCAATGTACCAGTTGCAAGTATCATAGTAAAAGGCAAGTGAAATGCTTTGATTAATACTTTTCACTCATGTCTGAAACCTGACAGTTGCTTAATTTTTATAAATTTATTTCTTTGTCTGAAACATGAAATACATGCTGTAAGTATAAGTACGTAACATCTGAACTATACAAATATATTATAGTCCTTTTAATAGCTTTGAGCAATATTTAAACAGTAAACTCTTGACTCTTGTCTTAATGCCGGTGTGGTTTTCTTGTCTTTACTTGTTAAACAAGCATTGCACTAGTAACTGCAGTAGGCAATTACGTGTCAAATCATCCAATTTCCCCAGCTTCATTTTTTGATTTTGTTCAAAAAAAAAAAAAAATAAATAAATAAATTTTCACAAGACATCAGTGTTCAAAACTGTCTCCCTACCTTACACCGATTCGGAACAGTAGGCTTAAAAAATATATTTATAATTTGATCTATCAGGTCCAAATTTGTGGCAAATGACCATTCTTTTTTTTTTCTTTTTCTTTTTTTGTATTATTGTATTTTTAGAAAAAATTGTAGATTAGATTTAAATTATTTCAAAGGTTCTTACAGTCTAAAAAAGCGGATGAACCAAAAACCAGAAAGACACTGACCAAGCAAATAAATATAACAAATTACAGTTTACGACTGTAACGTCTCGGTTACGTATGTAACCCTCGTTCCCTGAGTAGGGAACGGAGACGTTACGTCGGATGACGACGAATGGGGTTTCGCTTAGAAATCCTATCACCTTCGAGTATATAAAACGAGCCAATGGCAAAGAAATGCCATGGGTCTGCGGAATTTGCATAGCGTAACTCCGCCCCACCCTGGGGGTATATAAGGAAGTGCGCTGGCAACATGCAGATATGTCTTCGCTGAGGAGCCGAGACTGAAATCAGGCTTTCCAGCGTTCCAGCGGAAGTGGCAGGGAGACGTAACGTCTCCGTTCCCTACTCAGGGAACAAGGGTTACATACGTAACCGAGACGTTCCCTTTCGTTGTCACTCCGAATTACGTCGGATGACGACGAATGGGGTTTCCAGTGTAATCACGCCACCTCTCGACTGTCTTCCAGTGCCCTGCGTAAGTCTGAGCTCCCTGTCGTGAGACTAGCATGGACGAAGGAGTCCTACTTAACACAGGAATACCAAGGTACACTGGGAAGCATATCCAGTGGAAATATGCAATCATGCCCAACCCGAAGGGGGGGACTTGGAATACACATATGACCCCGAAGGGCTGCATACGGAATAACACTGGGGTGTCTAGCCGCAGGTGGAATATTTCAACCCCAGGGGTGGCAAGGTGGCTTGCCAAGGGAAAGACACATGCTCAAAGAGGCTTACAGTGGAATACACATGTGGGGGTCGCCCGGAGGGGAACCATGCACATGGAGGCACCTAGCCAAGCGCGAAGCTGCCGGTGGCATAACTCTGGCGTTGACGTCGTCAGTGCTGGAGGAGACTCAGGGCTTATCAGGCTCACCTGAGAAAAATATCGCACGTATCCCGTCTGTGGAGAGGAATGGCGAGCAAGCGAAGACACCTGAGCAGAATCTCTTACCGGCTAGTTGAAGCGAGTACATGAGAAGAAACTGCTCCACTCGGAGATTATAGAATCTCGCGAATGTGTTAGGTGTCGCCCAGCCTGCAGCTCTGCAGATGTCTGTTAGCGAGGCGCCATGCGCTAGAGCCCAAGAGGATGCCACACTCCGGGTGGAGTGGGTCGTCACACCAAGGGGGCGTGGTCGACCTTGCTGCTGGTATGCCAAAGCAATGGCATCCACTATCCAGTGAGACAACCTTTGCTTGGAGAGAGCCTTTCCCTTCAGCTTCCCACCATGACAGACAAAGAGCTGGTCTGAGGTCCTGAAACACTGCGTCCTGTCAACGTAAGCACGGAGTGCGCGTACTGGACAGAGCAGTGCCAAGGCTGGGTCTGCCTCCTCCAAAGGCAGCGCTTGCAGGTTCACCACCTGGCGAAAGGGTGTGGTGAGAACCTTGGGCATATATCCAGGCCGGGGTCTCAGGATCACGTGAGAGTTAGCCGGTCCGAATTCCAGGCACGCTTCGTCAACCGAAAATGCCTGCAGGTCCCCTACCCTCTTGATGGAGGCCAATGCAACCAGGAGCGCTGTCTTCATTGACAGGAACTTAAGCTCCACTGATTGCAGAGGCTCAAAGGGAGCACTCTGCAGGGCAGTTAAAACCACTGAGAGGTCCCAAGAGGGTACGAGGGGAGGACGAGGAGGATTCAGCCTCCTGGCTCCCCTCAGGAACCTGACGATCAGGTCGTGCTTTCCTAAGGACTTACCATCAACTGTGTTGTGATGTGCGGCAATGGCGGCAACATACACTTTCAGGGTGGAGGGAGACAGCCTTCGCCCCAACCCTTCTCGCAGGAAGGAAAGCACGACACTGATGGGGCATTTCGTGGGTTCTAGATTTTTAGAAGAACACCAGTTGACGAAGAGTTTCCACTTCAACGCATAGGCATGTCTAGTGGACAATGCTCTAGCGGAAGTGATTGTAGCCACCACCGCTACAGGGTACTCAAACCTGCCTCATCCCGTCCAGGAGCCACACGTGGAGGTTCCAAAGATCGGGACGAGGGTGCCATAAGGTGTCCCGTCCCTGAGAAAGCAGGTCCTTCCTCAGAGGAATTGGCCAGGGAGGTGCTGTCGCGAGGAGTACTAGTTCTGAGAACCAGGTGCGGTTGGGCCAATACGGGGCAACCAAAATTACCTGCTCCTCGTCCTCCCTGATCTTGCGCAAGGTCTGCGCAAGAAGGCTCACTGGGGGAAACGCATACTTGTGGAGGCCCTGCGGCCAGCTGTGCGCCAGTGCATCCGTGCCGAGCATTCCCTCGGTCAGGGAATAATACAGGTCACAGTGGGACGAGTCGTGGGAGGCAAATAGGTCTACCTGTGCGTCCCCGAACTGATCCCAAATCAGCTGAACCGTCTGGGGATGGAGTCGCCAATCTCCAGTGAGAGGCCGAAGCCGAGACAGCTCGTCGGCCGCCTGGTTCAGGTCTCCCGGGATATAAATGGCACGAAGCGACCTCAGATGCTTCTGACTCCATATGAGGAGGTGGCGGGCGAGTTGTGACATACAGCGGGAGCGCAGACCACCTTGACGGTTGATGTACGCTACAGTCGCGGTATTGTCCGATCGGACTAGTACGTGTTGACCCCTGAGCAACGCATGGAAGCGGTGCAGGGCAAGACGTACAGCCAACAACTCGAGGCAATTGACATGCCAAAGGCACTGGGGTCCTGTCCAGGATCCCGCGGCAGCACGTCCATTGCACATGGTGCCCCAGCCCGTGGTGGAGGCATCTGTTGATACAACAACATGCCTGGAAACTCGTTCCAAGGGCACTCCGGCCCGAAGAAAACTGAGGTTCGACCACGGGGTGAAGGTCTGACGGCAGGCCGGAGTCACTGGGACTCGGAGCTTGCCGTGATGCCAAGCCCACCTCGGGACTCGATCGCGAAGCCAAAGCTGAAGTGGTCTCATATGAAGCAACCCGAGCGGCGTGACTGCGGCTGCGGATGCCATATGCCCAGGAGCCTCTGAAATAGTTTCAGTGGAACCAAACTCTTGCCCATGAACTGACGAAGGCAAGTCAGCAGTGACTGCGCGCGCTCGCTCGTAAGCTGCGCGCACATGGCGACCGAGTCGTTCTCCATACCGAGAAAAGAGATCCTCTGCACGGGGCAGAGTTTGCTCTTCTCCCAGTTGACCCGAAGGCCCAGACGAGCTAGGTGCCGGAGCACAAGGTCCCTGTGTTCGCAAACCTGGTCTCAAGAGTGAGCAAGGATCAGCCAGTCGTCGAGCTAGTTCAGGATGCGAACCCCGTGTTCCCGAAGGGGAACAAGGGCTGCCTCGACGACCTTCGTGAAGACGCGAGGAGACAGGGCTAGCCCGAAAGGGAGACCCGCGTACTGGTATGCCTGCCCCTCGAAAGCAAACCGTAGAAACGGTCTGTGTCGAGGAAGAATGGAGACATGAAAGTAGGCGTCCTTCAGGTCGATCGCTGCAAACCAATCCTGTGGCCGTATGCACTCGAAAATGCGCTTGGCCGTGAGCATCTTGAACGGCATCCTGTGAAGGGAGCGGTTCAAGACGCGCAAGTCGAGGATTGGCCGTAACCCACCGGATTTCTTCGGTACAATGAAGTAAGGGCTGTAAAAAAACGGACCTCATTTCGGCTGGAGGGACAGTCTCGATCGCACCCTTTGCCAGTAAGGTAGCGACCTCCGTTCTCATAACCGGGGCATTGCCTCCGACCATAGTGAAGCGGACTCCCCTGAAGCGGGGAGGAGACCGCGCGAACTGAATCGCGTAGCCGAGCCTGATGGTCCTCGCGACCCAGCGGGACAGCCTGGGAAGCTCTAACCAGGCTTCCAGGAACTGTACCAGCGGGGTCATACGGACCACAGACGTACCCTCGGTGGTGCAGCAAGGCGGAATGACCGGCCCAGGCGTGGGTGGCATAGCGGCCCGGTGCGGGGGCACGGTCATTAGCACGGACAGATGACCATCGGTGCAGAAGGTCCTCAGCCTGCTTGTAGAGTGATCGAAGACTGTTGGGCGCAATCCTCAATCACACCGCCGACCAGGCTGCCTGTCTCAAGAGTGCTGCTTAGGCTGGCGTGACAGTCTAAGGGGCGGAGACGGGCAGCGCCGCTCTCCTGCAACTTGCTCCTGCTCAGGGCCGGTGAAGACCCGAGGGGAGCAGCCGCACGGAGGGAGCCTTGGCGGGAAGCAGACTAAGGAGACCGCATGGATGGATGACCATCGGTGCAGGACCCGAGTCTACTTCAGGTGGTCGAAGCCACACTGCCAAAGAGCCCAGCCCGGGACATGGGGGAGCTTAGAATATGAACTCTCAGACACCCCCACATCAACCTGGCTAAGCCCATATCTGGACCACACTAGTGAACATCACCTGACCCAGGATCACGCAGGTACTGATGTCGCCTGAGCGAGGTCAGCAGTGTGCGTGGCGGAACAACCAGGCCGGGCATGGGAGGCATAGCGTCCCAGCATAGGGGCGTGGTTAGAGTTTCCGCGTTCTGCCAGGGTTGGCCAGGGAAGGACTAGCGTTCCACTGCGGCCGGTTCGGACAGAACTCCCGGGACAGCACTGCATCGAAGGCGCAGGCGACACACAGACCGTGCCACGATATGACCGTGCCACGATAGTGACAGGGAACATACAGACCATGATCGCCGTACGATCGAAAGCAGCGAAGGCTGAGGACACCCGCGGGCCGCGAAAGTCACGTTGGACTCTCGCGGAGCGCAGGCGTCCTGATGCACGTCCGGGAGAAGCTTACAGCGCTCGGGGGGAGGGCGGGGCCACTCCAGCCGATGCTTTCAGCTGCCCGGGAAAGCATGGCTGACAGCTCTGGATCGGTCCCGGCAACAATGGCACTCCCGTGGGAGGCAACGCAGTCGAAACTTCATTTCCAGAGGAATCAAGCCCGCCTTGTGATGCTGTGAGTGCATGACACCATCCGCCAGAGCCCCGAATGAAACACTGGGTCCCCGAAAGAAACCAGGCACACACGGAAGCTCCACGGTTTGCGATGTGGAGGGGGGTGTGGCCCGAGGAATTGACTCGTCATTGATGTGCCACATCGAAAACTAAGATCACCGTGGCCACCAGCCAAGGTATCCCTTCTCGAGGAAGAGATAAATTGGGGTGTGGCAGAGGGGACTCTACTCACATGGAGATCATTGAGTCTCGATCTATAAACATCGCGGTGGTCATGTTCCCGCAATGCTCACTGTCGGCAGATTACTGCACAAATCAGCAGCAGGAAATGCGATCTCGCTGGAACACGCCGTCACACCAACACACTGAAGAGCCGCTCGTCTCGAAGAGATTTGAGATGACACTCCAGTGGAGGAGGCATCTGTTGACACAACAACATGCCTGGAAGCTCGTTCTAAGGGCACTCCGGCCCGAAGAAAACTGAGGTTCGACCACGGGGTGAAGGTCTGACGGCAGGTCGGAGTCACTGGGACTCGGAGCTTGCCGTGTTGCCATGCCCACCTCGGGACTCGATCGCGAAGCCAAAGCTGAAGCGGTCTCATATGAAGCAATCCGAGCGGCGTTACCATGGCTGCGGATGCCATATGCCCCAGGAGCCTCTGAAAAAGTTTCAGTGGAACCACACTCTTGCCCTCGAATTGGTAAAGACAAGTCAGCAGAGACTGCGCGCGCTCGCTTGTAAGCTGCGCGCACATGGCGACCGAGTCGATATCCATACCGAGAAAAGAGATCCTCTGCACAGGGCAGAGTTTGCTCTTCTCCCAGTTGACCCGAAGGCCCAGATGAGATAGGTGCCGGAGCACTAAGTCCCTGTGTTCGCAAACCTGATCTCGAGAGTGAGCTAGGATCAGCCAGTCGTCGAGATAATTCAGGATGCGAACCCCGTGTTCCCGTAGAGTAACAAGGGCTGCCTCGACGACCTTCATGAAGACGCGAGGAGACAGGGCTAGCCCGAAAGTACCGCGTACTGGTATGCCTGTCCCTCGAAAGCAAACCGAAGAAACGGTCTGTGTCGAGGAAGAATGGAGACATGAAAGTAGGCGTCCTTCAGGTCGATCGCTGCAAACCAATCCTGCGGCCGCACGCACTCGAAAAGGTGTTTGGCCGTGAGCATCTTGAACGGCATCCTGTGAAGGGAGCGGTTCAAGACGCGCAGGTCCAGGATCGGTCGTAACCCACCGGTTTTCTTCGGTACAATAAAGTAGGGGCTGTAGAAGCCGGACTTCATTTCGGCTGGAGGGACAATCTCGATCACACCCTTCGCCAGTAGGGTGGCGACCTCCGCTCTCATGACAGGGGCATTGCCCCCGACCATAGTGAAGCGGGGAGGAGATCGTGCGAACTGAATCGCGTAGCCGAGTCTGACGGTCCTCGCAACCCAGCGAGACAGTCCAGGAAGCTGTAACCAGGCTTCCAAGAACTGTACCAGCGGGGTCATGCGGACCACAGACGTACCCTCGGTGGTGCAGCGAGGTGGAATGACCGGCCCAGGCGTGGGTGGCATAGCGGCCCAGTGCGGGGGCACGGTCATTAGCCGCGTCCTGCCAGAGGAGGCCAGGGGAAGACCAGCGTCCCATGGGGGCGTGCTCTGGCAGGGGACTGGTGAGAGAGGGGGACGAGAGTGGCGAGGCTCGTAAGTGGCGCGCACTGTCATCCGCAACCTCTGTGGGCTCAGAGATGGGTGTGTCAGTTCTGTTTTTAACCACATTAGGGTGCTGCCCGTCGAGGGACGAGCAGCGGGAGTGGGAAAACGATTTATTATTTAGTCGGCGATTTATTCCACACCGTAACCCTCAGATCACCCTGGCCGCCAGCCGAAGTACCAGCTCTCGTGGAGCTCGTAGATCGGGGTGCGGATGAGGGGACTCTACCATGAAAGTCATTGAGTCTCGATCGCAACCGTGTGATGGGCATGTTCCCGCAATGGGAACATGACTCATCCACAAACGCTGCCTTAGCGTGATCAAAGCCCAAACACACAAGACAGCGATTGTGCCCATCAGAGTCAGAAATGTATAGACCGCAACCAGAAGTGCACGGGCGAGGCATCTTTAAAATGACGTGCCGCGTGCAAGCTCTTTTAGAAAGGAGATTTTCTCCACAAGTGTTGAAGCGACCAGGGAGATAAACACACAAACACTGGCAAATCACTGCACAGATAAGCAGGGAATGTGCACTCGCTGGAACTTGCTGTCACACCAACACCTGGAGAGAGGCTCGTCTCGAAGAGAATAGAGATGATACTCAGGAATTTGGCTGTGGAGTGAAGTGCTGAACTTGGCTCCGAAGCGAAAACATATCTGCATGTTGCCAGCGCACTTCCTTATATACCCCCAGGGTGGGGCGGAGTTACGCTATGCAAATTCCGCAGACCCATGGCATTTCTTTGCCATTGGCTCGTTTTATATACTCGAAGGTGATAGGATTTCTAAGCGAAACCCCATTCGTCGTCATCCGACGTAACTCGGAGTGACAACAAAAGGGAACTATAAAGCATGCCCAAACCAAGCAGCTCTAGCTTCTGATAGGATGAAGTAAGTCGCTGACAGGCATGCAGGAAGTGTGGCAGGGTGACATAGTGATAAGATAGCCTCAACAATCCTATTGCTCATCCTCTGCTTCAATGTTGGGGACCCCTTGCTGGATTACTCTCACTGTCACTGAGCGTCACCTGTGGCTAACGCTGTCCGACATGTCCGAGTCTGACCGCGCCACTTTCCTCGACGCCCCCGTTTCAAGGGTTTCACGGAGCGGTATACAGAGGTGCAGCAAACGTCCCAGGCCATGAGACATTTTCTGCCGCGGCGTTCTAATTCCGCAGCAGGCCGCGCTAGGAAGCAGCCGCCTGCTCGGAAAACAGAGCCCCCACCGCCTCCTCCGCCCACCTCACAACGCCAGGGTCGGGATGCACGTCAGCGTTCGCGCTCCACCAGCCGCCGCAGACCGCCTCCCGCCTGAGGACCCAGGCACAAGCTCGCGCCGAGCTTTGAGCCTCCCAAGTCTTCCTAGCCACTCTAGGAAAACGCAGATGGTCAAGCACCGTTGCGGCCGGACCGCCATCAAAGTATGCATGAACCGCTCTCTCAGTTCCCTCAGCAGAGGCGACTCGAAGGGTGTATCCAGCAGCCAATGAGTCAGTTCCACAACTCACTCGCCTGCACATAAACGCGGTTCTCACGGCGACCCACATATCTCTCGAAAAGAGCATTATCTCGGGTCATATTCCGGCTCAGGCCGAAGGTGTCTTAAATGTAGGACAGGTGCCCACTGCCCAGTGCCCACCCCTACACGAAAACACTACCCTCACTGTGTGTCACACTCATTCAAGGTCGAAAACAATAAAGCTGGCTCAAGCCGCCCGACCGCTAAGTGTAAGAATTGTGCCCACTCCCCAGTGTTCACTCTTACACACAAGCACTACCCATGCAGTGTCCCACACCACCACAGGGTCCATATCAGTCAAACCGGCTCACGCCGTTCATGTTTTAATTGCAGGAAATGTGCCCGCTGTACAGCGCTCACCCCCGCTTGTGAATATGACTGTATCTGTGCCGCGCACACACATAGAGCCTCAATGTGTGAGCGCGCGCACTGCCAGTGTGGTAAGTGCAGGTCACGTGTCTGCCTCTCAGCGCACACACTTTGTGAACAGTATCTGTATCTGTATCAAAGCAGCTGCCCGCGCTCACGGCTGGGCCGCCAGTTACAGAAATACTGTGCGAAGCACTGTATGCCCCACTCGAAATGAACATGATGAACGAAGTACGTCATCATGGCTGGGTCTCCGGGTTCCCGAATACGAGCGACCACAACCCAGATTTCATTCAACCCCTGGCCATTCACGCGAAAGCATGGGAAAGCATTCCAGGGGCTTCAAAATGGGTGCTAAATATAGTGAAACGGGGATACTCGCTACAGTTCGCTCGCAGACCATCGCGCTTCATAGCCCGGGTCGAAACCTCGGTGAATCAGGAAGTAGCACACCTACTTCGCACCGAAATAGCGAATTTACTGAGAAAAGGGGCTGTGGAAGCAGTCCCCTCGGCAGGAAGCGAGTTGGGGTTTTACAGCCGTTACTTCTTAGTACCAAAGAAGGATGGCGGGCTCCGCCCTATACTAGATCTCAGGCACCTGAACAAAGCGCTGGTGAAGCGCTCGTTCAAAATGATTACAACCAGACAAATTCTCACTCGAATTCGACACGGGGACTGGTTTATATCAGTGGATCTGAAGGATGCTTATTTTCAGATCCAAATAGCAGCCCGTCACAGGCCCTTCTTGAGGTTCGCCTTCGAGGGCCGGGCTTATCAGTACACCGTTCTTCCCTTCGGCCTGTCTTTGGCACCTCGTACATTTACGAAGTGCATGGACACGACCCTTGTGCCCCTCAGACGAAGGGGCGTGAGAGTCCTGAACTATCTGTACGACTGGCTAATTATAACACAGTCAAAAGAAGAATTGGTGTTACACAGAACACTACTGCTGACCCATCTCGAGCAGTTGGGTCTCAGAGTCAACTGGGCCAAAAGCATTCTACTCCCCAGCCAGAAAATTTCCTTTCTGGGGATAGAACTGGACTCCAACTGTATGGCGGCGCGCCTGACGCGAGAACGCGTGGCAGTCATACAGCGCCTGGCAGCGACATTCACTGTGGGGAAAAATCTCCCCCTCAGAGTGTTCCAGAGGATGATGGGTCTCATGGCCTCAGCCTCGTCAGTACTACAGTTGGGTTTGATGAATATGCGCCCTTTTCAACTATGGTTGAGACGGCGAGTACCAGCGCGAGCATGGACCTCAGGTCTGCTCCGTCTCACGGTGAATCAGACATGCGTTTCCGCCCTGAAACCGTGGACGAGACCCGGCTGGTACCAGTCAGGCGTGAACCTAGGCATCGCTTCACGAATCAAAGTGATCTCGACAGATGCGTCCAACACGGGTTGGGGCACCCTATACGAAGGGAGACCTTCTATGGGCCTGTGGTCAAACGCAGAAAAGCGTCTCCACATAAACTGTCTAGAGATGAAAGCGGTCGAGAATGCCCTTCAGTTCTTCCTCCCTGCACTGAGGAACCACCACGTTCTAGTCAGAACAGACAACACGTCAGTGGTGTCCAACATAAATCGCCAGGGCGGCCTCAAATCCCGGAGCCTCTTTGCAATAGCAAAGCGCCTCCTCATATGGAGCCAGCACAATCTGCGCTCGCTGAGAGCGGCGCACGTGCCGGGCGTCCTGAACGTGGGCCCAGATATGCTATCTAGGGCAAAGCTCTCCCCAGGAGAGTGGCCCCTGCACCCCCTCACGGTGCGAAATATCTGGGACGTTTTCGGCAGAGCAGAGGTAGACCTGTTCGCGTCGCAAGCCAACGCTCACTGCTCAATGTTCTTCTCGAAAGAGATGGACGCGCTGGCCCAAACCTGGCCCAGACGCCCGCTGTATGCTTTTCCCCCGGTCGCTCTATTACCACAGGTAATCAAACGACTCAGGGAGAGCAAATGCTCGATACTTCTCATTGCTCCGAAGCAGCTTTTCATTTCGTTCGGTGGCCGCATAAAAGAGCTAGCCATCTCGAAACTGACCCTGTCCAGATGGATAGTGGACGCTATCGCATCAGCTTATGCATTCAAGGGTCTAAACTGCCCTTTGGGGGTGAGGGCCCACTCGACTAGGGGCATGGCCTCGTGGTGGGCATGGTCAAGTGGGGTTTCTATCCATGACATTTGTATGGCAGCAGGCTGGGCCTCGTAAGGTTTTATAACCTAGAAGGACCCGCATTACAGGCCAGACTGCTCTCAGTCTGATAATGCTATATTAACGTTGTCTACCCAACTCGGTTTGACTAGACTGTTGATATACTGCAAGTCCTGTGGCCTACGCAGTTTAAAGGTGGTCATACTGCCTTAACTGTATGTATACACGTTAATGCACCTATCTCATAACACCGAGTCGTCCCACCCTGTTATGCCGCTGTGATTGCTTCACTTTACATGAGCCCCGGGCACTGCCCTTGGGACATAAGTGTTTGAAATTCAGCACGCACGGCGTTTACAAAGGGCTCCTGTAGCGTAAGCTAAACTTACGCAACACGAGAGTACTCTCGTAAGAGAACGACACTCGGTTACTAACGTAACCTCGGTTCTCTCTAGAGAGGGAACGAGTGTTGCGTAGCCTGCCGTGCTTGTGCTGCACTTTGGTTTTCGCTTCTAGTCGACTGAAATCACTTGTGCAACCTGTGCAGTGGGGTTTTATAGGCGAAGCCACACCCTGTTCTGGCGGGCTATGACGACAGCACGGGAAGGCTTCCCATTGGCGCTGGAGTCATGCCAAGACGCACTGATAGGTTGCAGCAGTTGCCGCAGAGCAGCCAATAGGCGTGCGAGCTGTCTCGCCTATGTCTGCCTGCTGCAGCAAATGCGTTTTACATTCTAAAAATTAAAAAGGATAATTGCAGGCCAGCAACGGGGGGATTCACAGCCGACCATTGATATATTCCAGCGCAAACATTGCAAGTTCAAGTGTTCAGTGCTTCTTCATCGGGGCAACTTGCCATGAACCAAGTCATCATCCATTACCTTATTATTGGCTGCTGCCTCTCCCTATCAATAGTGGAAAATCTACATTTCCGACATTTTCTACACACCATTGATGAAAGGTACATCCCAATCGTCAGATCAACCATAATCTTAAAACAGATACCTCACCTAGTGACCAGAGTCAAAGAGTGTATTAAGTCCAGTCTGGCAGATTGGAAATCCGTCTCTGTAACGGCTGACGTATGGTCAGATCGCACATTGAGGTCTTACCTGGGAGTAACAGCTCATGTTTGTAACTCCACAGCTAATAAATACACTCTGAAGTCCTTCCTCCTTGACTGAAGAAGATTTAAAGGGCTTCAGAGTGCTGAAAACTTTGTAGCTGCATTTGATGAAATATTGGAAGAATACAATATAAGTAATAAGGTAGAATTTATTATCACAGATAATGCATCTAACATGAAAAAAGCTTTTAAAGTTGTGATGGCAGAAGACCACTAGGATGAGGAGGACATGGTTGGTGAACCGTTGGATAGGAACTTTCCCCTAGGTTCCCGGCAACAGCTGTCCTGTTTTGCTCACAATTTTCAGCTACCTGTAGTAGTGGGCGATGGATTAAAAGAAGTGAAGTGCCTTTCTCAAGCAATCTCCAAAGTAAAAAGGCAGAGACGTGGATCTGGGATGTTGTTCATAGCGCTGTTGTTTGAAACTGTTGTGGTTGTTTATAGGAAAGAGAATTAACTCCGTGTAGTGACTTTTATTAATACTATGTTATTTATTGTGGTATCTCACCTTACCCACCTTGTCTTTTTTTCTCTTTTCTTTTGTAAAGTTTTTTTGTAGATGGTTCTTTTCTCTTAACGTGGCTGAGTGTTTTGCTGTTACTATAATTACTGTAAATATCACTACACTTGGCTTGGGTGCCATTTTCTTTGTTGTAAACATTATGTTTTCCCTTGTTTTTGGTTAGTAAGGGAGGCAGTTTAGTATCTGTATTTTGTATAAAGTTTTTCTTTGATAGGACAATAAGTTTTCTTTGGGAAAAGGGTAGATTCAGTTTTATTTGTTATTTTGGCCTTGACCCAACCCTGATGTTAATTTGCTTCCTTTGTGATGTCTTGTACCAGTTTGAACACAGTTTAAAATAATAAAAAGAAAGAAAACAAGAAGTCAGGTGTAACGACTTTATTTATGTTATTCTCCTGTATCCTAGACCTGGGACGTAACATACACTATGTTTTTTAATAAATTTGTATCTGACATTACAATATATATTTTTATATGTAAATATAAACCATAAAAATTTACCATAAAATATTTTTTAGAATAGATTTCAGACTAAGCATGAAAATTTGACCTAACCAGAATTTAGCTTATAAATGATTTTTCAAAATGATTAAAACAAACAGTTAATGATTTACAACACTTTCTGCACCCTCTAGTTGTTACATACATACAAAAAAAAACAAAAAAAACATAATTTATTAAACATGTATGAAACGCATATTCATGTTTTGTAAATTATTAGTTAATCATTAACTAATCAATTGTAAATGACTTATAACTGAATCTACAAAACATACATAAAATGTTAGCATATCACTTGCTAATCATTTATGAATGTTTTGTAAATGATTAGTTAATCATTAACTAACCACTTATAAATGACTTATAACTGAACGTTATTATAAAGTGTTACCAAAATTTTCACCCACCGGCTCTTAATGCATCGTGTTTCTTTCTGGAGCATCAGTGAATGTTTGAATCTTTTTTAAGTTGTGTTTGAGTCCCTCAATTGTCCTCAGTGTGAAAAGATGGACCTCAAAATCATACAGTCACTGCTGGAAAGGGTTCAAATATACAAAAGATGCTGCAAAACATACAAAGGATGCTGGAAAACTGAAGAATTTGCAGGACCTGAAGGATTTTTCTAAAGAACATTGGGCAGTTTAACTGCTCAGGACAAACAAGGGACTCAAGATCAACCATCACAAAACAACTGTCATGGATCATCCAGGTAACACACAGTGTTAAGAATCAAGGGTATGTAAACTTTTGAACAGGGTCATTTTTATAAATTCTGTTATTTTTTGTCTTGTGGACTATATGTAATCATCTTTTATGTAAAATATCTTATTCAGGACAGTACTAAATAAAAAAATAACATGCAATTTTTTATGATCCATCTTATTTTGTTACAATAATTGACATTTTGCAGATTCTGCAAGGTATATGTAAACTTTTGAGCACAACTGTATTTATTATTGAATGCGCATGCGTCGCGTCTGAACGCGTTGTTGTCTTTGGAGCTCCATCGATTGATTTATAATTCTTGATTTCTCTTTAAACTCACTTACAACGAACATTTTCTACTTTTCCTCACCTCATAGTTACAACGCGGACTGTTGAGCAGACGCGTCTCAAGCCTAGTGATCCAACGCTGGATACTCTTATAGGTTACGTCCGTGGATCACGGCTGAACGCGTCTTCTCCGCATTCATTTACAAACAAACATCTTTTTTTTCGCCTATCGTGCGTCTACTCTACACCCGTACCACTAAAAAGACGGATTATTTCCAAGACTTAAGCCATAAATTAGTATTAATATTGATAGCATCACTGGTAGCGTCGTTGCTAACTTAACGTACTGTCCATCTATTAAAATGGCAAATATATCAGATGTAAGTAGCCTACCTTTTGGTGCAGGTGAGGACACATTTGAGCTGCACGCTGTGCAGTCTGAGCTGGAAGCTGTTGAGAAACAGATCCACGACCTTTTAGTGAGACAAGCCGAGCTGATAGACCGGCGTTTGGCTCTTGAAACATCACGCGCCGATGCACACAAATCAGAGATTAACGTTACTAACCCGCTGACTCCGACCTCGTCTACTCCGTGCGTTTCTCAACATCGGTCCCGAGCGTCGAGGTCGAGGTCGCGATCAGCCATGGTCTCGTTCACTCCGGCTCCAACATGCCACCACGAAGCCTGGATAGTTCCGCAGCGGAAGTCGCGAGTCAGGTCTAGACCAAGAAAACTCTCTCCGACCCTCCCGGTTTTCGAGATATCCACACAAAACCGCTTCTCCCCTCTTCGCGAAACAGAACGCGATGCTGTGATCATCGGCGATTCCATCGTTCGACACGTACACCCTACGTTAAATAAAAGTAAGGTGCATAGTCACTGCTTTCCTGGTGCTCGTGTCTCTGAAATCGCCGCTCGCGTTCCCGAGATTCTGAACGAGCGCGTCGGAACTGTTGTCCTGCACACAGGGGTGAACGACATCAGGCTGCGCCAGACGGAAATTCTGAAAAAAGACTTCAGGAATCTGATCAATACGGTACGCAGCACATCGCCTGATATAACGATCATTGTGTCAGGACCGCTTCCCACGTACCGACTAGGTCATGAAAAGTTTAGTAGATTATGCACTGCACTGAGCAGAAACTGCTCTTTGTAAATAATTGGAATCTGTTTTGGGAGCGTCCTAGGCTTTACCGTGCTGATGGCTTACACCCAAGCAGATTCGGATCGGATCTTCTGTCAGATAACATCTCCAAAACGTTAAATACCTTTTGACTAGTAACCAAAAGTCCAAATCATAGTCTCTGCTGCACCAATTTAACTGATGTAAATAGTGTTGAACATTGCATAAAATCTGTGTCTATTCCTCGTTTAGTGAGATCAAATAATAAATCTACTGCAGGATCTAGAAAAAATCTAATTGTTATTAAAACAGAAAATGTTGCTATTAGTAATCAAAAACAATTTCTAAAGCTAGGTCTTCTAAACATTAGATCACTCACACCTAAGGCAGTTATTGTAAATGAAATAGTCACAGATAATAGCTTCGATGTACTTTGCCTTACTGAAACCTGGCTTAAACCAAATGATTATTTCGGTCTAAATGAGTCTACTCCATCAGGATACTCCTATAAGCACGAACCCCGTCTGATTGGTCGTGGCGGCGGTGTTGCAACAATCTATAGAGATATTCTCAATGTTACTCAGAAAACGGGCTATAAGTTTATTTCGTTTGAAGTACTTGTACTAAATGTTACGCTCTTAGATGTTAGAAAAACATCCCTATTATCTCTAGCCTTGGCTACCGTATATAGACCGCCTGGGCCTTACGCTGATTTCCTAAAAGAGTTTGCAGATTTTCTCTCAGACCTATTAGTTAATTTCGATAAAGCATTAATTGTTGGAGACTTTAATATCCACGTAGATAATTCAAATGATGCGCTAGGGGCTGCGTTTACAGATTTATTAAATTCCTTTGGGATTAAGCAAAACGTTACCGGACCAACTCATCGTTTTAATCATACACTCGATTTAATTATATCACATGGAACCGATCCAACCGATATAGATATCATTCCACAAAGTGAAGATGTCACTGACCATTACATGGTAACTTGCATATTACGTACCCCTGTAATATATCATGCTGCGCCGCGTTATCGATTAGGCAGAACAATCCTTCCATCCACCATAGATCATTTTTCAAATAGCTTATCTGATTTGTCTCAGCTGCTCAGTGAACCCAAACAAACAGATGAACTTGAGGAATTAACTAGCACTATGAGCACCATTCTCTCTGGTACATTGGATATTGTTGCACCCATTAGACTAAAAAAGGTCAGAGAGAAAAGTAAAGCACCATGGTACAACAATACTACGCATGTTCTAAAGAGAGAAACCCGTAATTTAGAGCGTAAATGGAAAAAAACTAACTTAGAGGTCTTTAGAATCGCATGGAAAGACAGTATGTCACGTTATAAAAAGGCCCTAAAAGAGGCCAGGGTTGAGCATCTCCGCAATCTAATAGAAAACAACCATAACAATCCTAGGTTCTTATTTAACACCGTGGCTAGACTAACAAATAAACATATGTCTCCTGAACAAAATATTCTGTTACAGTTTAGTAGTAATGATTTCATGAAGTTCTTCACTGAGAAAATAGAAAGCATCAGAACCACAATTGTAAACGTTCAATCCTCAATCGCGCCTTATAATTCGGCCTCAATTATCACCCCGCAAGAACAATTACAGTGCTTTACAACTATAGAACAAAAAGAGTTATAAACTTATCATTTCATCTAAAACAACAACATGTTTATTAGATCCTATACCAACTAAACTATTGAAGGAAGTGTTACCTGTGGTGGAAGAGCCTCTCCTCAATGTTGTTAACTCATCTTTATCATTAGGTTATGTTCCAAGAACATTTAAACCGGCAGTTATAAAACCTCTCATTAAGAAACCACAATTAGATCCACATAATCTAGCAAATTATAGACCCATTTCAAATCTACCTTTTATGTCTAAAATACAAGAAAAAGTTGTGTCCTCTCAACTGGGCTCTTTCTTGCAAGAAAATGACATCTATGAAAAGTTTCAGTCTGGGTTCAGGCCGCATCATAGCACTGAAACTGCGCTCGTTAAAATCACAAATGA
The DNA here is from genome assembly GCF_964197995.2 of Scardinius erythrophthalmus. Classification (NCBI taxonomy): domain Eukaryota; kingdom Metazoa; phylum Chordata; class Actinopteri; order Cypriniformes; family Leuciscidae; genus Scardinius; species Scardinius erythrophthalmus. The sequence goes on along the minus strand of NC_138237.1, from coordinate 24,291,261 downwards.
TTTACTTTTAGCTTCTGACCAAGGCTGTATTTCAATACTAGTTTTACTTGATCTTAGTGCTGCGTTCGATACTATAGATCATACAATACTCTTAGATCGACTACAAAATTATACTGGTGTTCAAGGACAAGCATTAAGCTGGTTTAGATCGTATTTATCTGACCGCTACCATTTTGTTTATTTAAATGGAGAAAAATCGATCATAACTCCAGTAAACTATGGAGTGCCGCAGGGATCTGTCTTAGGCCCTCTATTATTCTCAATATATATGCTGCCACTTGGAAATATTATAAGGAAACATGGAATTAGTTTCCATTGTTATGCTGATGACACTCAAATATATATTTCATCACGGCCGGATGAAAACGCTAAATTATCCAAATTGACAGAGTGTGTTAAAGATATAAAAGATTGGATGACGCACAATTTCCTTTTATTGAATCCAGACAAGACAGAGGTAATACTTATCGGTTCAAAAAACCACCCACAAAACCTCTCACAATACAACTTTAACATAGTAGGATGTCCTGTTACTTCATCCTCTACAGTAAAAGACCTGGGTGTTATACTAGACTGCAACCTGTCTTTTGAAAATCATATTTCATATGTTACAAAAACGGCCTTTTTCCACCTTAGAAACATTGCTAAGCTACGTAATATTCTATCTGTTTCTGATGCAGAAAAGTTAGTTCATGCATTCATGACCTCGAGACTAGATTACTGTAATGCTTTATTAGCTGGTTGTCCTGCATCCTCAATAAACAAGCTACAGTTAGTTCAAAATGCCGCCGCTAGAGTTCTAACTAGATCAAGAAAATATGATCATATAACACCAATTTTATCATCACTACATTGGTTACCTATAAAGTCACGTATTAATTACAAGGTATTGCTACTGACTTATAAAGCCCTAAACGGCTTGGCTCCAGTCTATTTAACCGATCTTCTATCGCCCTATAATCCATCACGCTCTTTAAGATCACTAAATTCGAGGCTTTTGGTCATACCTAGGATATCCAGATCCACCAAAGGAGGGAGAGCATTTTCACATTTAGCTCCAAAACTCTGGAATAGTCTTCCGGATACTGTTCGTTGCTCAGACTCGCTCTCCCAGTTTAAAACTAGATTAAAGACGCATCTCTTCAGCCAGGCATTTATATAATACTTTTAATCTTACAGTTAAATCCGGTCTTTAGTTCATAAACGGCAGAGGAGAACTGGCCCCCGACTGAGCCCGGGTTCTCCCAAGGTTTTTTTTTTTCTCCATTAGGTCACCTGATGGAGTTTTTTGGTTCCTTGCCACTGTTGCCTTTGGCTTGCTCAGTTGGGGATATTTGGGGATATTTAATTGAATTAATCAATCAACGATACCATTGATCAGCATTACCAAACGTGGACGTTCCACTAGAAACAAACATTGATGTATTGTTTTAATTTATTACTGTGAAGCTGCTTTGATACAACCTATGTTGTGAAAAGCGCTATATAAATAAACTTGACTTGACTTGACTTGACTTTATAACGGCCTGTGATAAAGGAGCTATCACAACAAGCAAGAGTGCTGATTTTCTAAACACCTGCAAATATGACATTGATTTTAGTTATTAACTTTCATTGACACAACATATTTGATTTTGGTTACTGAATAGCTTTCATAGACAAAACATATTCTGTTTTTGCTCCATCAAAGAAAATAGAACAATCAGCAGAACTGCTGCATCTCCGAGCAACACATGTTTTGTTCCTCAACGAATCAGCATATTTGAACAAATCAGATGAGTACATAATTAAATTAGGCTACCCAATCATTATTCTGTCTTGCTAGAATTAGCATTTTAAACAAATCAGTTGAATGAAGGATTCAGCTCACTCATTAAGACAGTGACTTGCCGCCACCTACTGGTGATTTTAGTTTCATATTTAGAAAATAGCCTTTTTTTCAATCATGCAATTTATGTAAATATAATTGCTCTGTAAACCCATTCATGCCACGTCTGAGCTGCATTAAACAGTATGTGTAAATCTAAATGAATTTGTTGATGATTTAATTACTGTCACGTATCTTAAAGACTCTCTTGACGAAGGAGTGTAGAATCCAGGGAAAACAAAATAAGAGTTAAACCACGATCAAGGAATACCAGACCAAAGATCTGAGGGCTTATAAACACAGCAAACAAATGAGTTAACGAGCAATTAACGAGACACACCAGAACAGAATACTCAAATCAATCAGTAACAATGGAAACCAACAGGTAGGGAACTGAGGATGACAGAACTAATTAAACTACAAGATTAACAATGAAACTCAGACCTGAACAGAACAGAAAAACAGGTCAAAAACAAACTCAAAACGTGGCCATACATCCCCCTCACGGAAGATGCGTCCTCGCAGCATAATAAGTCCACGAGGGTGGGGGGCCTGGTGCAGGGAGCCAGGAAGGCGCTGGTAGCTCAGGGAGCCAGGGAGGCACCATGTGCAGCCCACACACACACAATAGCCATAGCCATAATGGTCAATGCTGCACTCTCTGGGCTGAGCTCTGGGACTGGAGCGGACTCTGGGCTGAGCTCAGGGGCTGGAGCCGACACTGGAGCGGACTCAGGGGCTAGAGCCAACACTGGACTGTTCTCAGGAGCTGGAGTGGATGTGTGTGTAACCCAGACACACCTAAGCCCCTCTCACACAGCGCGTTGATCCCAGGAAATTGCCGTAAAATTGCTAGAGTGCCTTCTGTGTGAACGCAAACACGTCCTGAGATTGTTGCCGGGATCGATGCCAGGATGGGGACCTAGTAACATTGCCGGAATCAGTCCCGGAACGCGCCCTGTGTGAACAAAAGCCAGGACCAATGCATTGAGGGGTGTGTCGTAGTGATGACGCACGTGCCATTGCACGGGTAGGGCTGTCGCGGTGAAGGATTTTCCCTTGCGGTAATTTTGAGTGGCTCAATAGCGCGATATGCGGTTTTATCGCATTTATTAATTTATTTGGATTTATTTGTTGCTATATAAATAAGTGTCACGATGTGGTCAGCATGCACAAAAACCAGTACATTTTCAGTAACCAATAAACCAAAACTAAACAGCGTCTCTGCGCATTGAAAGCCTGTCACTCAGAGCGCAGTTGTTACGGCAACGGACTGTCTGAGTGAGTCAAACCATTCATTCAACAACACATTCAAAAACGCTGATTGATTCATTAAAAGATAGTAGTGAAACAAGGTTAATTATTTTTAACTTTGAGCTCCACTTTTCAAGGCTCAGCTGACCAGCAATGCGTCGCATGGGTAACACTGAAGCTTCACTTAATAGAGACAAATGGCATTGATTCAGTGCGTGACTCACTGAGTTTTGTTTCCCGCGACCGCGAGTTCCTAGCGCTGTGGATGCTGACCAGCGCTGTCGCTGATGCCATTCATGGTAAATACCCTTTATTTTAAACGTTAAAAGGATGACAGGACAAATATTTAACTTTCCTTGGACACGGCAACCTTTTCACAAATATGACTTGACCTCAAAGACAGACGCAGGTAATCGCACGCGCTCAGTCGATCTCTCTCATTCACAGTCTGTTTAGGCTTAAGTGCAAATCCACGAAGCCTCTGTACAAATCACCATAATAAAACCATGATCACCACGTCTTATTATCATTATTAACTTATTTAACATTCAATACACATGCACGAAGTTCAAAACAAGAAGGGTTTCGCCTTATGAAAAAAGAAAAGACGTGAATATCGTGGTTGCTGCGGTTACTTGAATTCCTCTGCGGTTGGCTTGTCAGTAGCGCGGTACTGCGATATTGCGGTTATCGCGACAGCCCTATGCACGGGCCTCTCTACAACTTATGCTACAGCATACCCAGTGGCGCTACTGGGAAGTACGGACTCGTCTTCGTGTAGAAATGACGAAGAGGAGTTATCAGCAGAACTGACATCTGACAGGAGTTATCACATCCTGACGTCAAGTGTCTTTATGGGATCTTTACGGGATGTGTGTGAAACAACAGTGTGAATGAACCAAAATCAAATGATCCCGGGACACATTATCCGTGTATTTTCCGGAATCTCTTTGTGAAAGGGGCTATAGTAGAAGCAACATATCGTCGCTGTCCGATGAAAACCGCGTATGAAAAAGACGCAGACACACCCGTGTTGCTCTTTCAGGAAATAGCACTCTCAACCAGTGCCGGAGCACATGACCGCGGCAACACTGACAGGAGATTGTGCAGCCTGTACCAGTGAAGCACTCACCCTTTTCGCCCTCTAACCACCTTCAGAACAAACACACAGAAAGAATGCTGTTAAAACAGCAGTTGAGAGCTCAGAGGGCTCGCGATCACCGCTGCACTCGCGCTGTAACACATCAGCACCAGGAGAGACTTCCAGAAGAAGCACCGACACACTCGCTCGTTGTTAGAAAACACTCCAACACTCTTCAGAGACATCAATCCGATCGGCTCCGAAGTGAAAGACAAGTGGTCTGTGCATCCGCTTCCGTGTTTATACCCGTGCTGCGGGGCGGAACGCGAGATGCAAATCTCACACGCCAATGTGCATTGGCTCGTTTTTTCAATACTCGAAGATGACAGGCTCCCTAGGCATGATCCCAATTAGTACGGTACGTCCGACTACGTTGAACGTGACCGAACTGAAAGAGAACTGAGGGCTTACATACACAGCAAACAAAGAAGCCAATAAGTTAATTAACAAAACACACCTGAACAAAATACTAAAATCAATCAATAACTATGGAAACTAACAGGCAGGGAACTGAGGATGACAGAACTAATTAGCAAACTAGAAGATTAAGGGGCCGTTCACACAGAATGCGTTTTTCCATACCAATGCACAACTTTTCCATTTTTTTGTATGTATACGCGCTAGACGGACATGTATGACCGTTGCGCTCGCATCTTATGTATTTTGCAGTGTCTTGCACATGACACAGCGTTCTAAAAATGGTGCGCTCAAGTTAAACTCAGTTCAACTTTTAAAAAACGCACTTTGAGACCTTGCGGTTTTCCCCCATTCCACTGCCCGCGTTCTGTGTGAATGAACTGTCATGTTCCTGGCTCTTTTTCTTTCCTTTGTCTCCCTCTGCTGGTTGTATTACGCCCTACCTTCTCTTTTCTCACACTCTTACCTTCATCTCACCCATTATCCCTTCATCTCATTACCATCAGCTGGTTCTCATTCACATCTCATCATCACACCTGTTCTCTATCATTGTCCTTTGTCTACGCTATATCTAGCTCTCTCTTTCGTGTCTGTGTTGTCGGATTATTGTTTGACCGTGATGCACGTCAATGACGGTTACTTCTCTGAAGTTTTACCCTGTCTTATTCTGTCCTGTCTAGTCCTGATAATTAATGTGCTACAGTTATCTGCTGCAGTGATTTACCTCTTCTGTGTGGTATCCAGTTTTCTCCGTGGAGTGTAGCAGAGGGTTTCACTACTCACCTGTTTATCCAGTCCACGCTGCTCAAGAGCCGTCCAGATCTACGGCTGATATCTTCAGTTTCTGTATATTGAGAAAGCAGCGAAGTACTCCTTGGTTGTTATTTGAGAAGTGATTTCCTGTTTATCTGCCTGAACAGCGTTGCCTAATTTTCCATTAAAGGACTGTACCTGCTTTCGTCTCTGGACCCCTCTGTTTCCTGACATGAACGAGCCCTAACAATGAATCTCAGACATGAACAGAACAGAACAAAAAAAGAGGTCAAAAACAAACTCAAAACGTGACACATACAGTGTATTTTTATTCTGATTGAATTTATTGAGGAGGACACAGATATGACAATAAATATAAAATACTGTTAATCTATTGCTCAGTGTTATTTCAGGATTTTTATCTTCTCAACTGAGAGAGCACATGCTGTATTTTATTGTATTATAATGATGATTTAATATTACCTCTTAACTTTAACTAGGCTAGATACTGTCATGTTTATTTTTGTTTTTGTTTCAAGTCCTTGTTTCAAATCAAGTCCTTGTTTATTATGTATTATGTTTATTTGAATAAACTGCACTTGGGTTCTTTAACTATACTCGCCTTCAGTGGACTTTATTACAGGTATTTTGCATATCAATTGTTCTAGGAACCTCAAAGCATATTAGAATTGTTGTGTATTTTGTGCTACTGCATAATGATGTTCCAGTTGAGGTTATTTGTTGCAAAGGTAGGGTCCAAACATAAACTTAAGCCCAGGGGGCCCCAGCCCCCTAAGTCCTGCCCTGATGACATTGTTCCAAGTGGGAGAATTCTCATTGGGATGATAACAGCATCATAGAAACACCTTTGAACAACATATTTAAAGGTGAATGCAAATATTTTTTTTCTTTAGTGAAGTACGTTATACGTTTTGACTATTTAATGCTTAAATTATATTACAAAGTTGCCTTCTATTCTGTTCCATGCAATGAATGTAGCAATAAATAAATTGGACAATTGGTAAGTGTATTAGGTTACACTTTATTTTAAGGTGTTTTTGTTACACTATAATTATACATGTAAATACTGAGTAAAATTAATTGACTACATGTATTAACTACAGGGTTAGGATTAGGGTTTGGTTTGTTTCAGGGTTAGTTGCATGTAATTATGTATAATTATAGTTATTTCTATAGTAACTACATGTAACATACAGTATGTAACAATGACACTGTAAAATAATGTTACCATATAGTTTTATTTGTCACCTACCAGTTGTTACTGACTTTACACTTTGTAAGATATTTGTGTGGTTTTTTTTTTTTTTGTTAACTATGATGCATTTATTTATTTGTTTTATAAGCACTTCAAGTTGAAATGATATTAATGAAATGCTAGATTTCTTTCTCCTTAGATTTTGAGAAGAGCTGCAAATGGACAACCTGACATTCAGACACAGCGTTCTCCTCATGGAGGGACTGAAAGTTACACCTCAGTCCTCCTATCCAGTTTTCATGCTGCTCTTCTTGGCTTATGTTTTTACAATGGTATCTAACTTTGGACTTATAGTTTTGATCTCAACAGAAAAGAATCTTCATAATCCTATGCATTTTCTTTTTTGTAACTTGCCACTGAACGATATGCTAGGGACCACTGTCATTTTGCCACGCTTAATGCAAGACATTTTACAGGAAACCTCAGAGCGCTATATCACATATATGCAGTGTGTTACTCAAGCATATTTTGTGCATGTATTTATAGCAGCGTGCCACTATGTGCTGATAATCATGGCCTTTGACAGATATGTGGCTATATGTAATCCACTTAGATATTCAGCTATAATGACCAATAAGATGGTAATTAAACTATCAGCATTTGCTTGGGGCCTGGCCATTCTTTTGGTGACAATTATGTTAGGTCTCACTGTACGACTGTCTCACTGCAGATCTAACATTGAAAACCCTTTCTGTGACAATGCCTCACTGTTTAAACTGTCTTGTGAAAGTGTGGTCATAAATAATATTTACGGAATTGTTTATACTGTGGCTGTACTCTGCTTTTCAGCAGTATCTATATTTATAACATATGTTAAGATTGCTGTTGTGTGCAAAACTAGCAAAAACAAAGCACTCAACAGCAAAGCCATAAAAACCTGCAGCACTCATTTAGCTGTTTATTTAGTCATGTTTTTTTCTGGAGCTATAATGACATTTCTCCACCGTTTTCCTGAATATTCTGACAGCAGGAAACTAACTAGTATAATGTTCCACATTTTACCGCCAGGATTAAATCCCTTAGTATATGGTTTACAAACCAAAGAAATAAGGCAAAAGGTAGCTAAACTTTGGTGGAGAAAAAAAGTTATTTCTTTGTAAAAAAAAAAAAAAGATAGCTTTTTTTTTACTAGAATAATGGGGGTCTATTTTCTTCACAATTTATTGTTTCTTTTTCTCATAAAGAAAATACAGAATATCAATAACATTTCTCCATCAGACTATTCTGCGACTATTCTGAAATTATTGTTACAATTTTCATACAACGACTGATGTAAACCATTTTCATTTCAAAAGATTTTAACTTTCGAGTACAGAAATTATTAGTAGACATTACATTTATTTGCAGACATTACATTTATGTAAGCAAATCAATTATCTGCTTATATATATTTGGATGGCATGACATGCAATTATACCTGTCCATGATGTCATATACTAATAAAAATGGGTATTTGTTAAAAAAAAATATACCTTTATGTTGTTCCTCTGATAAGATATTATTACAGCATACCATAGCTGTAGTCAATAATAATAATAATAATAATACATTTTATTTATATTGCGCTTTTCTTATACCCAAAGTTGGTGTATAAAGACCTCTCCTTCAAATTTTTATCTAAACATCAAAATTGTCATATGGTGTGACTTTCCGAGCTATGTGTGACATTACTAATATGACAATATATCTCAGCAAAGTATAAATAATTGAAAGATTTACAGTTTAAGTAACAGAATTAGGCATTTTTAATGGACACAGAAGGTTTTGATGTTCTGGCAAAATACATTTTGTCCGTAAAATGGGCGTCATTTGTTGTGACACTGCAATCTATATTTTGAACTGGGAATAATTTGGACATCATTAGGATGAAGAGGTCCACACTCAACCAGAAAGTTGCAGAGTCATCTCTGGAGTGGTTTGGAAGGTCAAGAGGTGAGTTCTGACTTTTTAATTTTTGATTGAAAAGCTCTGTATCTGATATGCTCACTAGTGGTCAATGTTTTGTGTCTTATGGTGTGACATTTTACATAAAATTTTTATTTATTTTTTTACTAATTTTACTTATTAATTCTTCTAAGAAATCATTGCTGTCACGTGGCAATTTACATGCTAAGTATAAGCTTGATGGTTATAGTGGTTTTAGTTAACCAAGAGATTAGCTTAACTGAACAAAATGTCATATGGTGTGACCATTTTTCCAAGTCACACTATATGATATATTTGTCACACAATATTACATACATTTTTTTTAATGATAAATAAATACATATTCAAAACATATTGAATGAAATGAATGGTGTACATTAAATTACCCATTCAACATGTATTCCTTTTCAATTTTATACTTAATTTAACCATGTTTCACCATGTTTGCCATGCTTTGCATATTAAAAGATGCAATTTTGTGTCTTTGTCAGGTAGAAATGTCAAGTAAAGAGAGGACACAAAAATACAGGGAAAGACCCAATGCTGACCATGCAAGGAGAGAGGAGGTCCTGAAGGAAAGGAGGAAAGAGATCATGCCAGTTCACACAGAACAGACACCTTCTATTGGGATTGGAATCTGATCTAAATGATTAACTGTCCATACTGAGTATCACAACTGTTCATATCCAGATTTCTGTCAGATTTGATATCTGATTGAAGCAAGGTTCTTTTACAGTGAAGGTTGGTAATTGTTTTTCTTATCCAGCACCCATCACCAGTGGGGTTCCACAAGGGTCCATTTTGGGCCTTGTCTTGTTTGCATTATATGCTTCCCTTGGGAATGATTTTTATTTTATTTTTTAAATATGGTATTTCTTACCATCTATTTGCCTTTAAGACCTAATTGTAATGTTTCTTGTGCAACACTCTGCAGGTTTCTGTTTTTTTTTTGTTTTCTTGTTTTTGTTTGTTTTAATTGTTTTATTATTGCTTTATGTTCTTGGGATGTACAGCACTTTGGAGTTACTGTGTAGCCTGTAAAGTGCTCTATAAATAAATAAATACAATAGAAGGTGTGACCCGTGTCGTCTTCTATAATATCTGGATTGGTTTCTATGGGTATAAGCCAAAAACAACAACAGCAACATGGAGGGGTTTGGAATAGAGATGTTTATTTTTTGTCTTATATACAACTTGAAAGTAGCTGTGTTTCCTTTACCCTTCAAAATGAGCAAACTCAAAATACACCCAATGGAATCACGTAAATTTTGCAAAAACTCCTATTGCAAAAAATAACTGTATTCATAGCCATAATACATTTCAGAAGGTCAAAAACACTTGTTCACACTGTCAGTCCAAATCCGACCACCTCAGTATTGTCTTAATTTACATTCCCTTCACCCCCTCTTCCCCGATCTCTTCTCTCCACATGTTGAAACATGGGGGCAGGGGCCCAGCCGACCCCCAAAAGTAGGTGGAGTATGAATCCACCGGGACGGGGCCCGCTCACCCCCAAAGAATGGTAACGGAAGTATATCCACCGGTCGTGAATCCTGTAGTTCCTGAAAAATAAAAAAGGGAGTTACTATAAAATAGCATGATGAACGTTGGATGTGGATACCTCATAGGCCTATAGCTTAATTAGACAAGAAAGCCACTTTAGTCTTAGTAAAAACGTTAACCTGGAAAGGTACTACGTGGAGCCATGGAATTTTATAAACTCTGTTTATTCATGCATTTAGCAGGGGCTTTTATCTAAATGACTTACATATAATTCTATGTACTTTTTACTTTATTACCAGTTCCACTCCTAAGGACACACATAGACAGGCCTCACTGGACCACACCGATCTGGCCACATTGGACCACACGGCCATAATTGACCATGGAGACAAGGCCTCGATGAGCCACAAGGACATTATAGACCACAGAGACAAGGCCTTGTAGGGCCACAATGGCTGCTAATGCCACATAGAAGACAAGGTAGGACTAGATGAGCACATAAAATGAAGGCCACCCGGGCCTTTTTTTATTTGTATTTTTTATTAAGCAATGAATGCTACAAGGCCTTGGTAGACCACACAGAACCTATGCCCCAGAGGGCCACTGGCCAGCCATAGGCATATTTTAAAGGACAAGACCAAGCTGCTAAGGCCACACATGGACAAACCATGGAGAGAAAACGGCTACTAAGCCACACTGAACCTATGCCCCGAAGGGCCACGCGGCAGACCATAGGCATCTTTTTAAAGGACAAGGCAACGATATGCCACTAGGCCTAAAAGACCCACACAGAGACAAAGCCCGCTGGGCCACAAGGCCACTAATGCCACACAGAGACAAACCACTCATAGACAAGGCCGCTAGGCCACATAGAATCAATGCCATAACTGGCCACAAGACAAGGCCACATTAGGCTACATGGTCACAGTAGACCACACAGAACATAGAATGAGGCCGTGAGGGCCACAATACCATAAGCCCACACTGAGACAAGGTTGCACAGAGACAACGGCCACTAGGCCACACAGAACCGAGGCCGTTAAGGGCCACAAGGCCATGTTAGGCCACACACAGGACAAGGCAACATTGTACCACCAGGCCTTGAGACCCACACAGAGGCAAGGCCCGCTGGGCCACAAGGCTGATAATGCCACACAGATACATGGAGACGAGGCCACACTGAGACAAGGCCACTAAGCCACACATAGACGATGACTCAATAGCCATATTTATAATACAGGCCAGAGACTATTAACAGGATAATTAAAAAATGAGAGAGCATTTACCTGATTTGGTACTGGAGAGCTTGCTGAGCTTCAAGAATGGTTTTTGAATCAGGTCATATATATATATATATATATATATATATATATATATATATATATATATATATATATATATATATATATATATATACATATATATATATATATATATATATATATATATATGATTCAAATGCAGGGGAAGACCATTTGCCCATGATCTTAATAGCTGATGTAGAGATTCCTCGTTCAGCTGCTGTAGTAACTGCCCCAATTCTGAAGGAATGGCCGATATAGAGAGAGGGGGGTAGACTGCAGCTTTGATAACAGAAGTTAAATGAGTCCTGAACCAGGCCTTAGAAAGAGGTGCTCCGTTAGGTAATATGAATAGAGGGGCGTGATTTGAAGTTCTAGGGCGGATTTTAAGAATTTAATCATAGATGTGAAGGGACAAAAATTGTTATTGATTTTTGAAAGTGTTAGGGTGACACCGGAGCCTTGAGTGTCATTCTTGGAGTGCTTCAGAAAGAGTGAAGAAATTATGTGAAAACGTAGATCAGAAAAGGAAATATCACAGGCAGAATCAAATGTATTAGTTTCTGAGGTGAACTATTAGTTTGGACGCCTGAAACCGTAAAATGCAGATAGGAACACTGCTTCTGGTAAAATGTTAATATAAGTGGAAAAGAGGCCGTTGCGGACGGAAATGATTAATCTTTACAAAAGAGGCAAGGTAATAGGCAGGCGTTTATCTGGAGGTGCTAGAGGATTTAGTAATTTGCCTTTGAGTAATAAGCAAATGAAAGTTTGCAGTGAAAAGACTTGGAAAATTGGGATTGATAACTATGCGTAAAATTGAATACCTGCGAGCAATCTACAAATGAAAGAAATATTTAATTATGATTCCGCAACCATAGACGAGGAAGGAACCATGATCAGACGAGGCCATGATCAGGATGGGAAATAGAGGAATCTGGAAAGAAAAGCAAACGTTATAACCAGAGACAAAGCAGAAGTATGAGCTTTTAAGGTGGAGGGAGCCGCGCCAACGTGAAGTACGGTCTAGCTGGATTGAACAGATAATCTAATTTAACATTTCTCTGTTAGGGGAAGGCAGGGTGATGGACCTGGATTGTCTAAAGGGCAGAGTCGTCTGAAGCCTGAAAACTAAAGCGTGTAGCTATGGCATTGCAGTGGCCTGGAATGTGCGCAACCTTCTACTGATTGCCAGATAAACGTCTCAGAAATGGCATAATTGTCTGACAAGAAGATCTGCCTTAATGATGGCAACCTTGCTTCGTTAGCACAAGCGACATAATATGTTTAGCGACCACGTCAAACCCCAAAGGACGCTGGTGTAGGACTGAAAATACTGGTCGAGGCCCGGTCTATGGACCTCCCCCATGCGGCCTCACTTCCTCTCGGAAAACAACTTGGAACTCACACAAGAACATGCTCTAATGTGAATATTTTACATTGACTGTTATGTTTTTGGTGTCATTTGAAATGTCTCAAAGTGAGTGGTACAGATATCTCATATCCAGATAGATAAAATAAAAGGAAATAAGGTTTAGATAAGATTAGAGAAAACTGGTTTAGAGATAAGGCCAGATAAGGCAACCCCCCTTTCGTTGAATAGAAGCCATTTGAGGGTGGTCTCCCCCATCCCCCATGTCACCTGGTCAAGAGAGAATAAAGGAAGGTGTGCTCCCTCTCTCTGGTCTCTTCTTGGCTGGACACGAATGGAATAGGTGGTCTCTATCTCAGCCTCTCACTTTCTCCCTCTCTCTCTCTCTCTTTCTCTTTCTTTCCCTTTCTCTCTCTCTATCTCAGGTACAAGCTGGGTAAGATTATTTGGTGTAACCAATGTATAACCATGTTCTACATATTTGAATTGATTGTGGAATTGATCTCAACTGAATCCTAATCCTACCCTAACCCTATAGTAAGTACATGTAGTTAATTAATATTACTCAGTACTTAAATATATAATTACACTGTAACAATGACACCTTAAAATAAAGTGTAACCAATATTTCTATCACACAAATCAGCGGATTAAAGTAGTAACCAGCAAAGGTGTGTTACAGCGATTGTACACATTTTCTAATATTGTAGATCTAAATTTTAAGTATTAAAGGACCTTAATAATATGAATTTTAAGTAAATCTGGTGTAAAATAGTTGTTTGTGAAATTTCAACACTTGTATGTAATTTCAACACAAATATGTAATTTACTGCCATTGTACATATGTAGCATAACAGCCAATGACCAGCTTGCTCTCTTTTAGCTCAGTTTCTTTCCTTTTTCAGATATGGCCATATTTTTATATGTTAATTATTATTATTATTATTATTATTATTATTATTATTATTATTATTTAAACAATCATAGTCATAAAAGAATGCCCCCTGACCCCTGTGTCTGGTTAAAGTCTGCAATATTGCTAGATATAAATCGAGATCTTTCCGGCGATCGGGAAGTGATTGGTAAATAAGTGACCTGTAAATGCCGAAGCAATAACGAATTCATAGAAGGGCATATAACAAGTTGAATTAGTTACTGCTCCTTTAAAGGGGGAACGCCCTCTCTCAGTGGTGAGGGAGCAGATGTAAGGAGCGCGACCTGTGAATATGGCATATATAAAGCCAGTTTAACATTTCTGTTACTCTTAAGCTCGTTTTATTTCTATTCAGTCACGCAGTTGTTTAGTGAGTATTTTGCCCATGTGAGCGTGGGATTGGCGACGCTGATATTTACCACTGCACTGGAATATCAGTAACGTGAATCTTTGCATGCACTTTGTTGCAAACATTAACGCGAGCTATTCGGCCCTTCTGTTTAAAGTAGGGGTGTCCAAACTCAGTCCTGGAGGGCCACTGTCCTGCAGAGTTTAGCTCTAGCCTGCCTCAACACACCTACCTGGAAGTTTCTAAAATGCCTAGTAAGACCTTGATTATCTGGTTCAGGTGTAAGACATTGATTATCTGGTTCAGGTGTGTTTAACTGGAGTTGGAGCTAAACTCTGCAGGACAGTGGCCCTCCAGGAGCAGGATTGGACATCCCTGGTTTAAAGCGTAACAGTATGTTGCATTGCAGTCTACAGCAGTTATTAAGAACACGCCAAGTCGCCGTAGTCAGCCAATTATGAACTATGCCGCTGGTGTAGGAGTAGCAAAGTATATACTTACCTGAATGAAGTTTGATCATGGTAGAGGGGACATATTAACAGTGGCTGGTGGAAGCGCCTACCAAAACTTAGAAACCGACTTGAAAGCCTTGGAAGTGGAACTTGAACAGTTCTTGAAAACCAGTGTGAGAAAATTGCCTTTTTGTGTTGTTATGGTTGCGATTGAAATTCGGGTGACAAGTGAACGCCGGCGTCTGTTTACTGCGAATTGTTTGCGTCTGTGGGAGGTAGGCAAATTGTTGCGTCAGCATCTGCAAACTCAAACATGTGTAAGTACCGATCTTTCATACAGCAAGTAGGACATGATTGGATAGATGTGAAGGTAATAAGAGACGTAGATCAAAAATAATAAGAATAATGGTCTTCCTGGCAGAACTTATGCTAAAGCTTTCATTTCTGAGTTTCTTAAATAACATTTAAAACGTTTTAAAATGATGTTAGTATGTCTGATGATTTTTGTTCTTATGTTAACTGAATTGAAGTAATTGAATGTAAGAATGCATATTGTAGAGGCCAAGCCCAAGCTTTAAGCCCCTGAGCTGTTATCCCGGGGATTGAGTATTTGACGCACTTTTACCTTATATGCTGAATGAAAGTCCAAGTCGTATTTGCAGTTAAAACCATGGGTTCAGTTTATTTCCATCCATCGCCATTGTTTTCCAGACAAACTTCATTACACGTATGTACTGGTATAGTATGGTGTGTGCGTAGGTGGATGTGGGTGTGGTCAAAAACTGTTTGTGCTTCCGGGTAACATCTAAGGAACCAAAGATTGTTTCCTATTTATACTAAGAGCGCTAATTGGCTCTTACATACCGGCCCCTTAATTGTAAATGACAGAGACATTACAATTCAAACAAATAAACAATAAAAAGCCATGTACACAAACATCACTATCCATGCATATGTACATCACCATAAATCAGACTACCCTTCTTTTATTAAGCACAGTTTAGTTATAGGTCTCTCAATAATATTGGTTTTGGTTTTTAGCTTGACAGAACATACTAGGCCCCTTTTGTCAGGATACACTTCCAACACTTTGCCAAGCGGCCAAGATCCACGTGAAGCTGTTAAATCCATGATGACTACCACATCTCCAGCAACTAGACTCCTCTTCCTTTGGCTCCACTTCTGTCTTTCTTGCAACAACGGCAGATACTCTCGGATCCATCTTCTCCAAAACAAATCTGCAAGATATTGAACCTGTTTCCATCTCCGTTTTAAATACATGTCTGAGGGTTCAAAATGTCCAGGTGGCAAAGCTGGTTTTCCCTTTAATAGCAGGAGATGATTTGGTGTGAGAGGTTCCAGATCGTTTGGATCGTCAGATAGCTGTGTAATAGGACGATCGTTGAGAATGGCTTCCACTTCACACATAATAGTGTGGAGTCCATCATCATCCAAGGTCTGCTGGTGCAAAACTGATCTAAGAATGCGGCGTACCATTCAACCCCAGCTTGAATGAGAGCTCCTTGGATTTGCTCATGATTTAATGCAGCCAGAGCCTCTCTCAACTCTCTCTCGGCTCCAATGAAGTTGGTCCCATTGTCTGATGTAATATGCGTGACTTAACCCCTTCTGCTGATAAACCGTCATAATGCGTTTATGCTGGCATCAGTCTCAAGTGAAACGGCCACCTCCAAATGAATTGCTCTGCAAGCCATGCAGGTAAATATTACTCCATATCATTTGTAAGTTGTTCTTCCTTTCTTTATTTCCACATACACTTTTTTGCATTGACAAATTATGGTGTGCTGCGGTTCATCATCTAGTGTGACACGTATCATTTGGTGTGACATTCAGAATGGTGACAATAAAAATAATTTTTTGTTATGAAAAAAGTCAAGTCAATGGAACACAAGAGAAACAACCAGAGTCACAAGCATTTTGATATATTTATAACGGGGTTTAACATAATTAATCTAAAATATCTGGAAAGGCTGAGGAGAGTCATAGGCCTTCTTTGCATGATGATTTAGAAAAATAATACAAAATCTAACGAATCTGCACAATTTTTTTAAAAAAAATCTTAAGATAGTAATGATAAAGATGTTTGGTGAAGTTAGTTACTTAGTATATCCCATTGCCTTTATGGTCACTACAAGTTACATCAGTGACTGACGAAATTGGGGGTTTCGCTTAGAAGCCTATTACCTTTGAGTTCTACAAAACGAGCCAATGGCATGGGAAATGGCAGTAGCGTAACTTCGTAATAATGGGCCCCAGTGCAAGCTATAATGACGGGCCCCACAGTTTTGAAGCACACACACACACACACACACACACACACACACCGCTAGTGTCTAGAAAGGAATTTGTGTGCCTAACCTACTTAAAGGCACAATATGTATTTTTTTTGCTTTAAAAATATAAAAAATCACTATATCTATGTTATATATTTTTTAAAGTTGTGTATTTACATTATCCCGACAGTTCCAATTAACTTCTAAATCCAGAGAAATTAATATTTTAATTCGAAGACACGGACCGTGTCTTTATTTCCGTTATGTTGCAGTCAATGGCGTCATATCCGCATTGTCCCTGGTTTCCGCCTATGGTTTCCGCTCGTACTGCCATGGTAACCAGAGCTATGAGCAGAGCCCTCTGATTAATGAGAAACTCCACGTCCGAGACTTCGACCGCTTCTACATGTACTTTATTAAACAGGTGAGCACATTTACATAAAACTAATACATTTTATATAGTTCAACAATGATAAAATGTTAGAATATGATCTGTATGTTATTCTAATGTTGATCTAGTTTACTGCTAGTCTCAAACAGACAAACTAACACATAAATTTCAACACATTCAAATGCAGTTTAGTGTGCTAGTGTAATGTTAGACCAAGTGAAACCGCTGCGTTACCTCACAAGTTTAATTTGTCTAATAAACTGACCTGTGAGTAGTAATTCTGCACTTGCGTGTAGTTCGGTAGAATGAAATGTCCATATACCTTTTATATCCGCGGGAGCTCGCATCGCGTGTGGAGCTGATAGCTGTCTCTTAGCAATCCCGAACTGCTTCATATCACAGTCATGATAAAAGCATCGATGTATTCAGTCATCCATAAACATTATTAGATCGGTCGGCTTGATGTTGACGACAACATCCATAATTCTTAGCAAATGTTGCGTCATCAAACTACGCCTTTGTTATTGTAAAGAGGTTAGCGACCCCTAGTGGAGAAAAATTCTATACTGTGGGCTGTGGCTTTAATATACCGTAATAATACTAACAATAAAAAATTCAGTTTTGATAATTTATTAAGGAATGATAAAAAAAAATCCATTTGTTTGACAAAAGAAAATTTAATTTCATCTGATTAAAATATAAATTAATGTTTTATGTGGGGGGGGGGGGATTTCATACAAATGACTTAAATATATATATATAGTATATATATCTCACATTCGCAAGAGTGCCTCCCATACTCGCCCCCAGTGGCCGGTATTAGGATCCGCTCGGTGTCATCGCTTGCTGCGCCATTCCACTCCACGGACTGGATGCGTGCGCTATTCACTCAGATGAGTTCTTCCTTCCAAGACCCTGAGTTCCTCCAACACTGATGCCATCACCAGAGTGCTGCCGGTTGCTCAGCCTTTATGATTGGCTAGGTGTTCCATGTGCATGGTTCCCCCATTGGGTGACCCCTACATGTGTATTTCCACGGTAAGTCTTCTCCACGCTCGTGTCTTTCCCTCTCTCTTGAGGTTGAAACATTCCACCCTGCGGGCTGGATACCTCTGAGTCTTCCATAAGCATCCCGTACTCGGGTCATATGTGTATTCTAAGTCCTCTCTACGGGTAGGCATTGTGTTGCATATTCCTCCTGGGATATGTTACCCAGTATACCTTCGTATTCCTGCGTTAAGCCTAGCCCTTCGTCCATGCTACACTGTAAAAACTAAAGGAGCCTCAAATATCCTGTTGGATACTCAATGAACTTCAAAATGTAATTTGGGTGCCTCAAAGCTCTTTCTCCTATAGCAGGGTTACTGGAGGAGCATTGACAATCTTTGAGGTTCTTGCTGGAACTTATGGGATCCTTTAAGCACTTTGTATTTAGGTCAGAGGTTCTGGAGTCACCTTTTCATTACCATGAGACCTTGAAGTGCTTTGGGGGAAAATAGAGGAACTTGAATGTGATAAAGGGGTTATTGGAAGATCTTTTAACATTTTAGTGGTTCCTGGAAGATCTCTTATGTTAAAGCATCTGGAGGAACCCAATGGTTCAGTGAGGCCAGAATAAGATTATTATTATCCTATTATTATTATTATAGGCTACTTAAGTTTGATTCAGTATACATGTGAAAAAGATGTACTTGAGTGTGTTTTTATTAGGCCTACAATACAAATATACTTTAATGCATTTTTAATACATTTAACAGTAGCCTACGTCTTTTTCACTTGGGTAGTATAGGCCTATTTTATTGATTAAACATTAAACAACAACACTAAATAATAATAATATTAATAATATGAAGAAGAAGAACCAGGAGGAGAAAAGTTTTATTCTGTCACGGAACTTCTGCTATTCCTCTGCGGTCGTCGCTTCAGTGATGCTCGCACTGCTCGCGCGCAACAAAGCTCAGCTGATCGACGTCATCGGGTTTGAAAGTAACGGCTCCCCTCATCAAAGCTTCCGCCGTTTGTTCGACTCTCCGTTACAAGGTTTGTAAACTCGCCAAATAAATATAAATACAGAGTCTACTCACTATATATTCAAACACACATATATATAAACTAAATTTATTATACATTACAACGTTTTTACAGTGTTAACCACTCGTTTATTGCACAGTATGTGGTTTGAGTATGAAGGTTAGCCGCGATGCTAACTAATCTAATGAACATAATGGAAATCATTGACTTATTTTCTTAAATTGTTTTAGCCATTCAATTCAACGTATTGTGTACAACTGTGTCTTCAAATTGCTGATATAACTAATTTAGCTGATTCCTGCTGTCTGGCGTTTGTTATGAATAACACAAGATAGGCTTTTGGTCTGTTTTTGTTTACTTATTACAGGTGCCCTCATTCTCTCAAATAACGTTACCATTTTAAAGCCATTTACTGGCCAATAAATATTATGCTGTGAATAATCAGTTTTGTTCTTTTGTTTCCCCAGAAGAACCAGTAAATTTTTTAAAATAATCTGAACATTTCAGTGGCAGCATTATATTACAGTAAGTTACCTGCACCACATGCAGTACTTTATATTACTATGAACTTTCTCTGTGTGAAATTGTATTGTTTGACTGTGTAGTCTACTTGTATTTTTTAATCAGTTATTCTCTGAAAATCTTCCCTCGTCATGCTCTCAAATCTCATTCATGTTACTCAGAAAAATAATATCACAGGTTTGGAGCCAATAATATGCATTTTTTATAGGCTATACCTTAATTGTTTGCATTTGAATATAAGACATTTGAACTCTGAATTATAACTTCAAGTTAAGTCTTTTTAGACAAAAAAGCTAGCCTATTATATGGCTTCAGAAGACTTACAACACAACCCATAACACATGAATTGTGGACTTTTTATATATATATATATATATATATATATATATATATATATATATATTTACGCTCTTTTCTGGAACTTAACAGAATATTTATCAATTTTTACATAAATTGTTGCATTGAATTGAACTAGACAATTGTACATAAGAATGGTTTAATGAATGATTTGCACTTTTTTTTTCTGCTTGTGTCTCATGCAGTGAAAGCGAACGGTGACTGGGATTGCATTATGCCTGAGATCTGCTTTTGGGTTCCACAGACAGAAAGTCAAACAGGTTTGTAACATCACAAGGCTGAGGAAATTATTTTAAGTTCACAACTATCACTTTAATAACATTACTTACAGTACATTTTGTTCTTTGCAGGGATCTCAGTAAGCTGAAATACAAGTTTGAACAGGAATAAAAATCTTTAGGTTACTCACGTAACCCCGGTTCTCTGATAACATGAGTGAGGTATCTCACTATGGGAAACGCCTCTGGGCGTGACAGATCTGGAAGTACCAATTACACCACGTCTGTCAGTTGACAGACCAATCACGACAGTGATGCGGGAGTCCCCTACCCACATATAAACCACTGTAGTGGTCCCTACTTCATTCTCTGCATATCTCTTCTCCGTGCACTGCAAGGAGGGACGTGTGGTGAGATACCTCACTCATGTTATCAGAGAACCGGGGTTACGTGAGTAACCTAAAGTTCTCTTTCAAACATTCGCTCGGTATCTCACTATGGGATATAGACAACTCCCGTATTGCAGATATGCTGTCTGAAGCAGGCCTGTCAACCAACTGTGATGTATGTAACATAACAATCCCCGAAGAGGTTTTTTTTTTTTTTTTATACACTTAAGACGGAATGAGCCAGAGATGGCTCAGTGACATCCATTCTATAAAATCGAACAAATGTGTGAGGCGAAGCCCAGCTTGCTGCAGCACATATGTCCTGAACTGAAACGCCCTTAAACAGTGCCCATGAGGTAGACAGACCTCTGGTAGAATGAGCCCTCAGCCCTTCCGGAGGACAGAGACCACTGCTATTATAACCTAATATAATAGCTTCCACTACCCAGTGGGACAGGCGCTGACGCGAAATAGGTTTCCCCTTATGAGAATCAGCCCATGAAACAAACAACTGATTACTCTTCCTTAGCGCTCTTGTTCTGTCCACATAGTGACGCAACGCACGGACAGGGCACAAGCAATGAAGCCGCGCATCCTCTGACGAGAGAAAAGGCTGTGGATGAAAAGCCAGTAAATCCACCTGTTTATAGGAGAGAGCTGACTCGCTAACTTTAGGGACAAACGCTGGATTACTTTTGAGAGTTACTCTCGAGTAGTCCATAGCGAACTGCATACAGGAGTTATGCACCGAAAATGCGTGAAGTTCACTCACCCGCTTAGCGGTCGAAAGAGCCAATAACAAAGCAGCCTTTAGCGAAAGGAGCGTTAATTCAACACTCTCTATAGGTTCAAAAGGGGGCTGAGATAGTGCGTTAAGGACCACAGACAGATCCCACGGCGGAATCAGTGGCTTTGAAACCCTGTTCAAACGCCGTGCACCTCTCATAAACCTGCATACAAGCTGGTGTTGACCTACAGTGTTTCTGTCAACCCCCACATGACACGCCGAAATTGCGGCAAGATAAACCTTAACAGTTGAAAAGGCTCTGCCTTTATCCAAAAGTTCCTGCAGAAAACACAACGTATCCGCGACAGAACAGAGAAAAGGAACAATATGTCTGTGTGCGCACCATCGCTCAAACACAGCCCATTTCCGATCATATGCCGAGCGCGTTGAAGCTGCTCGCGCGTTCTGAATTGTTTCAATCACCCTAGGAGGCAAACCTGTTACACTCAAGTTTAACCTCTCACGGGCCAGGCCCAAAGAGCCACTTTGTCTGGGGCTGGGTGAAATATCTCCCCGCGCGCTTGCGAGAGAAGGTCCCTGCGCAACGGGAGGGGCCAGGGCTGTGCGTAAAGGAGCTGTATTATCTCCGTCAACCACAACTTCCCTGGCCAGTTCGGGGCAATCATTATAACCGAGTGACCGAACTCTCTTACCCTTCTTAAAGTTGGAAAGATCAGACTCAGTGGAGGAAACGCGTACAGTAGCGCGTTTGGCCACGGGTGCGCCAGAGCATCCACACCCATAGGCGCACCGCTTCTCGCCAGAGAGAAGAACAGAGGACACTGAGTGTTTTCGTGCGAGGCGAAGAGATCTACGGCAGCCCGGCCAAACCTCTCCCACAACTGGCTCACTACCTGAGGGTGGAGAGTCCATTCTCCATACAGAGGATTCCCCCTGGACAAGAGATCCGCCCCCACATTCATTATTCCCGGGACGTGGGTTGCCCGTAGTGAATGAAAATGCTTCACGCCCCACAAGATTATTTTCTGTGCTAGACTGTGAAGCCGGTGGGAACGTGTGCCTCCCTGGCGGTTTATGTATGCCACCGTCGTTGTGTTGTCCGACCTGATCAAAATGTGGTGGTTCCTTAAGAACCGCACAAAATGATTCAGAGCCAGAAAAACTGTTAACAGTTCCAGGAAGTTTATGTGTGCGTTTTGTAGCGAGACGGGCCATTTCCCCTTCGCTATCCTGCCCTCGCACACTGCACCCCAACCTGTGAGCGACGCATCCGTCGTAACCACCTTTCTCAGAGAAACTGTTCCCAGCGGAGTCCCTGACTCGAGAAAGGACCGATCTCTCCATTGACGGAGAGCGTGCATGCAGCGTGACGTCACTATCACTCTGTGGTTGAGGTGACGTTTTGGACACAAGCCCTGCGCCGCCGTCCAATTCTGAAACTCTCTCATTCGCAGCAGTCCCAGGGGAATGACAGAAACTGTCGAGGCCATCAGACCTAGAAGACGTAAACACAGTCTGAATGACACTCTGTTTCCTTTCTGAAAAAGGGATAGACAGCCGCGAATAGACCTGACGCACTCCTCGGACAGAGAAGCTCGATACAGGTCTGAGTTTAGTCTGAGACCCAGGTAAATTATCTCTTGTGTAGGCACCAAGCAGCTTTTCGTTTCGTTTATCTTGAAACCTAAGTTCTGCAAATGAGACACGAGCATTGTTGTCTCTCTCTCTGCCTGTTGCCATGACGGCGCGCACAGCAGCAGATCGTCCAAATATGCTGACACTCTGAGACCCATCACTCTCAGCGGTGTGAGCGCTGCTTCCACACATTTGCTGAATACCCTGGGCGCTAAAGACAAGCCGAAGGGAACTGTCAAAAACTCGTAGGCTGTGTCTCGATAGGCAAACCTGAGGAATTTCCTGTGTGCTGGGTAGATGCTTATGTGAAAATATGCATCTTTCAGATCGACTGACGTAAGCCAGTCCTTGGGACGAATAGTTTGAGATAACGTTTTTAAGGTCAACATTTTGAACTTGTATTTCCTGAGGTGTTTGTTGAGGTTCCGTAAATCCAAAATAGGACGGAGACCTCCCCCTCTCTTGGGAATAACGAAGTACCGGGAGTAAAAGCCCTGATGGCTGTCCTCCAGCGGCACAACTCGAATAGCTCTTTTGCTCAATAAAGAGGCTATTTCTTCCTCCACAACCTGAGCTGACTCCCCCTCTGCTGCTGACATTAACACACTGTTGAAAAGTGGAGGTTTTACAGCAAATTGCAGACGATAACCCCGGCTTATTGTGGATAAAACCCAGGGGTGTACTGCGCATGCGCGCCAGCTCTCCGCCTGAGCAGCGAGCGGACCGCAGCAGCTCTCGTCCACTAGTGACGCGGCGGCGCCCACTAGTGGTGGAGCTGGGGACTGCAGCTCTGATTTTGACAATTTTGTTTTTGTGTGTGTTTTTATTTTCAAACATAGCTGTGCCCTCGGCACACTGCCTGGATGCACAGGGAACGTGTTTATTATTTCCATAGCACACATGTCTTTTGGAAAACAGCCCTCTGCCCTCTGTTGTAACCCCGTGGGTGGAGGGAGGGAAACTTTTCTGTGAGGCACTGGGGGAACTGGTGCCAACTTCACATCTGAACTGGTCATTATAGAACTTGTGAACAATTTCCCTGTCCGACGCCTTCTCTTGGCTGGAGGGGGAGAAAATGATCGTTCTCTTCGAGGGAGGATAGCAACAGATACTCCGTGAGTGCTGTTGCTCATCCCTTCGTTCTGAACCTGACGAAATACTAGGTTGCCCGCCGTTTCTTCCCTCCCTGAGGGTTTGCCGGACGGTGTCTGGCTGCAGCCGCCGCGAAGGAAGGTTTACCCCTCGGCTGAGCTGGCTTTGACTGTGGCTCAGAACGCTGAGGCTGAGAAGGTCTGGGGTTTCTAAAATCTGGCCGACCACCCCCTTGTGGGGCTTCAAACCTAGGCCGTGGTGGATGAGAAACCCTAACGGTGGATCTGCGAGGGAGGCAGGTCTGGAAAGCCTCACCCTCCTGCTTCTTTTGATCGCACCGTTCTCTCATTGCAGTGACCGATGCCCCGAAAAGGGCTTTGGGCTCAACTGGAGCATCCAAGAAGTCTGCTTTCTCTCTGTCTGACAGCCCTGACAGCCCCAGCCAGAGAGCTCGCTCGCCGACCACTGCCAAGCCCATGCTGCGGCCGCAGCTCTGGACCGCACCTCTGGAAGTTCTCAGGTTGAGATCTGCAATAACACAAATCTCTTCCCAGAGGGCTGGGTTTGGAGACCCAGCATCCATTTGCCTCCCCATCTCTTCCATTAGCTCTGCCTGATAAGCAGTGAGGAGAGAGGTGGCATTAAGAGCTCTCACTGCCAGTGCAGAAGAGCGATAAATTTTCTGAAACACTGAGGCCGTTAGACGATCAGTGCGTCCTGGCAGTGAGGCTGAAGCCGAGGAAAAAGCTGTCTTGCGGTTAGGGTGGAGATGGTGTGCAACCGACAGCTCGACAGGAGGGGAATTTGACATCCCTAACTCCTCCATTTTATCCACATCCAGCCTAGAAAATCCCTTTACGGGAACTCTGTGAGAAAATGGCTTATCCCAGAAACGTTTCATCTCCGAAACGCACGCGGGGACCGCTGGAATGAGCTGCTTAGCTGGTGGGGCACGTGACGGCAGTCTCTTGCCGTCATAGAGATCTCTCTCTGCCCCCTGGCCCGACTGCTGTGATGGCCAGTCTATGGAGAGTTTTGCCGCCGCCCTCCGGCACATTTCGAGCAGGTCGAGCTCCGCCTGAGCCGGGAAGGGTGAACCCTCGCTTAACGCGCTGTCCGGCCGGGGTGGATTTGGCGGGAGGATCGCATCTTCGTCATCATCCTCACCATCGTCCTCTAACAAACGAGCGATGGCCTCGTCGTCCTCGTCATCCTCCTCTCTCACATCCGTAAGCCCTACGGATCCGAAGAGGGGAGGTAGTTGCGGGGAGAATTCGTCCATGTATTCGCCCCAGCTGCAGGACGCCGGAGGCTGTTTAGCCTCCTCCGCGGGTGGCGGAGAAAAGCAGGGATCACCCTTGTTAGTGGCCGCGACACGCACTCTTCTCTCTAACACCCTCGACGGGAAGAGAGAACAGTGAGGACAGCCCTCGGGATTAGCGAGGGCTGCCTGTGCGTGTCTCACCCCCAGGCATGCGATGCATAAAGGATGAGGATCCTTGCCCGATATCATCGAGCCGCACGCACACGGGCGAGAAGTTTCTGCTTTCGGTCCGCCGTTTGCAGACTTTGAAGTAGCCATAATAGTATTATCTAAGTTCACCGACACGTGCAACTCAGAATAAGGGAATATCTAAAAGAATTCGCCGTAACGCGTTAATTCTCTTAAGTATACCAGATTAATAACACCGTTACAGTGGAAAGAAAAACCCGCTCACAAAAATAGCTGCGTTCAGCGACGTACCTTGACGGCTCGTCTCAGAACCGTTAAACAACTATTTCGAGACAGGTCCTACTGAAAAGATAGCTTCCAATTTGATCTTCACGGGGAAGAGATCGAAGAATGAAGTAGGGACCACTACAGTGGTTTATATGTGGGTAGGGGACTCCCGCATCACTGTCGTGATTGGTCTGTCAACTGACAGACGTGGTGTAATTGGTACTTCCAGATCTGTCACGCCCAGAGGCGTTTCCCATAGTGAGATACCGAGCGAATGTTTGAAAGAGAACCTCCTGTAGACCTGAAAATCACTGAAGTGCCTGGACCATCCACCAGAAAAGAGGAAAAACAAACGGAAACCAAATCTGCTGCACCTTTTCACTTTTCTAACTCTTTAAGTACCTCACATGTTCCTTGTGAAGATTTTATTATTGATTGCATTTTATGTTGCAGCGAGTAAAGGTGCGGTCACATTTGTGAATTTCGTGAAATTACACAGGCAAAAAGGTCTATTGACCATTGTCAGCACAGCAGTGTAGCGACATAATGTATGAAGCGCAGCTCACACAGGAGTCACTTTCACACAACTTTCTGTTGGTCAAATCAAAACCTTGGTCCCATAGTGAAATTGGTGATCATGTGGATTCTTATTGAAATGACTGGAATTCACCAGTGAACATTCACAGACCAACAGATAATTTTACTGCACCTTAACTCTGTTAAAATGGAAAATGTTTTCTGCTTGTTGTGACATATGGAATACTGTTTCCGGGTCGAAGCCTCTACTTCTTCTTCCTCTATCTTGTTTCTAGTGAGAATACTCAACAACCATTTAAGTCACACATTTAAGCTTTTCAAAAGCCATAGTGTACATTACAGTCTCCAGTCTCACGGCATCCCAGACTTCAACATTTTATGATTCAAAATAGCTGAATAACTAACCATCTGAGATTTCGGTATAGAGATTAAGGTTAGGATCATAATTTTCAGGAATATTACAGCACAATGAGTGCACATTAGCACTATTTGTTGTTTGTTTTTGGCATCTGATAGTGATAGAGCTTTTGGACTTGGAAACAGTGATGTCAGACTTACCATCAGACTGAAACACAAATGTTTTAAAGTTAAGTGAAGATGGGCATTTTTTTAAAAAAAAATTTACATTATTTATTACATGGAACGTGTTTTCATGCATTTTGTTGAAATGTCTTTTCTTGTGTAGCCTATTGTATATACATGGTTGATTATTCATGTTGCTTATGTATTATACTACTTTTTTTTTTGTGTATTCATTGATATTAATCTATAGTTAGCTTTTTTTCCCCATGTGCATGGAAGTGTATGTATTAAAATGGATCTAAAATATGTAATAAACAATTTCTTATTATGACCGCCGCTAGCGTAGCTAGCGAAAGCGGTCATATAGGGATTGTCAAAGTTTTTTTTTTTTTTTTTTTTTTTTTTTTCGTTTGGTCAAAATTTCGTTTGGTCCCCGGGGGCCACTCCCCCCCCCCCCCCCCCGCGCTGGGCCCCCCCAAACCCAAAAAATGCAGTTTTTCCTAAATAACTACCTGAACCGTGGCACCGAGGATGAAGAAATGTTTATGGTATGTTGGTCTTAAGGGCCCACATCAACCTAGCCCATAATCGATTGTCAAAGTTTTTTTTTTTTTTTTTTTTCATCATCTACTGAATTTTTTCGTCAACGATACCAGGGACACCGAAACACTGAGGAACATGAAATTTGGTGGGCATGTAGCCCCACTAGACTTTTACGGAAAAATTTCGTTTGGTCCCGAGGGCCACTCCCCCCCCCGCGCTGGGCCCCCCCAAACCCAAAAAATGCAGTTTTTCCTAAATAATTACCTGAACCGTGGCACCGAGTATGAAGAAATTTTTATGGTATGTTGCTCTTAAGGGCCCACATCAACCCCAGCCCATAATCACTCATTTGTGATTTGCGCCCCTCCCATAAAAAATGAAAATGCAATATTATTCTGCTTTAATCGCCCCTATCTTCAGTTGAGATGTTCAGAACTGCACCATATTTCATGTGTATGATTAACTTGACATCCTCTGGGGGTATGCTAAGTTTCGTAGAATTTCATCCATGGGGGGGTATAAAATAAATTAATTTATGTGCACATTTAGTGACTGTACACTCATCGGCCTGTAGATGGTGGTGTTGAGCGAAGGGTTGCTGGTTTAGGATGATACTGTCACTAAGGTTGCCAACTGTCCCGAATTAGGCGGGACGTCCCATATTTTGGGCCTAATTTATTTGTCCCGTGCGTGACCTCCCGTGTCCCGTTTTTTGACAAGCTGATAAACCACTGACTGATACAACAGCAACAGCAGCAGTGCTGACCACTACACTTGAGAATGATCACCGACACCTGTCATCATCCAATCACAGCTTTTTTTAATCACTGTTTTGAGACAAATCATTGTTTGATTTGCGAACATCCTCTGCCGTCTGGTCGCTTCCACTTCAAGCCGGACTCGTCTCGCGCTAACGGTAATTTCCTTTCACTGTCCACGTTTTGATTTCGGCTAATCAATTTTGGCGAATGCAAACAATGTGATTATTGTTCATGAGTCTAACATCCAGCCACGCAAGAAAACATGTAATCTACCTGAGGGAATAATATGCTTAAAAAACATTTCTGATTATTATTAATGTTTTAAAGCTTTTAGAAAGTACATAGAAAGCTTTTGCAACATTATCTTAACTGTCACTTTTGATTAATGTAATGCATCCTTGCTGAATAAAAGTAGGCAATTACTTTCTTTATTTTTTTTCCCAAAAAATAATCTTACTAACCCCAAACTTTTGAACTGTAAGCCTAGTGTATAATGTTAAAAAAGCTTTCTATTTTAGATAAATGCTGTTATTTTGAAATATGGTTTGTTTGTAATGTGACTTTTTTCATGTATGACATTAAAATTATTTTTAGAATTAAATACATAAATAGGTTAAGCAATACAAATGTGTTTATGTCTGATAACCTTTTAAACACAAACTTAACTGCAGACACTGAAATGACGTACACTGTGTGATACAGTACAAATATTTTGAGTGTCCCTCATTTTCCTATAAATAACCACGATTGTCCCGCATTTTCCTTTTCTGAAGTTGGCAACCCTAACTGTCACACACACACATGCAGGAATACAAACAAACGCAAGCATGCACACACACTGACATCCACATGTACAGACACACACCCATACAAATCCACATGCACAGACACACACACAAACACACACAAACACACACATACTTACACGCACAGACACACACACACACACACACAAGACACACACATACACATACACAAACACACACACATGCACACACACACAGACAGACATGCACATACTACCGTATTTTCCGCACTATAAGGCGCACCGGATTATAAGGCGCACCTTTAATGAATGGCCTATTTTAGAACTGTTTTCATATATAGGGCGCACCGGATTATAAGGCGCATAGAATAGAAGATACTGCAGTCAAACGTTTAACTGGGTTTGCGTTATGCAGTGGTCACCAACCTTTTTAAGCCTAAGATCACATCCAAAGTCCAAATGTAAACCAAGATCTACCACTTGCAAAAAAATATGAAAAAACAAGTGGCTGAGCTGTAAAACCTTATTTATACTCGACGCGTCCGCATGAGCGCGAAGGTAATAAAAAAAACTAATATCCGTCTGCTCGGGCAGATTCGGCTCAAAGTCATGCATCTTCGGATGCGGAGGTGCGCGCGCGGCAAAAATGACGTCATTGTAACAGCGCGCGCGCCTCCGCATCTGAAGATGCATGACTTTGAGCCGAATCTGCCACACCGGCACCCAGTTTGCGCGTCTAAATCAGTTGTATGGTCTGGTGTTCAGTCTAAAACAAAACAGTTGCGTCAAGTATAAATGCCTCGTCTGTTTGGGGAGTTTAGGCTCGCGCTCCGGTGCCAGGCGAAAGTATAAACAAGGTTTAAGTCAGCGGTTGTTTTACAGACATTAACATAAGGCGCCAGATCCATATATAAGGCGCTCCGGATTATAAGGCGCACTGTCGTTTTTTGAAAAAATTAAAGGCTTTTAAGTGCGCCTTATAGTGCGGAAAATACGGTACTACTTTTTTTAGGTATATACATAAACACCCAATACAGCCAAATTGCTCCACGTCATTTCTTTTTGTGGAAAGCCAGTGCAGGCTTGAGCGGCGGTCATATTTTGTACCGCCATGCGGTACATCTAGTTTAAAAAAATGTTCCCTTTAAGAATTTGTTTAATGCGGCATCCAAATGTATATAGGTGTGTTTGGGTTGTTTTAAATTAAAAAAATATATACTTAATATATCATAGAGTTGTTTGTTGTGGTGGTGATTAGACGAGATCTGTGGTGACGTCACAATCATGCTGCATTGTGGGACATATAGGTGCCTGAAGTGTACATATGAAGTAGATTCCCCTCTGTCAAAATCGAGGGAATGAGGGTCTGTCCATATAAACTTCCCTTGTTCACTTCATGAAGTGGAACGCACTTCAAAATGGCGGCAGGGATTCCCCCGAGAGGAAGTGCTTAGGAAAGTTCGCAAGTGCATGTCTAACCCCCAATTTCCACCAGATGCGGAACGGCTCCGCTGCGTGACATCTCCGTGTTCCGTCGTCCGTCAATACCCACCAGGTCCGGAGTTGTTGCGGAACGGCTGCGGCCATGACTGACAGCTGAAGTCACGAGGACCCACGAGATCTCGCTAATTCACGTATGATCGCGCGATATGTAGTTTCTATAAACAGAACGTTATGACGAATGGTATATTATGACGTTTTCAAGGTGTAGTGTAGGGAAATATGATCCGCCATGATCACGGTGTATTCTATTTTGAAAATTAACCGGATCTTTTATTTTGTTTTGGCTTGTTCTGTTTTTTTGCTCGACTTCCTGTCCTGCGCACTCTGCCCTGTAGTGCTGCGGAGCTCTCCGGCATCCGGCAAAAATAGAAGCTCTGCTCCGGAGGGCTGCGGATCGCCGGAGTCGGAACGCAGCTGTACCGCATTCAGTGGAAATACACTCATTGACTTTAATGGAAACCTATTGACTCCGCCGCCGTGCCGGAGCCGTAACGCAGCCGGTGGAAATTGGGGGTAAAAGTGGACTGGAACACAGCCAGTGTAAAACCTTGAGATTATCACCTGTAACATTAGAACAAAATATATGGACTAAATTAACAATCTCTCAAATATTTTCTAATTTCACTGAACATTTTCATTAGTTTCGTGAACATTTTTATTAAACATGGACCTTTATGTTCATTAAAAAGACTTATTATGC
Organism: Scardinius erythrophthalmus; assembly: GCF_964197995.2. Taxonomy (NCBI): domain Eukaryota; kingdom Metazoa; phylum Chordata; class Actinopteri; order Cypriniformes; family Leuciscidae; genus Scardinius; species Scardinius erythrophthalmus. The sequence continues at coordinate 24,259,987 of NC_138237.1, read as the reverse complement.
TATTGTATGCTCATTTCGGAAATATAAGCAACTAATTTAGACGTGCAAACTGGGTGCCGGTGTGATAAGACGTACATGCTCGGCTATATTTGCCTCAAAGTCTTCCATCTTTGGAAGCGGAGCTGCACGGAAAGTTACAAAAAATGTTGTGCACACCGCCAAGCGCAATGGGGTCTCGCACACTCAACGCGCACTACCGCCCACTCTGCAATGATGTAATTTTCACACCCTGGGGGTAGTTCACTCATTTTTAACAAGCCCAGCAGGAACACAGACAGTGACAAAGCCATCATGGCCATAAGGCAGAGATAGGTCCTGAACGATACCAAGTTCCCCCTGCGAAACTGGGCCAGGCACTTGCCATTACCCTCCTCTCCAAAAGCATAGCGTGGAATACCACATAATCTATTCGTAAACACAGATACTCTATCTCCTGAGATGGAATCAGCTGGCTTTTGGCCGAGTTGATTCTGAATCCCAGATTCGTGAGATGAGATGTGAGTATCACTGTGTCCCGTTCCGCGCTCTCCCGCGAATCAGCGCATATCAGATAATCGCCCAGATAACCAGATATTCTGAGGCCTCTCTGCATCTGCTGAACATGCATGGAGCTAGGCTGAGCCCGACTGGAAGAGAAACAAATTTGTACACCACTCTGAAAGGAAAACCTGAGATATTTCCTTTGGGCAGGATTGATACTTATATGAAAGAAAGCATGATTGTGTAGCACAAGGCAGATGATCAGGTCTGCCTTTGATTAAATTACTCAAGTCTAATTTACAAACAACCCTGTTCTTCCTGGATTGCGACACAGAGCACATAGTGCCTTCCGCTGATTAAAGTTACTGACATTACAATCAACAAATACAGGTTCTGTTCTTCTTGGACTGTCTGCAGAGAGCAAATGGCGCCTACCAGTTGCATAAATCATTGATTGCCGATCTGAGAACACAGATCTCTTCTGTCTGAATCAACAAAAAACATTCTGTTTTACTGCTCTGCGGGGATCCGCTGACCAGCGAGGTGCCACGCTGTCGGGCGATCTACCAAAACCCCCCCGGGATTTCTTAACACTGATTAACACTTCAAAACAATAAAACAGTGTCTGACCAGATGTAAAAACATGTGCCCACTGTTAACCTCATCAGTTCAAAAGAACACGCACAAACATACGAACCTCGGGTGAACAAGAGTTCACAAAGCAGCGTGAACTTTGCGTGCACCGACGCACACACGAACACAGAGACACTCTCATCCCTGGACATTGTGATCAAAATCACCCTTTTCAATGTATTTTGAAATGTTTTATGGTATAATCAAAAGTGAAATGCTTATTATTATGAAGAATCATGTAACTCTTTGTTATTAACTACCAGAATCACGATCCTTGGTATCGTCTTGTTCAAAAAAAACCAACGGTGTTGAATTCTTAACTCAAAGTATGAAATTATGCATTCTGTCGTTTATATCAGTTTATAACAGATTAAATCTCCGCTGCACCCCTTTCCAGAGGGCTGTACTTAGCGAACAAAGGAAAGTTTTGGCACCACACATCCGCCCAAATGATTGGAGTAGGTACGTGCGGAAGGCGTGGCTGGAACCATGCTCTATTCGTGGCAGTTCGCCAGAGAGAGGACCACTTCTTCTTCACTACAAGCTTTTTCGTTTGCTTTCTACTTTCGTTTTTATTCTAAGTCTTTCTTTTCTTGATACTCTACCTCAGTTTGATATTTTCCTTAAAATACCAACAAAAACCAACTTAAGACTAAATCATCTTTTGGCTAAGTTTGCGTACGCTCTAAAGCGGAGTCACCATCGCCTCAACTCCGCCTTGACGACTCTTCGACCACGTGGTTCCGAGCATCCTTTCCACACCGACGCACAAAAGAGCCAAAGCAAGTAATGTACATTCTTAAATACGCAATTTGGAAAGAAGTGCTGTGTTAAGTTTGTCTAGCAATTACTAAAAGCCTTTGGGGTCTCATTTGAAGAAACTGTTGGAAATATTTGCCTGTGAAGATCTCTGTCTTTCTCTGACTCTCTCACTTACTCTTTTACACACACACTTACACTCACACACACCCACACACACACACCCACACGGTCTCACTCTTTTACGCACACACACTTACTCTCTAACTCTCTATCTCTCTCTCTCTATTTTTTATATTTCTTATTACGATAGTGTTATATTGTTTGTTTGTTTGTTTGTTATGCATATTTACTCCTGCGTGTTTTGATTAGTACATGTAATCTTTAGCTTGTTTTATATTAAATTCTATAATCTTTTGAATTGAATCTGTCTCAATGTTCCATTACTGAAGTCCCTGAAAGTGCGATCTAAGTTACAGCTCTACCTTATTTTACTATCACAATCTCTAAATTGTCTAAAACACGAAAATACCGTTCCTTGTGGCCACAGGAAGGTTATTTGTCGGTGTTACAGACTGGTAGGTTTCTATACAGAAATTATGCACAGTCTGCCGGACAGACATTTGAGTAATAACTGAATAGTGAATTCTATCCAAATTTCCCCTGATTAAAGATATAATTTTACCTACCTATATTAATGGTTACTACGAGTAATCGTGTTAATTATTAATATAAGGAGAGGTTTGACCTATTCCCTATTTGGGATAATTTAATTTGTGTATGCGGCATATAAATATTCATATCTTATGAATATTACATCTCATTTGAGCTAATAAATTCCCTAAACAGAGTCATTGTCGCTACAATTGAGATTGACCGCGGAAAACCAATTGCCCCGGCGGATTGCGTGAACCAGAGCCGTAACTGTGATTATCTTGAATTTGTACTTCCTTAAGTGCTTGTTTAGAGCACGTAGGTCCATTATCGGGCGCAAACCCTTTTCTTTCTTTGGAATTAGAAAATAAGACCCTTCTGAGTCTACCACACCAGAACTCATCTTATAGCCCTGTTCTCTAAGAGGAAGGATATTTCTGCTTCCAACACCCAAGCTGAATCCCCAATTGCTACAGATGTTATGACCCCGTCGAAAGGAGGGGGTTTTACAGCTAACTGAAGCCTATAACCCTTGGTAACAATTGTGAGGACCCACGGATGCGAAGATCACTCTCTCCAAACCTCCTAATAAAGAGCTTAAAGAGGGTTCTGTTGAACCGATTCTTTAGATGGAGTGCTGGTGCCATCTAGTGGACAGAGAGAAAAAACTGAGTGTGACTCAGAGACTGATTTATCTCTTGGTTCATTGTTATTATTCTGTTTTTGTCTCCCTGTGCCCTCTGCATTGAATCTGGATGCGACAGGATTTTTAATTTGCTGTGAACCCAGGGGCCGAAGTGCTTTGTGACAATACACTTGAAAACGTGTGCTTGTACCCATCAGACAAAGTATCAGGCTGAGTATTCTGCACTCAAACTTGTGGAATTGCTGTTAGCAATCCACGGAACCTTGTGTGTTGAGAAGGAGCTGAAATGAAAGCTTTAGCATAAGTTCTGCCGGGAAGACTCAATTACTACGTCACCTATTGCCTTCACTTCTATCCAATCATATCCTTATGCTCACTGTATAAAAGCGGTACTTACACATGTTTGAGTTCGCAGATACCGAAGCGACGATTAGCACCCGGCCAGACGAAACAAGCCGGCAGGAAGAGAGCCGCTAAATCCTCGTCGACACACCCAGCAAAAAGATCTACGCAGCATTCTCAAGCTTCTACTTCGCTGGATCCATCCGAGCCCACCGGAGTTATCTCCCAAATTCTTCAAGCCGTCCAAAGCCTCTCTCAAACCGTCAAGACCTTGGAATCAAAGATTTTGAAGTTCGAACAATCACTCAATAACTCCAATAGCTCGGTCCCAGCTATTAACGTCTCTGCAATCTCCCAGCTTCCTCCCCCAGCCATCGGATTAAGAGATACATCGACCCTCTAATTAGAGCGAACATTGTCCAGCAAGGTAAGGTCATTAACTTGGCTTCACTTCTGCTTCCCTCTCCTGCCGTTGACAGAAAAATGGTAGACTGTGGTGACGTGGCAGTCCTTCTCAAAACTTCCGATCCCAGATTAAACCGGAATCTTTCATTCGGCGAATTCGTCATCGAATTCAGCCTTTACAGAGACATTTTGTGCCAGGTTTTTTCTGATCGGAGGGAAGAGTTAGATCTGTATCTAGCTCTAATGGCTGACTTTAACCAAAGGGACGGGGGAACCTTATTTTACGAATATCACAAATCTTTCTCAGCCAAATCTGCTTCCTTCATCTCGCTCTATAACTCCAGACTAGACTGGTCCGTTACCGACACGGAATTGCTTGTTCGCCACTTCGGTGGTCAAAAAATGCTGGCATGTCCCATTTGTAGCGCTCATGGACATTCGGCCTCACTCTGCCCGAAAGCATTCGCTAGTCAAGCACTGGGCGCTGTCCATGGTGCTGAAATGTAAGGTTTCCACAAGAGAGCAGAAAACGCTACCCGCCAGTTAGAAATGTTTTTCCTTGTGTTAATTTCAATGAATCTGTTTTTTCCTTTTCTCAATGCAAATTTGATCACATCTGCAGCTTTTGCAAGGATCCTCACCCGAAATCGGTCTGCCCTCGCCGGTACAAACCTCCAATCAGAGGGAAAGGGAGAAAATTCTGAAAAAGCACCCTTCAACCCCCATTAATATTTCTAATCTCTCTAGCTACCTTTCTTCTCATCCTGACCCGACTTTTGACGATTACCTAATCACAGGTTTGTCACAGAGGTTTCGGGTGGGTATCCTCTCACATCTCACCACTTCTTTTATAGCCAAGAACTTACAGTCAGCTGTGGATACGTAATAGGCCCTTTCGCTTCCCCTCCTTTCTCGACCTTCCAGATCAATTCCATCGGCGTTGCAACACGGAAATACTCCGGTAAAAAACGTTTAATTTTCGACATGTCCTCTCCTCATTCTGCCTCCACAGCGAGCGTTAACGAATGTATACCTCTAACACCATTTTCCTTACATTATGCCTGAGTAGGCAACGCTATCCACTTAATCAAGATTGCCGGTCAAGGAGCTTGGTTGGCTAAAGCTGACATTACCGACGCTTTTAAAACGATGCCAATACACCCTTCCGACTGGCCACTTTTCTGCGTCAAATGGAATTCAAAATTCTATTTTGCAGTACGGCTCACATTTGGTTGCAGAAGTAGCCCTCACATCTTTAATAGCCTCTCTGAAGCATTATGTTGGATCCTGCTGAACGTCTGCAAGCTTCCATTCGTTTTACATCTACTCGATGATTTTCTGCTGATCGATTTTCAATCTTCAATTCTCAACATACTCAAACAGATTTTCAGCGACGTCGGCGTTCCCCTCTCCGCTGAAAAAAACATGGGTCCCTCTACTTCGTTAGAATTCCTAGGAATTTCCCTCAACACAGTTCTAATGCAAGCTTCTCTTCCCTCCGAAAAGCTCGTAAGAATTAGATCTTTCCTCGAATCTTTTTCTTCTTTACAAACCGTCTCTAAGCGCGACATGCTCTCGCTGCTCGGCCACCTTAATTTCGCTATGAGCAACACTCCTCAAGGCAGAGCTTTCATTTCACGATTGCTTACCTTGGCCCATTCCGTCGAAAAACTAAGCGACCAAATTCATCTAGACGAAGGGTGTCTGTCTGACATAAATTTTTGGAAGCGCTTGTTAAGCGAATGGAACGGTATATCTTTTTTTCTATCACAACATTTTTGAATCGTCGATCGAATTACAATTATTCACAGACACTGCCCCTTCTAAATTTTCCTAAAACTCTATCTGGTTCAGTTTCATCCGCGCTCTACGAGATTTACCCCATAGCCATCGCTAGTATGATCTGGGGCCATGCATGGTCTCGTAAACGCATAATGATGTTCTGCGACAACGAAGCCACAGTTGCCATCATTAACAAAGGCAGATCATCATGCCTTACAATCATGCCTTTCGTGAGACGGTTAATCTGGCAATCCGTTGTTTCTAATTTTATCATTAAAGCTGAACATATCCCTGGCCACTGCAATGTTATTGCTGACGCGCTCTCTCGATTTCGATTCCAGACTAGCCAACCCGGACCCAGCACCCTGTCCTCCCCTAGCAGCAATAATATTCAATTAAACGATCTGCTTACATCGGCTAGAAATTATATTTCTAAAGGTGTCGCTCCCTCAACTTTCAAAGCTTACACGTCCGCATGGTCAGCTTTTTCTATGTTCTGCTTCGCCTTCCAAATTCCAGTATTTCCCATTTTGACTTAGACCGTTTGTTCCTTTCTCGTCTTTAATTTCAAAAATAGAAACCAAAAAATCTCTTCCATCCGCCAACTCCTCGCTGGCATCCAATTCTATGCAAAAATCTATAATCCTAATTTTCCAAGTCTTTTCTCCGAAACTTCCATTCGTTTATTTCTTAAAGGCTTAGCTAAATCCTCTAGTAAACAAATCGATAAACGTCTGCCCATTACTCTGCCGTTGTTGCATAAATTCATCAGTTCCGTCCGCAACAGTCTCTTTTCCTTTTATATCAATATTCTGTTAGAAGAAGTGTTTCTAGCTGCTTTTTACGGTTTCATGCGTCCAGGCGAATTCTCCTCAGATACTAATAAGATCAATCCTACCCGTGGTATTTCCTTTTCTGATATTTGTTTCTCACCTAATTGCTTCACTCTAATTCTTAAACATTCAAAAAAATGTCTCTCTATACTGGCCACTCATTCAGAATTGGGGCAGCTACTACAGCAGCTACCACGTCGGCCATCAAGATCTTGGGCAGATGGTCCTCCTCGGCCTTCGAATCATACATAAGACCCGATTCTAAAGCCATTCTTCAAGCCCAGCAAGCTCTACAGTAACCATACGGTAAATACCTATGCAACTACTGGTGGTGGTGTCATAATCTTATTTTCTTCATCCAGTTATTATTCTAGCCAGCACTCCTCAATGACTATCTAGTCATCTATTATGTGTGGCCTAGCGGCTCTGTTCAATGTGGCCTCGTCTCTATGTGGCTGTAGCAGCCGTTGTGCCTTCGTTACATGTTCGTTTAAAAAAAAAAAAAAAAAAACGGCATATTTCATGCGTTATTCATGTTCTATGTGGTCTACTGTGACCGTGTAGCCTAATGTGGCTGTCCCATGGTCTCGTGGCCATTAAGTATGGCAGGTTCTGTGTGGCCTAGTGGCTCTGTTTCGCTAGCCTCGTTCAGTGTGGCTTAGCAGCCTTGTGGTCTCTGTGTCGGTCTCATGACCTCATGGTACAATGTTGCCTTGTCCCATGTTCGGCCTTCAAGGCTGCGGCCCTTATGGCCTTGTTCCGTGTGGCTTAGTGGCCGTTGTCTGTACGTCTCGTCTAAGTGTGGGATTATGGTTTAGTAAACATTCTATGTTCTGCGTGGTCTACTTTGACCACGTAGCCTAATGTGGCCTTGTCCCGTGGTCTTGTGGCTTTCATGGCATGGTTAAATGTGGCCTAGTGGCCTTGTATTCAAGTATGTCTGTCTATGTGTGGCATAAGTGGCCACGTGGGCCTTGTGTACGTGTGGGGCTTGGCGCCTTGTGGCATATGTTTGCCTCGTCCTTTACAAAGATGCCTGATCGGCCAGTGGCCCCTCTGGGGCATAGGTTCAATGTGGCTTAGATGCCGTAGTCTTGCGTGGTTTGTCTATGTGCGGCACTAGTGGCTTGGTCTTGTCTTTAAAAAAAAAAAAAACGGCCTGTTTTCATCTAGCCAAGTGGCTTCGTTTCATGTGCAGTCCAGTCTTACCTCGTCTCTTTGTGGCATTAGCGGCCGTTGTGGCTCATAGAGGCCTTGTCTCTGTGGTTTATAAAGGCCATGTGGTCCTATGAGGCCAGAGTCTGTGTTGTTTGTGTAGTAGAAGGAAATCCAAGGCACTCTTCTTTAGAAAATTATAAAAAGCCTTTATTGGACTGGCTATTTCATGATAGAAAATTTAAAAGACATTGGGGAAAAAACAACCCACGTGTAGCGGCACAAACAGCCTTCTTCAGGGTATGTTTTCCAATCAAACAATTGACTCTTTTATAGATGCTAATTAGAAACACCTGAATGACAAATTACATGCACATACAGAGAAGGTCCACTAGGAGGTTACATAGCAAATAAAAAAAAAAAAAAAAAAAAATAAATTATACACATACATACATACACATATATACACCTACATATACATACACACACATGTATATATACATATACATACACGCATACATATACTCATATATATAAAAAAAAAAAAAACACTGTATATACACAAAAGGCATATCACAAAAAGGGACTGAAATCTATTTCTTCATTCAAACCAGGGTATACTGTGGCCTGTAACTCATATATATAGAATGTTTCTCTCTGTAGAAGTAATTTTAATCGGTCACCACCCCGAATGCTCTTTTTGATCGTTTCTAAACCCTCAACCATTAGGCCTTCTGGATTACTATTGTGCACATTTTGAAAATGTTTTGCCATAGGGTAATCTAAATTAGCTTTTCTAATGGCATTTTTATGCTCCGATACTCTGTCGTTGAGACGTCTGTTGGTCCGGCCTACATAAAAGCATCCACATTTGCATGATAACCTGTATACCACAAAAGTGGTGTTGCAATTAGTGAATGTCTTTATGTTGTACCTCTTATCTGTCTTGAAATTACAGAATCCTTGACATTCTTTAATATTAGAACAATGGTTATAAGACCCACATTTGTAAGTACCTTTTAATTGTCTGTTAAGCCAAGTGGTCTGTTTTTTGGCAGGAAGATGACTAGATACTAGCCTATCTCGTAGAGTTGGAGCCCTCTTGAAACTAATTTTTGGAGATGCAGAAAACACTTCTCTAAGAACAGGATCACTCTTAATAAGATTCCAATTTGAGTGTATAATCCTTTTCTGTGTTGTTTACGGCCTGCTATATGTGGTCCAATGCAGCCGTTCTATTGTAGCCCAATGCGGCTCTGTCCGTGTGGTCCAATGTTTTCCTAGGAGTGAACTGGCAACTAGTTTAAAAAATAATAAAAATGTAAAATAATAAAATTTTAAATAAATAAATAAATAAATAAAATTTTAAATAAATCCAACAGTCATGCTAGGACTTAATTGTCTTTCTTTTCTATTAAGCTATAGGACCGCCGTATCTTTTCACATCTTAAATTCTACCATATAGTAACTTCCTTCTCTATTTTCAGGAACCCCAGGACTCTAGACCGGTGGGCATACTCAGTTACCAACTTTTGGGGGTTGGCGGGCCCCGTCCCGGTGTATTCTTACTCCACCTACGTTTGGGGGTCGGCTGCGCCCCTGCCTTCGACTTCAGGCAGGAATTGCAGATCCGATACCCTCGGATTATGCACTACGGACGGGGCCTACGCCTAATGACTTTGTATATTATCAGCTTGCTGAGCTGTCAATAAATGTACAATTTGTTGAAATAATTCTCCCGAGTCTTTCTGGTAGAAATGAAAGCTTTATCATAAGTTCTGCCGGGAAGACTCAATTACTACGTCACCTATTGCCTTCACTTCTATCCAATCATATTGTTATGCTCACTGTATAAAAGCGGTACTTACACATGTTTGAGTTCGCAGATACCGAAGCGACGATTACCCCCATCCTCCCCACCACCACCAGGATGGTCCTGTCCATACCTCCCGGGGGTGTCGGCTGCACCCCTGCCTTCGTCTTCAGGCAGGAATTGCAGATCTGATACCCTCGGATTATGCACTACTGACGGGGCCTACGCCAAATGACTTTGTATATTATCAGCTTGCTGAGCTGTCAATAAATGTACGATTTGTTGAAATAATTCTTTCTGGTAGAACTGCCCTGAACACAACTTAGAACCATTTTTTGCAGGTGGGGGAACGGACGTGGTGGACTCAGGAGAGGACATCACAGAAAACCCTAGGTGCTGTCCGTCCCTCCCATGCAGAGATTGCGTCCTAGGTATCCCTCTCCTTTTTGTTGGAAGGGTTAGCAGACCTAGTCTTTGCAGTTGCCGCGAATGACTGCTTACCCCACAGCTTAGTGTTTGAAGCAGCGGTGGGGCAAGCCACCTGCTCTGTGCTCTGGGGTTTTGCAGTCCTGGACGCATTCAAAATCCTCCATCCTTCTGCGTCGGAGGAACAGGACACAGGGGAACAGGAGGACAAATTTTAACTGCACTACATTTTGCATCGTCAACCTTGACAGTTGACCTTGACAGTTTGTGAACTGAAGCAGTGCAGCCTAGGTACTGAAGGAAAGTGTTCATGAGGAAGAGAACAAGAATGCCGTTTCAGGGATCACAGCTGTATATATAGGGAGGGGTGGGCTCCTTGTCATGAGCTGTGATTGGTCCGTCCTTCAGACAGACGTGGTGTAATTGGTGCTTCCATAGTCTATTGTCCATAGTAAGTACCACCATTTCTAGGCATGTTCCCCGAACCATACCTTAGGAAGGTGCTTTAGATATACCTTATTACGTGCGATGTTACCCGGTGTGATGGTGCTGAATTGGTTGATATCGATGGCTCGAGAATCAATTATTCTCTCGTGCAGGGGCTGATTTACTGCATTATGTAAGAAAGCTGTGTTCTTTATAAAAGAAGCACTTCAGAAATAGTTGAAATTGCATTTATTAGGACTCATGGGATATTCTAAAAAATAATCCAAACTATAATAGCCTATAATAGCCTAGCCTACATATTTTTAAATTGTATCATATATTGCTGCCATAATAACCATTTCAAATTTTTACGTGCTTTCTTCTCTTTCCCATTTTTGTTCATTGAGGTGGAGCTGCGATGAAATATTGTTCTTGTAAATACTTTCCAGCATTTAAAATAAAAGTGTACATCTTGCTGGCCTTTAAAAGCGCTCTTTAATTAAATTAATAATATAATATATATATAATAATATAACAATAATCAGTGTAATGACAATTTTTTTCTTTGCATGAAAACACTTGAATTCGCCTAATTGAACACTGTCTGTGTGTATTAAAACTTCAGAATTATATTCGTATAGACCTGCAACAGTGATAAGGTAAAGCTAAGAGTGGTCCAGACCAACCTTCCGAACGTATGACTTACAGAAGGTATACTTAAATAAGATCATTTCGGGAAACACGTATTAACGTTAAGGTATAGCTTATTGTCATATGAATCAGACTTAATAGTTTTTGATTGTAAAAGTTGCTTACAGCATCAAAAATAAATGCAAATATATATTTTTCAGAATTGCAAGATTCTTTATTTTCATTATCCACTCACAAAACCCCAGTACAGCTGCAGAGATGCTGTGGCTTGTACTGTTACATCACTGATGGTCATTTTGGCTCATATTTCATATGATATTGTCTCCTATATTTGTCACCCAATAGTGCTTTAAAAGGCAAAATCAGCCGTTGTGCCATGTCTTACATCGTATCTACCCCGTGCAAGGCTGTCTACGCCGCATGCGTCAAAGCGAAGGTGCGAATCATTTGTCCTTCGTATAAATTAGCGCAAGTGCGTGTAGTACTTCAGAAGAATGGGCATCCGTTTACTGTCGTGCTGCACCATGTCGCGCCCAGTGTAGACAGTATCACTGATTATATATATATATATACTGTATATATATTTCAGACGAGACCACTTTGGCAAGTTTACTTGAGTTTATTGAACACAATTCTATCTATGGTTCCTTATGGGGGTTCTTGCTCCATAATTAATGACATACGTAGCTATAGCATTAACCCCCCTATGGAACCATCAGCTTGAGCAATACACAGATGATTAAGACAGTTTAGTAATGTCTTTAAGCCGTGGTTAAACATGTAGACGTAGCAGTGAAGTCCGGGACGTCTATGCTGTAGCAGTGAAGTCCGGGACGTCTATGCTGTAGCTTGCTATGAGGAAGGGTGTCTCTCTCACGATGATGTCTGTGGCTCTAGGACTTGGAAGCCTTGATAATCTGAAACAAAGAAGACGACAGCCAAAAGGTGCACAGAAATATGCTTGATACTTATAGTGGTGAGGGTGGGGGGGTTGCGAGTAGTTTAAGCATGTTTCCCAGGCGGAAGTGCCGCGTATATATATCCTTCCGGTCTAATAGGAGAACGGTAGTGGTTGGAGCAATTTGACGGCTGACCGCGTCAGCTGATCGCAGCCTATGCCTACGTGGCCTGTCTGAACTAACGCTGTGCTTGATTTCAGACGAGACCACTTTGGCAAGTTTACTTGAGTTTATTGAACACAATTTTATCTTTGGCGGTATGGTTCCTTATGGGGGTTCTTGCTCCATAATTAATGACATACGTAGCTATAGCATTAACCCCCCAAACATAAGGAGGTATAACAGCCCGAAGAAGAACCCCCCCCAAACCATATCCATGTTCTGTTCCTGCAAAAGAGAAAAACAATGTTATTGAAGGATATGTTAATGTCTAGTAGAGGAGTATTCTCCCCTCTAAGGAGGGGGAGAATAGCAGGCCCCTCTTTTAGTTTAAGCAGCGAGGGGTGTTCGTCCCTCGCTGAGGGATTGAACAGCAGGCCCCTGCATGTATAGCAGCAAGAGGGGTGTTCTCTCCAGCAGGAGAAGATCAGCAGGTCCCCTTAAATATATATATATATATTTTTTTTTTTTTTTTTAACTGGGGTGTTCATCCCTCGCTGAGGGATTGAACAGCAGGCCCCTGCATGTATAGCAGCAAGAGGGGTGTTCTCTCCAGCGGGAGAAGAACAGCGGTCCCCTTAAATACATCAAATTATTTATTTATTATTTATTTTTTAAAACTGGGGTGTTCATCCCTCGCTGAGGGATTGAACAGCAGGCCCCTACATGTATAGCAGCAAGAGGGGTGTTCTCTCCAGCAAGAGAGAACAGCAGGTCCCCTTAAATATATCCCTTTTTTTAATTTTTTTTTTTATATGCGTTAAGGCTGGATGGCTGCATACCCCTTGACGTGTCGTGAAATGCTACTAAATCCGTGCGTTTTTTTTTTTTTGTTTTTTTTCTTTCAGTTTTGGAAAGATCCGCTTAAAGCTTTTTGGGCTAATATTAAATCCTGAGTTCTAGGCCTAATATAACGTTGGTACGCTGATGATGACCACCGACCCATAGCTTTAAGCATGGGTATGGAGACTGTTGAAGCTGCGGTGGTTGCCGCGCCTATGCGAAATGAATGGCTGGTGTAAAGCGCGGGGTCCATGCCGCATTGAAGGCATACAGTCCGGAGACGTGAAGCGAACCAATACTTGGACATAGCTTCTCCTTTCTCTGTAATGAAGAGGGGTTCTGTGTGACCTGATTTGCTGCGTGAACTTAAAAGCCGGTTCATGGCTGTGAAGGGACAAAACCCGTCGTTGGTTCTAGAAATGTTAATGGTGGTTCCGTTATTATCTCTGTCTGTTTTGGAATGTTTCAGGTAAATGGAAAAGTAATCGGCGTGAAATGATACGTCTTTGGATGAGAGATCGTGTAAGGGGTCGAATTTTTTGTTTATGGTGAATTCTCCTCCTCTGAGGAATCCGTAAAAGGCGGTGAGGAATACTGCTTCTAGGAGTGAGTTTGCGTGCGGATTAAAAAGCCCTAATCTTAGTTGGTTTACCATTGCGTGTACCTGGGAGAGGGACAGCGGCAATCGTTTATCTGGAGCTGCGGGGTTTTCCTTTTTAAGACCGTTGAGAAGGAGATGTATGGAGGGATTTTGTAACAGGCTTTGAGAGGATGGATCTAAACATCTAATGTGAAATTGGATGCCTGAAATCATAATCTTGATGGTGGAAGGTTGCAGCTTCCTAGAATCAAAGCAGTGCGTAATAAAAGCGCATATGATGGAGATATTAGCTGGGATTTTAGGCACTGAGAACGCATTGCAAAAATTTGAAAAAGACGACCACGCTGAGTCATATGTTTTAAGTGTCGTCTTTGCTAGCCCTGATCTCATGTGATGAGCGGCTGATTTGAGATATTTTAGTAGTAAAGCATTTAGTCTAGGACTGTTTGGCTGAAGTCTGGGCAGCCCAGTCGTGATGAAGCAGCTCCCGGACACAGGCGTCTGAATTCCTGAAAATTAAACCGGGACAGAGAGTCAGCTATTTTATTATCCAGCCCGGGTACATGAGTAGCTTTAATAGTAAAATTGTTCATGACCGAGATCCAGGTTAGTCGCCTAATGAAACGGTTAATGAACGGCACGGAGGAACGACCTTTATTAATAATATTTACCGTAGCTTCATTGTCGCAAAAAACGAGGATATTTTTCCTGGTCCATTTATCTGCCCATAACAAGCTAGCCATCACTATAGGATATAATTCCATGAGTGCTGTCGATTGGATTGAGGGAGCTAGTTCCCGAAGTTCTTTCGGCCATCTTTCTGCGAACCATAGATTATTAAATATCCCTCCAAACCCGACGGAAGGAGCTGCGTCAGTGAATAATTTTAGTTTGACTGAGGTCTCTATATTTTCTTCGTAGAAGAAGGAAATGCCGTTCCAGTTATCGCATAGTTGTGACCAGAATATTAAATCTGACCTGCAGCCCTCGTCTAGCGTGACTATTTCGTGCATTTTCTCAACCGTTTTGGAAAGATCCAAGAGCCTGGAAATAAAAGAACGACCTTGGGGAATGATCCTCATCGCAAAATTGAGATGCCCCAGCAGAGAAAGAATATCCCTTTTTGTTAGGGTAGTTAATAGAGAATACGATCTTATAAAACCTCTAATCCTTTCTAGTTTATCTAGCGGGAGGGATGCTTGCATTTTAATAGAATCTAGCGTGATCCCCAGAAAATCAAGGACGCGAGAAGGACCTTTTGTTTTTTCTTCTGCTAGGGGAATACCGAATTTATTAAATGCTTTAACCAGGAGATTTATGCTGCGCGATGGGTTAGCGTCTGAAAAAAATCGATGAGCAAAAAATCGTCCAACAGATGAAGAACGAATGGTAGTTTAAAATTATTCAGGAGGACCCAGCAGAGCGCTTCGGACAGTGTATCAAAAATTTTGGGGCTGCTTTTACACCCGAATGTGAGTCTGACTGAAAAATAATATTTGTTCCGCCAACTAACGCCGAAAAGATGCCACTGGGACGGGTGTAAGGGCATAATTTTGAATGCGTCCGTGATATCCGCTTTACTGAGCCACGCTCCTCTGCCGGCTAATTTAATGAGTTTAATTGCGTTGTCCACGGTGGAATAACACAGGGAAAAAGGTTCTGAGGGAATTAAACTGTTGATGCTTGGAACCCCTTCGGTGGAGTGGGGAGCGGATAAATCGATGATTAGACGTTTTTTTCCTGAGTATTTCCTGACTGCAACTCCTAAAGGGTTAATACGGAAACGTTTGAAAGGAGGTTGATCGAAAGGTCCGATCATATAGCCCTTCTCTACTTCTTTCCCCAGCAGTACATCTACGGCCTGTGGGTCTTTGATAGCCGACTGAAGGTTTTGACAGGTGAAGGAAAATGTGGGCAGGTAGGAAAGACCAGCTAGAAAACCGTGCATGAGCCCTAAAATAAGATAAGACACGAAACAGCGGTTTGGATGCTTTGTTAGAGCTTTCCCTAGCTCTGTAGTGTTCACCGGGGTGTTTATTTCTTTCTTTGGAATTTTGCGCGGCGTGGACATGAGAACTTCGGGTGACTGTTCCCGCAATAGCTGCAAGCATGAAAGAATTTACAATTATTACGAGTACAGACATTCTCGTTGAAATTAAAACAGAGAGGAGTTTGTCTTTCAGGCTTCACCTGTTCCGGTGCCGAGGCGCTGGTGTCATGAGTTGAAGCAGTCTTAGGGCAGAGAGATGCGGTGTGGGAAAACGAGCCGCAAAGTGAGCATGACAGCGCTCGGTGGCCTGTAAAGTGCCTGCTAATGAGAGCAAGATCGACTACGGACCAGTCCAGTCGCTGGTTAAAGCATTGTATGTACATTGCTGCTTTGGATGAAAACGATTTGTGGTATTCATAGAAAAGTGTTCCTCCGTAAGACATGGCGAGATCCGATATAATGGCTAGATAAGTGTCTAGTTCCTTTCTTCTTTCTGGATATGCTTCGCAGATGATATCTCTGAACACGCCGAAAGCGACGTTGAACTCGGCCATGGTTAAACTCTTAGTAAGTCTTAGGTCACTATCTTTTAGAATAACCGATACGTCCCCACAATCCACAATCCTTCGTTCATTAGTTTCTGCACATAACAAAATTTTCACTAGGTTGATGTCATTACTGTCACACGGCTGTCTCATTTCTGATGTGTGTGTGTGTGTCTGTGTGGGTGTGGTTACTCATTGTGTTAATTATTGTCGCCAGCTGTGTTCAATCCCCGTTCCCTTTATATGTGCAGTAATTCCCATCTCATGTTGTCAGATCGTTGTGGCTTCCCCGGTGTCGTGTCCTGTTCCCTGTGTACTGCTCTCATCTCCTCGTGTGGATTACTGTCTTCGTGGACCCGCTTCGTCGTGTTTCACGCTGTCTGGATTGTTTATTGTTCCTGGTTCCTGAGCACGCCTTCACCGCACACCATCACCGGGTTGCCCACTGAAGTCCCTGCGTCATCTCGCCATCAGAGTGTTTGTTTCCCCGACCTGTGTATCTCTGACCATCTTCATTAAACATTCTTTTACTTGCAATTGTATCCGTCTCTGTTTCACCACAATTACCTGATAGGATTTGAGCGCGCAGGTGAGGAGAAATAGCAGCTGCTGGGGGAAAGAAAGGTGCACCTGTGGAAGCTGCTGGTAACGCTGATCCGAGAGTTCTCCTGGGAAGATTAGCAACCGGATCGGGAGTGAAAGCGCAGTCTGGAGTCGAGCTGGAAGTCTGCCCGTCGAAAATCGCCAGATGTGCGGAAGCTGAGCGTTGTGATTCCAGTGCTTGGATCCTGTTGTCCATGTTGGAGAGGGATCCTTGGATTGCAAGCAGCGCTGAGAAGATCCTGTCGTCTCCTTGCTCTGCCGGCGCCTGGGAGGGGTGAGATGATTTTGCCTTTTTTGGAGTTAGATTCGTCTGGTCGGTGGAAGTATTCCTTCTTTTCTCTGTGGCTTTACGGCCGGTGGCTCGGGGGAGAGACGGCGCTTCGTTGGTAGAAATGGGCTGCAGGTCTTGGACTTCTTGTAGGAAGTTCCAGAGCTGATCGTGACTCAGATTCGGAGGAGCTTGTACGTTGAGGGAGTACAGGGTGGACAAGATCCTTTCTTTGGGCCAATCGTTAATAGAGAGAGGATTCCTTGCTGCTATCCTAGAACTGCGCCTCACTAACTGAGCTGGATCGAGGTCCTCAGTGTGACGATCTTGACTCTCGTCCGGAGAATCGTCGGATATTTGTCCTAGGATGTCTGAAGTGTCCATTGCCAGGAACCAACAGGTAAGAGTTGATAGAAATAACGTCAAGTTAAATTTCATGCTGAGGTTAGCTGTATCGTGGTTCTTGCGAGTAGTTTAAGCATGTTTCCCAGGCGGAAGTGCCGCGTATATATATCCTTCCGGTCTAATAGGAGAACGGTAGTGGTTGGAGCAATTTGACGGCTGACCGCGTCAGCTGATCGCAGCCTATGCCTACGTGGCCTGTCTGAACTAACGCTGTGCTTGATATATATATATATATATATATATATATATATAATGGGTGCTATTTGCTTTAGAGCGCTGTCATGCTACTTGCGTCCAGTGTAAAGAGGGTTTTAATGATCATGATGCTCAGGATCTGTGAATGATCATAATTTGTATATAATCCTGATTTTATCCTGATTCACTGATTCTGATGGAAATATAAAGAAGCCCTAAACTCCAATAATATTTTGGAAACAGGGTGTTTTAACCACACAAACAGTACTTAAGCTCAGTTTGAATTAAACACCCATAGAATACAATTCCTTTCAGGGGTGCAAAATTAATCTCTTCCCACCTGAGTGTAAAGCCAAACATGATAGGTTGTAACGATAACGTGCTACAATTGGTCTGTGCAGTGTGGCTCTTATCTGATTGGCATAAGTAGATGGGTGGAGTCCACTAATTGCGGATTTGTCTGCAAGTCTTGACGCTAGTGTTTCAAAATCCACAAATGCTTGCGGGGATCTACAAAAAACACGAAGCTGTTCACAAATGCATACAGCCTGAACACCACATCAGCATATTAATGAAATCTCAAGGATGGCTGTTGAAACAATTCAGCTTTGCCATTACAAAAAAATATATATAAAACATAAAACAGTTACTTTAAAATGTATTAATATTTTACATTATTACTGTTTACAATATTTTTGATTAAATAAATGCAGCCTTGGTAAACATAAGAGACTTTTAAAAAACATTAAATAATCTTACTGACCCCAAACCTCTGAACGGTAGTGTATATCATATGGCATTCCAGGAATTAACTTCTCATGCAGAATATAAATGTAATAGTTATGCAGCTATATGTTTTCAAGCTTTAATTCTAATTTAAATGCTAAAAGAGTTTCCTCATCACATATGTGTTTGTGACATAAAACACATTTGAATTTTTTTTTTTTTTTTTGCAAATATCATTTTATTTATTTGTGATTTTTTTTTTGTTGTTGTTGTTATTGTGAAACTATAAAAAAAATGTGTGAATCTATTTATTTGTATTTATTTATTTTTGTATTTATTCTATAACAATTCTAACCCCATAGATCCTGCATCTAATCATCCTTGCTGCAGCCATTTGTGACAATAGAAAATATTAACAAATAAATAATAATTAAAATAAATTAATTAATTTAAATAAAATAAAAATAATTTATTAGAGGCAATCCAAAATTTGGTTAAAAATTTCTTTAAACTTAAAAAGTTGTTTAAACTTAAAGTGTTGTTTGTTTTTTAGCTATCAACTCACTTATAACATTCTTTTTCTTGTCACTGTCCACAGTTAAAACCACCTCAGTGATATTCAAAGATTATTTGAAATAAAAATGGAACTGTGATTCTATTAAATAGTATATTTTTAAATGTAACATTTTCTCATGACATAAACATTACAAGACAGTTGCTTTTTATGTAATTATTGCAGCAAAATTCCAAACAAGGCATACAGTTTTAACAATCCTAAAACATATTAGACATTATAATCTGAAATCACTTTGACAATTTTTATGATTGGAGTAATGGATAAAAATATAATATCCTAAATGGAAACAAAAGCAATCAAACAATTTATAAAATCACTACAAATAGGTCTGTTGATTTCTCGCACTACTGAAAATACAATGGAGTGAAAGAAATAATCAGTTTTGTTTTCAGAAGTGGAAAAATAACATATTGTATAGTATCTGCCTAATTAGAATTAATTCAAAGGTATTAGTCAGTCTATATTATTTTTTATTTGTCATTTTTAATTTAACAACAAAAGAATTTAAGCCTAAATTTAAGATGAAGCCTATGTATTTTGTCTGCATTTCATCCATGTGGATTACAGTAGATTTAACGCAAACAAACTAAGAAACTTAATCATTTACGTGATATAAATGAAACAAGAATGAGATTTCTGTAATAATAATCAAGCTTTAAATGCACAATAACCAGGTTTATATATTCATCAACAATAAATACAGTTTGCTTCAGTCTCATATATTGTAACTTGAATCTAGCTTGATCCACACATATTCATACTTTTTAACAGATTAAATTGAATTGTTTTCACAATGAACAGCAGAATGAATGCAGATTCTAAGCAACAGAAGGAACTGTTTTTCTGGAGGTTTTAGAAGCAACAGTGCATCTACAAAACGCTCTCTTCATTGCATTTTGCAGTTCTTTATTCCTCAGGCTGTAAATGATGGGGTTCAGCAGGGGTGTGAGCACAGAGTACAGCACAGCGATGACTATACGAACATCTGGGTCAAATTTAGCTACTCGATATGAGATATACACAAAGAAGGCTGAAACATACGAGATGCACACCACTGTCAGGTGGGACACACAAGTGCCCGCAACTTTAAGCTGCTGTGACTTGCTCATTTTTCTCATAGCTTTGCCAATAAAGACATACGAAATTAAGATGAAAAGAAATGTACTGAGTAGTGCAATGAATGCGTTTGTTAAGGACAGTATGCCATTCCTGGTGGTGTCTACACAGGCAAGACTCACTACTGAGGAGTGATCGCAGAACATGTGCCTAACAATATTAGGCCCGCAGTAAGGCAGCAAAGTTGCCCAAATAAATGAGGGCAGCACCATAATGGACCCAAAACCCCAAGCAGCAAATATCAATAGAATACAGAGCCGCCTGGTCATAATAGTTGTGTACCGCAGGGGGTTACAGATTGCTACGTACCGGTCAAACGCCATCACAGTCAGCAAAGCACGCCCTGTCACTCCAAATGAGAGAACAAAGTACATCTGTAAAAAGCATCCTGTTTTGGAAATGGTCTTGACCTCAGTCAGGAACACCGACATCATTTTGGGAATGGTCACTGACGTATACACAATATCAGAAAAGGACAAATTATGAAGGAAAAAATACATAGGAGTGTTGAGCTTGGGGTCGGTTCTAACAAGGTAAATGATCATGCTGTTTCCACACAGAACAGAAACATAGACAGTGAAGAAAATGGGCAGCACGTTTCTGTCCCTCAGTCCATCAAGGATGAAATATTCCACAGGCCCGCTGGTGTTCATTGTGGTGATATGCAAGCATGCAGATCCTGACCTGGTCAAGGAAATACTGTATATGTAGAAAATAACAGTAAAACAAAACAAAACAAAAAACTCTTACAATATGCAACTTATGCTGTATGTTGGGGATTCCTCATTATCTAAAGTACATACAGTTTTATGCTATATCTTGAAAATGATGTAGTCTTTAAAGTATATGCACTCACATTAAAAATGATAGAGAATCCTTTTACAAAACACTGTTTACTAATTCTATGAATAAATCATAGTATAATATACTATATTAAATATTTTTTATTTATATATATTTTATATTTTATTATATATTGCCATTAATAAATAACATTGTGCCTTCAATGTTCCAATTTTTTTACTGCATTAAAAAAGAAATTATATATTAAAAAATACAATTTCTGGATGTGTAGAGAAATTGAACCAACCTTACAATAAAATATTAAGTGAAAGTACTATACACTTTAGAGTACTATAGAGAGTCTCTAACAGTTGATAGTCAGCATGGGTCAGTGTTGTCACTCTGGCATCTTCCTATGTGACAAACATTAAACACAGAAGGGGCTTTAAATGCGGTAATTTTCAAGAGGAAAAACACACTGGTTTTTTTTTTACCAATTTCCATTTAATGCATAATGATGTTGTGCATTTTATATCCTTGGCAACAGCTCTCATGGTGCATCATTAAGAGGAGCAAATGATAGTTTTGTTTTGTTGTGTAAATATAAACATATTATTACTATCATCATTATTATAAGCTGAAAATGTTTTAAAGATATATGTAAATAATATAAAAGAAACTTATAGAAAGAGCTGTGGAACAATAGACATGAGCAGTGATTTATACTTCACCCTAGGTTTGGCCTTTTGAGTGGCATATTGTACAGTGAGGAAAATAAGTATTTGAACACCCTGCTATTTTGCAAGTTCTCCCACTTAGAAATCATGGAGGGGTCTGAAATTGTCATCGTAGGTGCATGTCCACTGTGAGAGACATAATCTAAAAAAAAAATCCAGAAATCACAATGTATGATTTTTTAACTATTTATTTGTATGATACAGCTGCAAATAAGTATTTGAACACCTGAGAAAATCAATGTTAATATCTGGTACAGTAGCCTTTGTTTGCAATTACAGAGGTCAAATGTTTCCTGTAGTTTTTCACCAGGTTTGCACACACTGCAGGAGGGATTTTGGCCCACTCCTCCACACAGATCTTCTCTAGATCAGTCAGGTTTCTGGGCTGTCGCTGAGAAACACGGAGTTTGAGCTCCCTCCAAAGATTCTCTATTGGGTTTAGGTCTGGAGACTGGCTAGGCCACGCCAGAACCTTGATATGCTTCTTACAGAGCCACTCCTTGGTTATCCTGGCTGTGTGCTTCGGGTCATTGTCATGTTGGAAGACCCAGCCTCGACCCATCTTCAATGCTCTAACTGAGGGAAGGAGGTTGTTCCCCAAAATCTCGCAATACATGGCCCCGGTCATCCTCTCCTTAATACAGTGCAGTCGCCCTGTCCCATGTGCAGAAAAACACCCCCAAAGCATGATGCTACCACCCCCATGCTTCACAGTAGGGATGGTGTTCTTGGGATGGTACTCATCATTCTTCTTCCTCCAAACACATTTAGTGGAATTATGACCAAAATGTTCTATTTTGGTCTCATCTGACCACATGACTTTCTCCCATGACTCTTCTGGATCATCCAAATGGTCATTGGCAAACTTAAGACGGGCCTTGACATGTGCTGGTTTAAGCAGGGGAACCTTCCGTGCCATGCATGATTTCAAACCATGACGTCTTAGTGTATTACCAACAGTAACCTTGGAAACAGTGGTCCCAGCTCTTTTCAGGTCATTGACCAGCTCCTCCCGTGTAGTTCTGGGCTGATTTCTCACCTTTCTTAGGATCATTGAGACCCCACGAGGTGAGATCTTGCATGGAGCCCCAGTCCGAGGGAGATTGACAGTCATGTTTAGCTTCTTCCATTTTCTAATGATTGCTCCAACAGTGGACCTTTTTTCACCAAGCTGCTTGGCAATTTCCCCGTAGCCCTTTCCAGCCTTGTGGAGGTGTACAATTTTGTCTCTAGTGTCTTTGGACAGCTCTTTGGTCTTGGCCATGTTAGTAGTTGGATTCTTACTGATTGTATGGGGTGGACAAGTGTCTTTATGCAGCTAACGGCCTCAAACAGGTGCATCTAATTTAGGATAATAAATGGAGTGGAGGTGGACATTTTAAAGGCAGACTAACAGGTCTTTGAGGGTCAGAATTCTAGCTGATAGACAAGTGTTCAGATACCTATTTGCAGCTGTATCATACAAATAAATATATTGTGATTTCTGGATTTTTTTTTTTTTAGATTATGTCTCTCACAGTGGACATGCACCTACGATGACAATTTCAGACCCCTCCATGATTTCCAAGTGGGAGAACTTACAAAATAGCAGGGTGTTCAAATACTTATTTCCCTCACTGTAAATACACCTGTCAGCAGGGGCGTAGCAACCGGGGGGGACGGGGGGGACACGTCCCCCTCACTTTTAGAAACAGGTGATTCTGTCCCCCGCATTTGATTTGTTACTTAGACTTGAGTGAACTAACATTCAGCCAATCACGGCGCGAATCATCTCTTGGGCATGTCTGCCATGAGCTTCAAATCTCTTGTTGCTCTCTTGCGAATTTTCGTTCGCTGTTTAGTCACTTTGCTGTTTGGCCGTCTGGGGTAAAATGAACCCAAGAAAAAAGCAGAGGACATTACATCCTTTTTTCAAACACGCACTGTAAGTATGTAGGCTATGTCGCGATGACATGAATCACGCGTAAAGTTTCCTTGTTGATTTAACCAACTGTAACGCAGTAAGACCGTCTATGAGACCGTCTATAAGTAAGACGTGTACGACAACAGAACCCGTATGGACTTTGTCACGTCGCGCCGGATTGTGCCGAGTGTGTGTTAAATGCTCTCCTACTTGTCGCTTTGGATAAAAATCATCTGCTGCCTAATGCCTAAATTTTATAAATGAGACGTAACAGATTATTCCCATAAGGTACGCAACGTCATAAGACGTTGATATTTGGTTCAATTTCGGTTGCGACGTCGGGTGACCAAAATAATGTTAAAACTTTGTAAATACATTGATTTAGGTTTTATTGATATATTTAATAAAATGTATGTTGTATAAAACTAAGGGGAAAATGCCCTTTATAAAGGTACAAAAAAATGATTGTTTTTAAACAGTGATGTAATGAAACATTGACAATTTAAGTTTGAAGGGAGTAAAGCCTCTGTTTATGCTACTAATTAAGGAAATGTAATTTTGCCAAAAGAAGAACTTTTATTTTAAATAAATGTTCATTTTAAATCAGCCTTCTTCAGTGTGATATGTTACCATATTATCATGCTTAACACTGAGAATTTGAATAATTGTAATGTGATGATCAGATGCAGATAACTAAATCAAAGAATATCATATTTTGGGCAGTTGACAGGTGGATTATTTATTTGTAACAGTGGATTTGGGTGACTCAAAGTGCACCGGATTAATGAATTTATCTTTAAAATGTACAAAATTTTCTTCCGGGGGGCATGCCCCCGGACCCCCCTAGAGGTACCAAGCTCCACCCACAAAAATAATGTGGGAATATGATCATCTAAAAAAAATACACATTTTCATTATTAGGATTTTACCACCTCCGCCTCATAACCAGGAAAAACCCTGTTATGAACATCACCTTTGGGGCACATCCTAAGGTCACATACAGCTTTTGTCCCCCCCACTTTTAGAATGGCTGCTACGTCCCTGCCTGTCAGTTTGACTGCCTATTTGAGAAGGATCCTCTATCTGACCTTCCTCCAAACTATACTGCCATGACACGCATGAGCACTCTTGATTACTTGAATCAAAGCTCCTCCTGAGTCAGCAACAACTGTGGCACTGTGGCAAACCGCAAAAGTCAAAACTGCAAGGCCAGATTCCTGCTTACCAGGCAAATCACCAGAAAGTGCAGTCTTGGTGATGAGGAAACTCTAACAGTCTATAGCATTTAAATTAGAATTAAAGCTTGAAAGCATAGCTAGCATACCTGCGTAACTATTACATTCATATTCTTCATGAGAAAAGTTTATTCCTGGAATGTCATATGATGCAGGATGCTGCAGCTCGTCTTATCTTCAACGAGCCCAAGAGGGCCCAGACACTCCTCTGTTCATCTCTCTGTACTGGCTACCACTCGCTGCTCGCATCAAGTTCAAGGCATTGACGCTTACTTACAGATCTATCATAGTCCCAGCTCCCTCCTACTTCCACTCACTCCTACGAGTCTACATCCCTACCAGAAGCCTACGATCGGTCAACGAGCGACGGCTCGTGGTTCCATCACAGAAAGCCACAAAATCACTTTCCAGAACATTCTCATTCACAGTTCCATGCTGGTGGAATGCTCTCCCCACCCTCATCCGGAATGCAGAATCCCTGACAACTTTCAAAAGACAGCTGAAAACGTCTCAGGTTATGTATGTAACCCTGTGTAGCATATACGACTCTGGGTAAATGTGAATTAGCTCAAGAATATGGGGAATTTTGGGAATATTAATAATTATGACTCATGGTCATAATTCATAAGTCGCATGTACATTTATTTTATCAATTATCGAGATTACCTTGTTCTGTAACTGGTCTGACCAACATTTAATTCGTCCAGCGAATAAATGTAAGATCTTTACAGTTAAGAAGGGGTATTCACAAACTCCAAGAAAGTTTTATGTTCTGGACACGGACATCAAACTTTCTGAGTTTATTAATTAAAACTACTCAAGTAGTCTATATATCGAGCTTTGTAGCTTATAATTGGATCTTTTAAGTTTCATTGACTTATAAGGTGGATTTTCAAACACAGAGACAGTGAAAAGTATTTATGAATTTTAATAAATGCAAAACTAGAGATTATATGAGCTACGAATATAAACGTACGTAAAAATGCAAACAATAAACAAACAAACATATATCCAAACAATAACATAAGTGATTAGAATGAAACGAAATGAAAGAAAGAGAAATAGAGAGAAGGGAAAAGCTAGTAATTATTACATACAGAACCTAAGTTCACGAGACACCTGGAAACAGCTTTTATCAGCTCAATATACTTGCAGAATTCTGTGCTCTTTCAGGTGAGGCTGAGGTGAGGCAGGAAGCGGCCAGCGCGGACGGTGTCCTGTTTCTGCTGGGTCTTCCAGTGCCGCGAAGTTTAAAAAGGCTCACTGAAATGTAACGTTACCGAGAAAGTTCAATTCGTCTCCCGGGATGGGAGAGGCCGGATCTTAGTTGCAAAAGACGGCAGGCAACTCTACATGACGCGGGGGTTTGCGTCCCAGAGGCCAAGGCAAGGCCTGTCCAGCTGGAGCAGCGCTGCACGTGGAGAAGGAGGAGGAGGACAGGGACCGGAGAAGCGAGGAAGTGGGATCAGCGGGATCGATGAGAGAAGAGAGAGAGGAAACAGGGTCTCTTGCTTTTTAAAGACATCTGTTTACGCCTTCTCTTTGGAACGACAGCGAATCAGATCTTCTGATCTGACGCGGGAGAAGTCTCTTTGTGTAAAGAAAAACACGCCCCCTTGTACCATATGTCTCATGAGGGAAAGGATTCATACTTAGAAATATGATATTTCCTGGAACAAATGCATATTATTGTACTTTGCAGTCAAGATTCGTCTCCGTGAGATGGAGAGGATTACAGAGATATAAAAAGAAATAGAATATAGACGTTGTAGCAATGCACAGATACATTATTATGCATTAGTATAGGCATTTTAGTTCTATTAATGTTACAATAGGACATATATGCTTTCCTATGGTTTACACACTTCTTAACACAAAAAGGGATATATTTTAGTACATTTAAAAGCGACTTTATTGGTGAAAAGTCTTTTTCCTGTGGTGGGTTTCTGTTTGAAAGTCTACGAGTGTGTGTGTGCGTGGAATGTCACGAGCCTGTGAGGTTGGGGGAAACACCAGCCAAACCGGCGCTGGCAAATTGCTGCGTGGCTATAAAATCACTAGGGGTCCACGCTGAGCTGGGGGGTTTTAGAGGGGATTCTCAAAAAACAGGGTCTTCTTTGTGACTCAAATGTCCCTCTGGGGAAATTATTAACCAGCAAGGACAAAGACGATGTGTTTTGCCCTCACATGATCCACTTAATGTAAAAAGCAGATGTCATTGTTGCTACATAATTCCCCCCTTTTGTTAGATGAAATCCGGGATGGATTTAATCGAACAACAAATAGGCACAATGGATGGCAGGTGGATCATGATGGTCAAATAGCAGGTGGTTGCTAGGCTGATGACTCAGCTCAAGTGAGGTTGAGGTGGTCGATGGTGTGGGACCCCCCTTTTTCAAGGTTTGTAGGAAATCGCCAGACACGGCTTTGTGAGCTTGGCTGTGGATGCTCATGTCTCGTTGAGTCTGGTACAGGATGGAAGCCAAGACGAGTGTCGGGGCGTGGTCGGTGACCGTGGAGATGCCCATCACAGTGTTAGACTTCCTGAGTGTGAGTCTTGCCTTGGTGATCAGGAGTCGGGCTGCTCTCTCTCCATGCGATGCCGGATGCCGGATCTGGTGATGTCCGATTGCGGCTGCTTTCTAGCGAACCACCACAGCATCCTATTAGAGGAAAAAGGGAGAGAGAGAGAAAGGGAGGAAAAATTTCAGCGATGGATGTCCTTGGTTGGCTAGGACAGTCTTGTTGCTTCGCTGAGGTTGGTATGCCACATGCTTTGATGTGCCATGCGTGGCTTTTGTGCTGCGGTGTTCAACACATGAGGCGTCATTGGTGGCATAGGAAAGGTCTGTTCATCAGAGGCCCGCATGACCTTTTCTTTGTACACAGCGGAGGTGGCGTAAGCGGCTCTGAGGCGTGCAGTGTAGTTGGTAAAGTTTGTTTGTGCTGTGTAGTCACTGCAATCGTGATGGTGGTATGTATGTGGCGCAGACATTGGTCTGGTTACACAGCTGCAGGTCAGAGATGACCTTGAAGCAGTAGGTGTCAGTGTTCGTTTTCTGTGTCGGTGTCAGACGTGGCTGCGCTGTCTTCATCTGTTGTGTAAGAAGACTCGGGCTCACCAGGGTTCTGGAGTGAGTGGTTGCAGGTTTGACAGTCTGGGCTTGGAGTTCTGGACGGCGGATGATGCTGGTTCCAGAATCTTTCTGAGCGCTCGGTCCGACGCTTTGGATGAGCACCGTCACAGTCGTGCTGCCACCTGCTGTCTGGCTCTGAGCAGTGCTCAGAGACGGAGTAAATTGTGTGTGTTTTTACAGTCTTTTCATCCATAGCCCTTTGCTTGGTGTAAGCCTTGTGGGCTAAGTCTCTGAGTTTTCGAGTAGACATGGTTCGTGGGCAGACGAGCACACCGAGATGTTTACTCACAGTGCTATGTAGATTTCGCAGAAACAAAGTTCTAAAGGTTACATCTTCTTCCATATGTGGAGTGTTGGCTGCTCCGAAGAACGTTTGTCGGAGTCGGCCATAGTAGGAGTGTGGGTGTTCAAGTCGGGCCTGTTTGACGTCAAAGGCCTTGATAAACCCTTGGTCTGATTCTGGATCAGAGAATTCACGGATCAAAGCTTGTCGCAGTTGCTTGTAATCTGCTTTGACAGCCTCTGGTTGGCGATCCAGAAAACTACGCACTTCTCTATTTGCGGTGATTCGTAACAAGTACAACTTGTCCCAAGCTGTCACGTTAGCGACAGTTTGCAGGTGAAAATCAATGTCTTGAAGGTACGCATGAACACTGCCGTCTCCGGCAAACGTAGGAATGTTTCTGGCCAGCTTGTTAAGGCTTTTGGGAGGAGAGCTGTTGCTGGGGGCCCAATCCGTCTGGAGAGGATTCTGACCCTTTACAGCTCCGCCCCCTTCAGCTTTTGGATTTTGGCTGACAGGGTTGGGGTGGCTGGCCGGGAGAAACTCTGTGGTGTGTGTTTCTCTGTTCCAGCCACTCTGCAATCTGTAAGAATGTTTTAGTTCTGCATGAACAGCGTCAAGTTCATCTTGGAGCTCGTGTCTCTGCTGAGCAAGCTGATGGATTTTTGTCTCTGCTCTCTCAAGGAGAGCTTCAGCCTGTTGGAGCCTTTCGTTGAGTTCCTTCCGGGTGAGTTCCTCCGACTGCTGTATTTGGTCTGTGTGCCGATGAAGATCGTCTAGGGCATTTTGAAGTCTTTCAACTTCCTGTTGTAGCGTTGTGTCCGTCTCGTCCTCTTCCTCGGTCAGGAAGAGTAGCTGGTCTAGACGGCTCTGTGTGCGTGCTCGGTCCTCCAGGGCCTCTGTGGCCTGGAGCTGTAGTGCGGCTACAGGTTGAGTGCGAGTTTTCCGAAGATTTTGGCCAGCTGCTCGTGGTCATACTTCTGGGTTGGATCGTAGGTCTCAAACTGGTCCAGGTCCTGAGGGTCAGCGGCGTCCTGGGGTAGGATGGTTGCCGTCATTTCTCTCAGCCATGTTTCGAGAGTGTGCCAGCGGACTGCGGGACTGGGTGAGCTCGACATCTCTGCTTACTGTGGTGAGAGAAGCACAGCACACACAAAAAGAGACAAAATGCAAGTTTGTTTTAGGGTCAAATGAGCTATACTCATACGGGCTATGCCGTTTATGAGAATTTCGGGGCTAACTGATGCCGACAGTTAGCGGAGCCAATTTCGTGGGTATGGATAAACCCACAATAGAGATTTTGACAGGCGGTAGCCTGGGGGTCGTCTAATGACGCCGGCTCTGATCGTTACTCTATTATTCAGCTTTCCTGGGGTCTCTCTTAGGTTCTGTCTCTAAGGGAAATGAGAGAAACAAATCACAACAGAATGGAGAAAGAAAAAGTTAGAGGTAGGGAAGAAAAGGGAAACACAACACAAGGAAGTGAATTGGTCTGCAATGAAATGTCACAAACAATAACGCAGGGAGCGTTATTAAAAATAATATATATAAAAAAAAAATTTAAAAAAAAGAGGCCTAAGCCTATGAACACTACTAGAGTTATCGGGACAGGACCTCGAAAGAAGGTGTCTTAGAGAGAAAAAGGTGGGCCAAACACTTAAAATACACCAGGAGGAATATCTAGTATTCTGTGGTTCATAATAAGTGGATGGGTTATATCAAATTTTAGTTACCTGGGGTGAATAGAGGTCATCCAGGTGGAAACCAGCGGGCGCGGTCAGACCCTCCGACGGTCCCAACACCAGACGGAGCGCAGTGTCAGTAACGTCAGACCGATGATCCCCGCCCACCGGAAACCAACCAGTGATGACGTCTCAATCACCACAGTGCACTGACTGAGTCCTGCCAATAGATACACAATAAGGGATTAAGAGGTTAGACTTAATGTAAATTAAGGCTTTCTGGTTTCATCAAATTGAGTAAATATGTATGCAGGAGTCAGAGGCAAAGGCTTTACTAAAATAGTGATACAACAAAAGGGAAATTATGATAACTGATGGTGATTTATCAGAAGAATAACCTACTGGATTAGACACAATTTTAAATCAAAATTCAAACTAGTTTGAATTGAAATTCAACTAAGCATGCAAGGAGAGGTCCAAAATAATAAAAATAAGGAAGGAAAGAAAATTAGAATGATGACAGTGATGTATCAATACTAAAATTAATTAAACTGAAATTCAGAAGGACTTCCTATAATCCTTACAACAGGGATTCCCAAAGTGTGGTACGCGCACCCCCAGGGGTACGCGAGCTACCACCAGGGGGTGCGCGAGAGGAAAAATGTAATGGCGGTCTGTTTATTTTAAGTGGGATTTTTCCACACAATAAAAAAACAGGAACAGTAAACATTTCTTTGTAAATTCCTTTTCATTTTATTTTAAATAAAAAACTATAATTTATTAGTTTTTAATAAAACAAATACATATGAAATGCACAACTACACTTGTTACAGCAGCTCCTATAGCTGCCGACGGCTTGGTTAAACAACGCACTTTTTACGCACATCAACAGTCTTGTAGTCCATTTCTTCTTTTATGTTTCTTTATTTATCAAATGCAAACATTAAACATACTCGAGAGACGTTAAAACATCCAACTTTGTGTGTGGTAAAAACTGTATGCGTTCCCCCACCAAGCCCAACTAACTCTACGTGTAAAACACCGGTTTAAAAACACTCTGTGCACATACTGCCCCCACCTGGTGACAGCCCGAAATACATATGCATTGATACTGGCTCCAACAACACACCTAAAGTCGCTACACACACACGAGACGCGCGGAACTCTCCGCGCACATACTCATATGAAACGCGTGCACGCACAAACAAACTGTCCATGCACATACTCATATGAAACGCGCGCGCGCACACACAAACTCTCCACGCACATACTCATATGAGACGCGAGCACACACACACAATACCATAAAGATGTGGAAAAGTCGATCAAAAGTGTGGCTACATTTCTCCAGGCTCGATGCCAACAGCGCGCGATGCAGGCTATGTGCGGTAAAATAAATGCTGCAAAGACCGGTACACGACAGATATGATGAAGCCCTTGACAGTGCACGGAGTAAACATAAGAGCAGAAAGTTGCTTCGTCTTCGACTGGTAAATGAAGAGATACCTTGTTGATTAGTCTGATAGTGTTTATATTGCAATAATGACCAACTGAATGTACACTGCCGTTCAAAAATGTGTTGGTTAGTCAATTTTTTTTTCAGTAAGGATGCATTAAAGTTATCAAAAGGGTCCTTAAAACATGTCACATGTGTAATGTTACAAAATATTTCGTTTTTAAATAAAACTAAATTACGCGGCTGAAAATAACCGTGCTTTCTGTTACTGAGCCTGTGTCTGTCACTCGTCCTCTTAAAAGTGGAAGCTTGTGCGTAGCTTTGTTGCATTATATTGAAACTTTGTTGATGTTGTTATTGTCATGCGTGTTCTGGTTATTTGCGCATAATTAAACATGAGTCTTTATATGGCGATAAAACAAAGCTTTGTTGCGTTATTTTTTGAAGTGGAGATTGGGGGTGCGCCAACCCGGTTGGGACATAGTAGGGGGTGCGCAGGAAAAAAAGTTTGGGAACCGCTGCCTTACAATAACACTGAAGTTATTAGTATTGATTATAAAAATAATCAACGAAAAGGGTAGCAATGAGACACTTCAATTGCAGACTGGGGGTGAAACAGATATTGATAAGTCGACCCAAGATGGCCACACGGTGGCGTGCTTCTTCCTAGGTGGACTTATCAATGAACTGAGTGAATCAAATCTAAGCTTTAATTCGAAAAGTTTTTCTTTTTCGAACTTCACTTAAAGTGTGACAGTCAAAACAAAAAAGAGAATTTTCTAACTCCAAATAATATCAGCATAAGCTAAGCTTTGGATGCAGGTAATTATTTGAGAGCTAGAGCATTTATTCTATAATCGGGAAAAAGAAGAGATAATTAATGCAGGAAAAAAAAAAAAGAAAATTTTGAAAGCAGGTATTATCTGAGAACGCCACCAGATGGCGTACTTGCGCTCGTGCAGGCTGATGTCAGTGGGAGGCGGCGCTCACGCAGGATGACGTCGGTGGGGGCGCGTAATTTGAGAACTGCCACACACCTAAAGGCTGCCCTCTAGTGTCGGTCAGTGGCGTGATTCAGCAGATTTTTTTTTCTGTGGGATCACGAGTATTTTGCGCTCTGTTGCATGCGGAAAATTACACGAGTTTCATAACATGTGACTAACAGGGATTACACATCTATTTAATTACACATTATATATGAAACGGTTTACAATAAAAACAGGGATTAGACTTCTGTTTACTTACACATTATACAGGAAACGGTTTACAATAAAACAGGGATTAGAACTTCTGTTTACTTACACATTATACACGAAACGGTTTAAATCAAAACAGGTATTAAAACTTCTTGTTTTAATTAATAGAGCTGTGAACAGGAATTATCTTCTGTTGGTTCCCTGAGAGGGAACGAGACGCTGCGTTGAGACGCGGTGGGAACTCCCTGCATGATTGCGTCGTGAAGCACGTGTATAATCAGTCCAATGGAAAGACAAGATGTCATAGGCGGGTGACATCATCGACCAGGAAACTATAAAGCACCCCTGGAAGCAGACCGCGACAGCTTCTGAAAAGCCGAAGCAAGTCGATCACAGGCATGCAGGGAGTATGGCAAGGCGACATAGTGTCTCGTTCCCTCTCAGGAACCAAGGTTACATACGTAACCTGAGACGTTCCATTTCAAGGGAACTCGAGCTGCGTCGAGACGCGGTGGGAACCCTATACCCACGGCGCCATATGGCAAATGCCTGTTCTGTATGAAGACCATGCACACACTAGGAAACAAGCACCCTAGACCCTGGAGTGGAGCCTAGGTCTAAGTCATAAAATCTAACAAATGTAAGCGGTGAAGACCAGCCTGCCGCATTACAGATGTCATAGAGTGAAACTCCTGATAATAAAGCCTTAGAGGCAGCCATACTCCTGGTAGAATGGGCCGGGACAGCCAAAGGTGAAGGCTGTCCGGCCGCTTCATAAGCAAGTGAGATAGCCTCAACTACTCACTTGCTCATTATCTGTTTAGATGCAGGGCAACCTATCGTAGGTAACCCGAAGCAGACAAATAACTGCTCTTATATATATGCCACAGGGCAGCTCTGTGGACATAAGCATCCAAAGCCTAGACAGGGCAAAACAGATTAAGTTTTTCCTGATCTGGGGTATTAAGGTGGAGGATAGAAGGTCTGCAGCACAAATGACCCGCAAATTTAGTAGGGACCTAGGAAAACAACACGGCAAGGGGTGAAGAAAGAGTATCAACAATACCAGATGCAAATCCAAGTACGTGCAGGCCTCAGCCTCATGTACCACGGAGAAGATGAAATAAGGATCTCTCCTCAGAGATAACTCAGCAAAGAAACATTCATTGCAGAAATAACCAAACTTTAACAACATAAGGGCAGATACGACATTGGTATACACGTTTCAAACTTCAATAGCATTGGAAGAGAATGACTTGCTGTCAAAAAAACAACTGTAAAGTGTTCATGTAGGTGTCATGCATGATGCACAACTTTTATATTTTTGATATTTATTTAAATATAAAGTTTGAAACGAGTATACCAAGTTGTATGTAAATTTAGGGACGGCCCCTAAATGTGCGAATGTCCAACGTCAAGCCAACTTTATGCCAGAATATTATAAGCATTATTCAGCACACTGAGAGTTTACTGTCCATTCCAAGACTCTGAATTACTCAAACTACAGTACTAAAGAGACACAGAAGCTCAAAATCATTGGCTAGCTTTTAAAATACTTAAAACAGTTTTATATAGAAAATGTATGTGGTTGTATCTGATCTGCTTAGAAAAACAATGGAGTGAAAGCCACAAGTCTGGCAATGGTCTAGTACAAATCCAGGCAAGTGTTTTCACTTGCTTCAGAAGTGTGCAGACACTTTTGTTGATTTATTTTTATTTTTGTTGAGCATATTGTATTAACTGAAATTTTGATATGATATGGATCAAGTCTTTATATTCACTCTATTCTATGTTTCTCAGTTTCAAACCCCTTCACTCTTCTCACCTATGTGTGAAATTCAACAATATCTTATTCATTAATCATTTGTTTTGATTCTGTACAATTATGCTAGTCCATTTACTTTTCTTATATTCAAGAATATACACAAATCATATATTGTCATTATAGTCTATTTATTGGTCACACAGCCCATTTGTGTGCATAGGAAAATTTGGATTTTTAGACATTGTAGAATATCTTGGCCTGCAAGTCATTAAGTGCTAAAAGATAAGCATAGCATATCTATTAAAATATTTAAGTTATTTGAAAGGTGTCAGCTGTCAAAGAGGCACAAAATCTTAAGGTTTCAACTTTCAACTGGTATTATTAGGTAAAAAGGTAAATATAGCTCTCACTGAGGTGACTTTTTTAAGATTCTGTCTTTCTCTCTGGAAGCTTTATTAATCCTGCCATTACAGTACTGTGGCAAAATAACACTTTATGCCATTGTGCCAATTTGCTTACATAAAAGCAACATGTGTTAATGTAACACATAAATTTATCACATAAATGTAATTTAATTGCATTATATAATGGATACATTGTTTTAAAAAATAAACCGTAATATACTGTAACTATTTTGTGTTTAGATGTTTAAGCAGCAAAGATGGTAAGATGTTAATACCTTTCATTAGTTGTTTCTGTACTACTTTACAATAAGGTCCCATTAATTAATATTGATTGATGCATTATCTTCAATGAACAATAATGTATTAATCCTTGTTAAAAGTTAGTTAAAAAAGAAAAATACAACTGTTCATTGTTATCTCAGGCCCATCATTAACAAAAACAACTTTTAATAATGTTTTATAATGTATATATCAGCTGGCTTTTGGCGTAGTTGATTCTGAATCCCAGATTCGTGAGATGAGATGTGAGTATCTCTGTGTCCCGTTCTGCGCTCTCCCACGAATCAGCGCATATCAGATAATCGCCCAGATAAGCAGATATTCTGAGACCCTTTTAAAGCTGCCTCTATGCATCTGCTGAACACGCATGGAGCTAGGCTGAGCCCGACTGGAAGAGAAACAAATTTGTACACCACTCTGAAAGGAAAACCTGAGATATTTCCTGTGTGCAGGATAGATGCTTATATGAAAGTAAGCATGCTTGAGATTGGTATGTATGGTATGATGTAGTATAACGACGCCCAGTTCCAGGAATGCACTAATATTTTGTTCGTAGTACCAGTAATACCAACACTTTGGAAAAAATTATAATTCGTCGTTACACTACATCCTTATGCAACGCTTTCTACCAGGACTTTAACGTGCTTTTCCCAAATCTCGGAAGTGACCTCGACGTCCAGGTTAGCAGTAGCATGAGCCATCAGGCAAGTGTTATTTAAATAAACTCCTGATGCACTTAAACTTTATGAGTGCAGAAACTATTCTGCTTGAGATTGACCGCGGCAAACCAATTGCCCCGGCGGATTGTGCGAACCAGAGCCGCAACTGTGATTATCTTGAATTTGTACTTCCTTAAGTGCTTGTTTAGAGCACGTAGGTCCATTATCGGGCGCAAACCCTTTTCTTTCTTTGGAATTAGAAAATAAGACCCTTCTGAGTCTCCCACACCAGAACTCATCTTATAGCCCTGTTCTCTAAGAGGAAGGATATTTCTGCTTCCAACACCCAAGCTGAATCCCCAATTGCTACAGATGCTATGACCCCGTCGAAAGGAGGGGGTTTTACAGCTAGCTGAAGCCTATAACCTTGGTAACAATTGTGAGGACCCACGGATGCGAAAATCACTCTCTCCAAACCTCCTAATAAAGAGCTTAAAGAGGGTTCTGTTGAACCGATTCTTTAGATGGAGTGCTGGTGCCATCTAGTGGACAGAGAGAAAAACTGAGTGTGACTCAGAGACTGATTTATCTCTTGGTTCATTGTTATTATTCTGTTTTTGTCTCCCTGTGCCCTCGGCATTGAGTCTGGATGCGACAGGATTTTTTATTTGCTGTGAACCCAGGGGCCGAAGTGCTTTGTTACAATACACTTGAAAACGTGTGCTTGTACCCATCAGACAAAGTATCAGGCTGAGTATTCTGCACTCAAACTTGTGGAATTGCAGTCAGCAATCCACGGAACCTTGTGTGTTGAGAAGGAGCTGAACTGCCCTGAACACAACTTAGAACCATTTTTTCACCCAAACTCCACATCCTCCGCTTTTTTTGCAGGTGGGGGAACAGACGTGGTGGACTCGGGAGAGGACATCACAGAAAACCCTAGGTGCTGTCCATCCCTCCCATGCAGATATTGCGTCCTAGGTATCCCTCTCCTTTTTGTTGGAAGGGTTAGCAGACCTAGACTTTGCAGTTGCCGCGAATGACTGCTTACCCCACAGCTTAGTGTTTGAAGCAGCGGTGGGGCAAGCCACCTGCTCTGTGCTCTGGGGTTTTGCAGTCCTGGACGCATTCAAAATCCTCCATCCTTCTGCGTCGGAGGAACAGGACACAGGGGAACAGGAGGACGCGGTGCTCCTTCCTTCTTCTGAAGGTCGCACCTCTGTCTCATCGCCGCAACAGCCAGGCCGAACAATCCACTCAAATCCACAGAAGCCTTAGCTGAAGGAGGGACAGAAGAGAGACACAGATTGTCTTTAGAAGATGCAGCCACCCAGCGCCTTCTTTCCAAAATCCTGGCTGGCATTACACGACAGTGTGCTCAACTTTCCACAAGTGCGGCCTGAGCATGCTTGATGCCCATGCATGCAATACACATTGGATGCAGATCCCTGCCCTAGATCATAAGTCCACATGCTGCCAGACACGAGTGCAAAGGAGCATCCTTCCCTTTCTCCGCGTCGACCTTGGACACCATGGTGAGTATCCTATAATCTTAGCTCGCTTTAACGTGTTAGCTAGGAGATACTGCCAATGAGAGCGAAATAGAGAAGCTCAGTAACGAGCTGAGAATCCACAACAAATTTTAACTGCACTACATCTTGCATCGTCAACCTTGACAGTTGACCTTGACAGTTTGTGAACTGAAGCAGTGCAGCCTGGGTACTGAAGGAAAGTGTTCACGAGGAAGAGAACAAGAATGCCGTTTCAGGGATCACAGCTGTATATATAGGGAGGGGTGGGCTCCTTGTCATGAGCTGTGATTGGTCCGTCCTTCAGACAGACGTGGTGTAATTGGTGTTTCCAGTCTATTGCCCATAGTAATAGGCAGTTTGCAGTTCCACCATTTCTAGGCGTGTTCCCCGAACCATACCTTAGGAAGGTGCTTAAGATATGCCTTATTACGTGCAATGTTACCCGGTGTGATGGTGCTGAATTGGTTGATATCGATGGCTCGAGAATCAGTTATATTCTCTCGTGCAGGGGCTGCTTTACTGCATTATGTAAGAAAGCTGTGTTCTTTATAAAAGAAGCACTTCAGAAATAGTTGAAATTGCATTTATTAGGACTCATGGGATATTATAAAAATTAATCCAAACTATAATAGCCTACATATTTTTAAATTGTATCATATATTGCTGCCATAATAACCATTTCAAATTTTTACGTGCTTTCTTCTCTTTCCCATTTTTGTTCATTGAGGTGGAGCTGCGATGAAATATTGTTCTTGTAAATACTTTCCAGCATTTCAGTAATAAAAGTTTTCATCTTGCGTACGGTGCTCGGCAGTGATCAAAAAGGACTTAAACAGTGGATTTTGAATCTCTTCTTGTAAACTCAGAGATGTGGATTCAGACGGCAATTAAATTACCACATGACCTGTTTGTCAAAAAACAGTAGGTACTAATTTGGCCAGGCATTTTTACACGGGTTGGGTGAGAAAAAACACTGACATTATGGATTCGGACAGCACTAAAATCACAAACTTTCCCCTTTAAATGTTTAAAATACTGTACGAGCCCATGAGAAACAATTAGCGTCCGAATAGGCCAAGGACTTAACTGACAATAGCCTATGCTTTCACTTGCCTTTAAAAGCGCTCTTTAATTAAATTAATAATATAATATATATAATAATATAACAACAATCAGTGTAATGACAATTTTATTCTTTGCATGAAAACACTTGAATTCGCCTAATTGAACACTGTCTGTGTGTATTAAAACTTCAGAATTATATTCGTATAGACCTGCAACAGTGATAAGGTAAAGCTAAGAGTGGTCCAGACCAACCTTCCGAACGTATGACTTACAGAAGGTATACTTAACTAAGATCGTTTCGGGAAACACGTATTAACGATAAGGTATAGCTTAAGGTGTAACTCTTAGGAACAACGTAGCGTTAAGAAGGTTTCGGGAAACGCAGCCCATATCAAGCATTTAAAAGTGAAATGCCCAGCAGACAAGAGATACCTGTATGCATTATGTATTTATCGGTTAAAACACTTGATCATACACAAATTGTCATATGAATCAGACTTAATAGTTTTTGATTGTAAAAGTTGCTTACAGCATCAAAAAAAAATGCAAATATATATTTTTCAGAATTGCAAGATTCTTTATTTTCATTATCCACTCACAAAACCCCAGTACAGCTGCAGTGATGCTGTGGCTTGTACTGTTACATCACTGATGGTCATTTAGGCTCATATTTCATATGATTTTGTCTCCTATATTTGTCACCGCAGTATTGCTTTAAAATGCAAGGCTGTCTACGCCGCATGCGTCAAAGCGAAGGGGCGAATCATTTGTCCTTTGTGTAAATTAGCGCAAGTGCGTGTAGTACTTCAGAAGAACGGGCATCCGTTTACTGTCGTGCTGCACCATGTCACGTCCAGTGTAGACAGTATCACTGATTATATAATAGGGGAGAGCAGGGCACAAAGTAACGCTTTTTGACTTTCTAAGGTTGTGTAAATCTACTTATGGTTCAGAGTATTTATTTTTTCCCACATTAATTTCCCACATGTCTAGTACAATTATGTGTTTTTGTTTTATTAATACAGTAGGCTATATACTTTTTTCTTGATATACCCCAAAAGAATGGAAGTGAAATGTGACAACATGCCCCATAGGTGGAGTACATTGTAACATGTGTGGGGCACATTGTAACATAACATATGACAGCTTAAAATGTTATCTGATCTAATAAAAAAAAAATATACAAAACAAACTAAAATATTTTCTAAATAAAATACAATTAAAAAACTTTTTCATATAAAAAAATGACAATTTTTAATAATTAAATATAAACTCATTTTTGAGTTTTGACTACGAACACATGAAAACACAGCTATACAACATAGTTCAAAACAAATAAATAATTAGTAATTTCTGAACATTGACTCTGTCTTTATTCACATTTTTCTCACGTTTTTTCTCAATAAAATTAATAAAAGTATAGAATATAATAGCATATTTCTAATAGGGGCACATTGTAACCACGAAGCTGTTCACAAATGCATAGCCTGAACACCACATCAGCATATTAATGACATCTGAAGGATGGCTGTTGAAACAATTCAGCTTTGCCATTACAAAAAAATATTTTCAAAAAAACAGTTACTTTAAAATGTATTAATATTTTACATTATTACTGTTTACAATATTTTTGATTAAATAAATGCAGCCTTGGTAAACATAAGAGACTTTTAAAAAACATTAATTAATCTTACTGACCCCAAACCTCTGAACGGTAGTGTTTATCATATGACATTCCAGGAATTAACTTCTCATGTAGAATATGAATTTAATAGTTATGCAGCTATATGTTTTCAAACTTTAATTCTAATTTAAATGCTAAAAGAGTTTCCTCATCACATATGTGTTTGTGACATAAAACACGTGTTTTTTTTTTTTTTTTTTTTTTTTTTTTGCAAATCTCATTTTATTTATTTGTGAATTTTATTTGTTATTGTGAAACTATTAAAAAAAAAATGTGTGAATCTATTTATTTGGAATAATGCAACAATTCTAACCCCATAGATCCTGCATCATCCTTGCTGCAGCCTGAAAATACAGTGGAGTGGAAGAAATATTCAGTTTTGTTTTCAGAAGTGGGAAAATAACGTATTGTATAGTATCTGCCTAATTAGAATTAATTCAAAAGTATTATTCAGTCTACATTATTTTTTATTTGTCACTTTTAATTTAACAACAAAAGAAGTTAAGCCTAAATTTAAGATGAAGCCTATGTATTTTATTTGCATTTCATCCATGTGGATTACAGTAGATTTAACGCAAACAAACTAAGAAATTTAATCATTTATGTGATATAAATGAAACAAGAATGAGATTTCTGTAATAGTAATCAAGTTTTAAATGCACAATAACCAGGTTTATATATTTATCAACAATAAAATACAGTTTGCTTCAGTCTCATACGTTGTAACTTGAATCTAGCTTGTTCCACACATATCACAAACTTTTTAACAGATTAAATTGAATTGTTTTCACAATGAACAGCAGAATGAATGCAGATTCTAAGCAACAGAAGGAACTGTTTTTCTGGAGGTTTTAGAAGCAACAGTGCTTCTACAAAACGCTCTCTTCATTGCATTTTGCAGTTCTTTATTCCTCAGGCTGTAAATGATGGGGTTCAGCAGGGGTGTGAGCACAGAGTACAGCACAGCGATGACTATACGAACATCTGGGTCAAATTTAGCTACTCGATATGAGATATACACAAAGGCGGCTGAAACATACGAGATGCACACCACTATCAGGTGGGACACACAAGTGCCCACAACTTTGAGCTGCTGTGACTTGCTCATTTTTCTCATAGCTTTGCCAATAAAGACATACGAAATTAAGATGAAAAGAAATGTACTGAGAAGTGCAATGAGTGCGTTTGTTAAGGACAGTATGCCATTCCTGGTGGTGTCTACACAGGCAAGGCTCACTACTGAGGAGTGATCGCAGAACATGTGCCTAACAATATTAGGCCCGCAGTAAGGCAGCAAAGTTGCCCAAATAAATGAGGGCAGCACCATAACGGACCCAAAACCCCAAGCAGCAAATATCAATAGAATACAGAGCCGCCTGGTCATAATAG
Source organism: Scardinius erythrophthalmus (assembly GCF_964197995.2). NCBI lineage: Eukaryota > Metazoa > Chordata > Actinopteri > Cypriniformes > Leuciscidae > Scardinius > Scardinius erythrophthalmus. The sequence continues at coordinate 24,218,866 of NC_138237.1, read as the reverse complement.
TTGTGTACCGCAGGGGGTTACAGATTGCTACGTACCGATCAAACGCCATCACAGTCAGCAAAGCGCGCCCTGTCACTCCAAATGAGAGAAAAAAGTACATCTGTAAAAAGCATCCTGTTTTGGAAATGGTCTTGACCTCAGTCAGGAACACCGACAGCATTTTGGGAATGGTCACTGATGTGAACACAATATCAGAAAAGGACAAATTATGAAGGAAAAAATACATAGGAGTGTTGAGCTTGGGGTCGGTTCTAACAAGGTAAATGATCATGCTGTTTCCACACAGAACAGAAACATAGACAGTGAAGAAAATGGGCAGCACGTTTCTGTCCCTCAGTCCATCAAGGATGAAATATTCCACAGGCCCGCTGGTGTTCATTGTGGTGATATGCAAGCATGCAGATCCTGACCTGGTCAAGGAAATACTGTATATGTAGAAAATAACAGTAAAACAAAACAAAACAAAAAACTCTTACAATATGCAACTTATGCTGTATGTTGGGGATTCCTCATTATCTAAAGTACATACAGTTTTATGCTATATCTTGAAAATGCTATATCTTTGTTTTATACATATATTATATTTTATAATATATTGCTATTAATAAATAACATTGTGCCTTCAACGTTCCGTTTTTTTACTGCATTAAAAAATCAATTATATATTAAAAAATACAATTTCTGGATGTGTAGAGAAATTGAACCAATAAAATATACAATATTTTTACAATAAAATATTAAGTGAAATGTAGAAAGTACTATACACTTTAGAGTACTATAGAGAGTCTCTAACAGTTGATAGTCAGCATGGGTCAGTGTTGTCACTCTGGCATCTTCCTATGTGACAAACATTAAACACAGAAGGGGCTTTAAATGCGGTAATTTTCAAGTGGAAAAACACACTGTTTTTTTTTTTTTTTTACCAATTTCCATTTAATGCATAATGATGTTGTGCATTTTATATCCTTGGCAACAACTCTCGTGGTGCATCATTAAGAGGAGCAAATGATAGTTTTGTTTTGTTGTGTAAAATATAAACATATTATTACTATCATCATTATTATAAGCTGGAAATGTTTTAAAGATATAGGCTCATGAGATCACAGTATCAAACTGCAAAATAAAGTGTTTTAAAATGCCCAAAATGCCCAAATATGGATATGAGGTTAATTGGATGGCTTAATAAAATATCACAAAATACTTAAAGTGAACAATGCATTATTTTATACATTAACAACAGCCTTTCAAAACCTGTCATCAATTCATGTCAACTCCGTCAGATATTTTAAAAATTCGAAATAAATCAGGCATATTTTGGTCAGCTTTAACCCTGAGGACCTCCTTTTACTTCTTTCTGTTGATGGATGCAGCAGTCCAACACATGGTCTCGTAAGTTTTAATTTTTAAAAAAATATTCCGCAAACAAGTTGAAATCCCTGTGGTCACAGCTTTTATGTGTCAACACTGTCTTCAAAGTAGGGATGATTTTAATCAAGTTGGTACAAAGAAAAGTTGGTTTAATTTAGTGAAAAAATTTTGGTTTAGTTTAGTGGCAGCTGGCAACTGAGGAAAATCAAAATGGCCACCATTTATTAGACATGATTAAGTTGAAAAAACATGTTGTTTTGTGAACTCCGTCAGACGTCAACTCTGTCAGATATTTTGTCTGACGGTGTTGACGTAAGCTGACGGAGTGGAAAAGTGCTCCCAAATACTCATTAAGTAATTTATAACAACTACATAACATGATAATATGATCTAAGTATACATGTTGATTGACTTAAAATATCTTAATATACCCAAATGCCATATAATAACTTTAATAAAAAGTATTGGTTTTATCTGTACTGTAGGCTTTAGGCTAGACAAAAACTGTCAGTGGAGGAGCAAAGAAAAAGAAATAGAGAGTTCCAGATAAAAAGGAGAGAAAGAATTAACAGTAGGCGCATTTTCATTAGAGATTTGCACAAAACTTTTGCCATTTTTTCAAAATGTTGACAAAAAACTATTGCGAAATGACGGCGTTTCCATTAACCGATGTTTTGCGACTAAAACTTTTTTTCACTCGCGATAAGTCATTCCAAAAATCATGGCAACGGACATTGGTAGGTTTATGTATATCCCAGCCACTGCACTGGCCATTATTATTATTATTAATGTAAGGAGACGTATGTGTGTTATCCAATCATTAATGGCAAGGAAAGACCCTTATACTTGTGAGCGGCTTATACGAGATGTTTCTGGTTGTTTCTCCCTCATTTCTGCTTCAAGATCTTGATTGTGGCATTTCTTTGAGGCTTAGAATCCAGTATTCCTGTAATTCTTTTGTCTTTTATGAATTTAATAAAGAAATCTGTCTCGTATTCTGTCCAAACATACCGTGTCCTCTACGTCGGGTGACTGTAAATGCGCAAAAACTGTTTCCATTGTAGTTTTGCAAAATATTTCTTTTTCGAATTGCCTAAAAAAACACCCCATGCGAGCGTAATAACTTTTTTGCGATAAATGAGAGTTTTTGCGAAATTGACGTGTTTTCATTGGCCGTATTTTCAATTTGCGCAATTTGAAGGGTAATGGAAACGTGGCTACTGACCCAGAAAGCAGAAGGGTGCTTCTCCAGCCCTGAGGGCGAAGGGCTGGAGAAGGCAGGCAGATTACAGGGAGAAGAGGAGGGTCCAGGCAGAAGGGAAGTGTATTCGGCGGGAAGACTCGTGGAGGTTGAAGGGCAGAAGGTTTTAGGGCGATGACGGACTGAGGCAGAACCGATGGGGGAGGATGACAGGGAGGAGACAGAAGTTCGCCGGGCCATGGTGGAGCAGAGGGTTCAGAAGGACACTGGGAAGCCGCTGAGGTGTAGACGGGGACAAAGAACGGGTGCGGTGGAGACAGAGGAACTGAGGACCAAGGAGTAGAAGGAAGTGTGAGGAGTCTAATGGAGCCAGGGGGGACAAAGGGATGAGGCGAAGCCAGAGAAGTGCAGTCCAGAGATGATTGAAGGTCGACCAAGGCAGATCCGGGGGGACAAGGGAGCCTGGTGGAACTGGTGAACTGATGGGCCACGGCGGAGATGAAGGAGGTAGGAGCCAAGGGTGAGCTAGTGGACTGATGGGCAGATGTGGAATCCTGGACGCGGTGGCTGAAGTCGGATCCCAGGCATCCACTGTTCAAGATGGCGCTGAGGACTGGAAGCTCCTCAGAGAGCCCACCATTCCACTGGCGTGTAGAGGGCGAGTGATGGGGCTGACAGGAGGCAGAGGAGATGAGGATGGCTGCTGGATGATGAGAGGATGCCGGAGAGGGAGGTTGGGTGGGAATTCAGGCTCAGGAACCGACTCAGGTGTAGCGGCGACCATCTCCGCTGAGGGCTTGGGCGGCGTGGCGGTGGCCATCTTGGCTGGAGACAAGGGCTCAGGCATGGCAGCGGCCATCTTGGCCGGAGACGGATTCTCAGGCGTGGCAGCGGCCATCTTGGCCAGAGACGAAGGCTCAGGCGTTGCGTGAAGCTCAGGCTGGGCAGGCATGACTTGAAGAAGCTCAGGCTTGACAGGCATGACGTGAAGAAGCTCTGGAAGGGTGGTCTCGATGGGACGAGACTCTGGAAGGGTGGTCTCGGCGGGAAGAGACTCTGGAATGGTGGTCTCGACGGGAAGAGACTCGGGAAGGGTGGTCTCGACGGGACGAGACTCTGGACGAAGATAGGAGGTGTGGCGATGAAGATGGCAGGTGACGGTGGTTGAGCGCTGATGTCATAATCAGCCTCACCCACGGTGAAGGCTGAACCGCTCAACCACAGCACATGATCCAGGTACTGTTCGAGTGTACCCGGTATCGCTGCTGCTGGAGCTTGCTGGTGCAGATGATCGTCCAGTCCATACCAGAAGACAGTCTTTAGGACGCCATCTGCCCAGTCCACATGGTGAGAAATTTCGAGGAACCTCTCGACATATTTCTCGAGCAGTTGGCCTTCCTGGAAAAAGGTTACAAGTAGTGATGTCAATTTCAAAACCCTGCTTCATGAAGCTTCGAAGCCTCTACGAATCTTTTGTTCCAAATCAATGGTTCGGAGCGTGTATCAAACAGCCAGAGTCACGTGATTTCAGTAAACGAGGCTTCATTACGCCATAACTGTTTCGAAATTTCAATGGTTCACCACTGGGGGCGATGATCTCTGTCAACCCATGAATCACGAGGAGTCACTGAGAACCAATGAAGTGTCTGTGGGTTTTACCTGATCTCTGATCAGTTTTATACATTTGTAGACGTTTTAATTAGACATTAGTATAAATAAAATAAATAATGGTAGTTAGAGTCTTATTGGCCTGTTTAGCTGAGCCATTCATAGAACAAACAAAACTTGATAATCTTATAAGATGGTTAGATAATTCCAATTGAAAGATGCAATAGATTTCTAAAAATGTGTTTTTGTGCATGTTTGGTCCGGGTTTTTGTTGCACACTGTTCTCACCACTAGGGGTTACCGTGGAGACGGGTGTCGGATTATTTCGAAGCCTCGACACAATACGGCACATTTGCTTCAACTGTTACTGAAACTGTAGGTTTCACAAAGCCTCGATCTGCCCACCCCTAGTTACAAGCCGATCGGCAGGATTTAGTAGGGTACGGAGAACGCCCATTTTCTCCTTAATTCAGTCAGTATATAATTACCAACTTTTTGGGTATGGTCGGTTCTTCTGTCATGCTTTGGCTGCATGAGGAACGTTCAGGAAGACCAGGAAGACGGATCAGGCTTAAACTCTATTTATTGACGAACAAGACACGTACCAAACTTAGCAAGCAGTATAGACGAGAACCGACAAGGGAGAACTGAAACTGGGGAGACTATATACACAGACAAATTTTTAGGACCCCCTTGAAAACGAGATGATGCATCTCAAGGGGTTTATCCTAATAAATAAATTTGAGTAGACAAATGAGGAGAATAAGTGACAACAGGTGCACACGGTGAAACCGATTAACAAGGAAACACATGGTACACAAACACAGAAGGCAAAACAAAGTCCAAGACTGGTGTCACAGTGACACTCCCTTTGCCATGTCAAAACTAGGTAAATATCTTTAATCAGTTTGATTCTCGATTAGTTTGTCAACACCGTCAATTGTGTGTCAACACCGTCAATTGTGTCAACACCGTAAGATGGAGGTTTTTCATTTTTATAAAAAAATTATGATTCTTTTGTTCAATTGAGTGTGTTCATACATTAAAACACCAACTTATCTACATGCATCAGTGTCTTGTGTGCACAAAACCACTGATTGTATATATAAAAAATTAAAAAAATTAGTAAACTAAATGAAGGTAATTTAAAATGGCTTATTCCAAAACAATGTAAAATAATATTAAAAGTGTATACAATGCTTCTTTGGGGGATGCAAAATGGCGCCGTAGAGTGAACACGCGTTTTTGCGAGCTGTGTGGCAAGTCTCGGTTCAAAATTTATTTTTCACTTAATCAGAGGAGTGGCTCTGTGACTAGATTTGTTTTAGTAGGATGAGTCTGAACAATTATTTTACTAAACCCTCGGGTGTTTCACTGAGAAGCGCTAAAAAAACGAGGAACACACAGAAGGCGACAGCCATGGCCACGGATAGCATATCAGCTACAGCTCAGGTAATCCCTGATGAAGAGGTTGCAAAAGTTATTTCTGATTACCCTGCTAACAAGCCTGTCACCGACCCTAACCTTATACAAGCTATGAAAAGTATGGCGGAAGACATTGTGGCAGTGATTGACGCTAAGATCTCGACAGTCCTCAAAGCGATAGATAACCAGTCGTCTAAAACTTAAAGCATTGTACAGCGAGTTCAAGAAGCAGATGACAGAATCGAGGTGACTGAAACTACCTGCACTGCCAATGAAAGCAAGATTCAGGTCCTGGAAAAAAGAATATGTGATTTGACTGAGCAGATAGACGATTTAGAGAATCGTGGAAGAAGATGTAATGTACGCATTATCGGCTTACCGGAGGATACAGGGGGAACTAATCCACTTAAATTCTTTGAGAAATGGATCCCAGATTACCTCAGCTTGGACACAAAGGTGGGTAAATTGAAACTGGAAAGAGCCCACTGCTCCCTCGCTCCAAAGCCAGTTCTAAACCGACGTCCGCGACCTGTCATCGTTCGATTTCACAATTTTCAAGACAAGCAAAGAGTGATGGCTGCAGCAAGTAAACGCTTTGCTCTCAACAACAGCAAGCAAACATCTGACGCAGACACCCTGCGAATTTCGTTTTACAACGATAACTCAGCGGCTGTGGTGCAGTAGAGGAAAGCGTTTAATGAGGTTAAAATTCATCTTCGAGAGCTGCAAATGGATCATGCGTTGCTCTACCCTGCCACACTTAGCGTGAAAGTCGGCCAGACGCGCAAGAAGTTCACTTCTCCAGAGGAGGTGGCAGTTTTTCTCGACTCTCGACAAGTGCCTGCTTAGATACGATGTAATTTCTCTGCGAACTTTGCTTGGACTTTGAATTACACTTCCTCTGTTTTATTTCACCCAAAAGAGACTGACTGCGCCGTTCTGCACTCGTCCAAATCATGTTGTGCTGACTTTTGGTGAGGATGAAGAATGGTGTTTTGAAACAAGTGTGTGTCTATCTTCACAACTAGGGTTGTTTGGAAACCCTGGTGAAATGCCTGAAAGGGTGGTTCCCCTGTTTTTTATGTTTTGTTATGTGTGTTTAATTTGTACTATAGTTCTGGTAAATGTTTTCTGTTTTTGTTTAGCTCTGCATAGTTCTGTTTTAGGTCACTGCGTATACCACTCAAATATGTTTAGGTACAGCAGTTTCTCAGTTGAAGTTTATGACAATGGATAATACACTCCGTATTTGTACTTGGAATGTCAAGGGAATTCATAATCCTATAAAAAGGAAGAAGGTTGTGTCATATACAAGAAAAAAGAAGAGTGGTATAGCTCTATTGCAAAAACACATTTAGACAAACAGGGACATTTAAAACTAAAACAGGGAGGATATAATCAAGTATACTTCTCATCCTTTTCATCAAAAAGTAGAGGGGTGTCTGTGTTGATCAGTAAAGATATCCCACTGAACGTTGTCAAATTGATAGAAGATGACAGAGGCCTATTGTTATTATAAATGGCACCTTATTTGGTAGTTCTATTTCTTTGTTTAATATATATTTTCCTCCAGGGCACCCTTCCGATTTTCTTATTAAGACATTTGCAGACTTTTATGATTTGAGATCTGACTATATGATTGTTGCAGGTGATTTCAACTGTATGTTAAATCCTCTCATTGATCGATTTCACTCCATCTAAGCTAGCTAAACAAATTAATGGTATTTGTGAGGACTTAGAACTTATTGACGTTTGGAGAGCTCTGCACCCATCTGGTAAAGAATACAGTTTTTTCTCCCCACCACATCAATGTTATACTAGGATTTATTATTTTTTTATGCCCAGAAGTTCGTTACACCTAGCTATCTCATGTTGTATCAACAATATTGTTATTTCAGATCATGCTATGGTTGTTCTTGAGTTGAAAACGTCAAGTAGAGATAATTTTCGGCAATGGAGACTAAACACTAATATAATCAGAGATAAGTTATTTAAACTTTTCTATTCTATGGAATTTACTTCATTCTATAACATTAATGCTCAAACCACTAAAGACTCTTCGCTTTTATGGGAGACTAGTAAAGCTTATATAAGGGGATTCATTTTGTCCTTTTCTGCCTCTAAGAAACGTAAAAAAAACGAGACCCAAAGACAGTTAGAAGAGGCCTTGAAGGAAAAAGAAGGAAAATATATTAAGACTGCAGTTAAGACTGGAGAAATATCTGCACTGAGGAGTGCTGTAGAGTGATAGACTGTAGAGAGATGCGGAATACAAACTGAGATTTTTGAAACAGAAATTCTATGAACATGGAGATAGGCCAGGTAGACTTCTGGCATATCTTACAAAAAAGAAAAGTGATTCACGTTCTATTATATCAATATTAGATGAAAATGATAAATTACATTATGATTGTATATCAATTAGCAGCACATTTAGAAATTACTATATGAACCTATATAACGCTGAAGTATCCAGCAGCGATACTACCCTATTAGAAGTATTTTTTTCCAAAATCAGTTTACCAACTATCTCAGAAGAGCAGAAAGTGAATTTAAATGCTCCTATCTCTAAGGAAGAGTTACTAGAGGCAATCGCAAAGATGCAAAGTGGAAAAGTGCCAGGTCCGGATGGTATAGGCTGTGAACTTATAAGGATTGGCACGCTTTGTTACTTGAACCCATGCTCAATATGTTGAATTATTCATTTAACATTGGGCAGCTTCCAGAATCTCTGAGAGAAGCTAATATTTCTCTTATATTGAAAAAAGGTAACCCTCCTGAAGCCTGCTCTTCATATAGACCCATATCGCTATTAAATACCGACAGGAAATTGCTAGCTAAAATTCTAGCTTCTCGTTTGGAGAAGGTAGTAACTGATGTTATTAGAGATGACCAAGTAGGTTTTATAAGAGGCCGCTCGTCTTGCAACAATATGAGACGTCTTCTTAATATTATACAAACTTTTCAACGACGTAAGATTGATGGGCTAGTGCTATCTCTTGACGCGGAGAAAGCATTTGACCATATTGAGTGGTCATATTTATTTTTTGTTTTGGAAAATTTTAATTTTGGTGATTCTTTTATCAGATGGGTTAGAGTGTTATACGAAGAGCCTAAAGCGTCTGTTCTTACAAATAGTTCCAGATCAGCAAGCTTCTCTTTACATAGAGGGACTAGGCAGGGGTGCCCATTGTCACTCCTGCTTTTTGCGCTCGCTACTGAACCCCTTGCCGAGGTGATCAGAACAGACCCTTCAATTGAAGGCTTGCAAACTAATGAGAAACATCATAAAATAGCCCTTTATGCAGATGATGTGCTCATTTTCATTTCAAATCCTGCATCTTCAGTACCATCTCTTCTTGATGTTATTAAAGGGGTCATATAACATGTTGTCATTTTTGTACAAGCTAATATGATTCTTTAGGGTCTAAATTAAAAGTTTGTAATATACTTTAATTAAAAATTCTCATTAGTATTGTAAGAAAACACTCATTGGTCAAAAACAGCTCTGTTTTCAGCACGCCGTTTCAGTGCATGTGTCTTTAAATGATAATGAGCTTTGCTCACCCCACCCCTCTGTTCTGTGAGTACACCGTTTCTAACACAACAACACAATAACCATAACGTGTTCATTATAAACGTGGGATTATGAATTATATTGATAACGTCGTACATAGAAAACATGCCGTAATGTAACTTACCCTGAGTGTAAAAATAGCCACATTCATCGTGAAGCTTGCAAGCTATTTGCAAAGATTAATATAAAGATTAATATAAAGGTCAATAAAACATTACACTCACTTCAGTTCTTCTGGAGGTGCAGCAGGAACACGAATAGTTGGTACTGATCCTTTTTTCAGGAGCAGCTTCTTGGCAAAACCAGCTTTTTACTGATCCTCGTTTGTAAAGCAGTCTGGTGAAATGATTCGCACAAACATGAAAGCATTGACGTTGATCATGGGGAATATTCCCTTCGAAAACAAACTCAGCCACTGCGTCTTCAGCGGTTCGGATTTAGGAACATCATCAATATGACTGCTGTGTTATTACAGTTATTACACCCAAGAACAGAACACCACAATCGCTAGACGCCATTCTACTCAGCACTCCAGCTATCAACACTGAACGCGCCGGTCGGCGCGTGCTATGATTGACAGCTCACTCAAGAGGGCGGGTCTGTGTTTGAAACGCTGCTGTCAATCAGCCATCGTGGGAGGGGCGTCGATTTTGTGACGTCACAATATCGAACAGCTTGATTTGAGACAGGAGGAAACATATAAGATTTTAAAAAAAAACACTGGATGGATTTTTATCATTTTATTATGATTGTGTACAGGCACTGCCAACACACATTTCAGTACAATCAACTTGTAAAAGTGCATGTACCATTATATGACCCCTTTAATAATTTCAGTACTTTCTCGGGATATAAAATTAATCTAAATAAGTCTGAGGCTATGCCTGTTGGTACCATGAAAACAATGTCAAAGGTTAGTTCATTTCCATTTAAGTGGTCCCCTGGAGGATTTATATACTTGGGTATCTTTGTAAGCCCTGTCTTCAAAAATTTATGTAAAGACAACTTTACCCCTATGTTTAGTAAAATAAGAGAAGACTTAAATCGATGGGATACGTTACCTATCTCATGGTTGTGTAGAATGGCTCTTATAAAAATGACTATCCTCCCTAAGCTCCCATACCCTATTCAAATGATCCATCCTTTTCTCTAAAAAGGTTTTAAAAGATGTGAACAGCTGGCTCAGTTCCTTTATCTGGAGCAAGCGCAAACCAAGGCTGAAATTCTCTGCGCTACAATTACCAGGGTCGATGGGTGGCCTGGACTTGCCCAATATTAAGCTATATCAGTGGTCTGCTCATCTAAGATATGTGTCTGATTGGGTTGCTCTTGATAACTCTTCTACGTGGTTAGATCTTGAACAATCTTTATCTCCTTATAACCCTTGTGGATTTGTTGTTTCTCAAAAAATTTAAAGTTGTATTTGAGAATAGCTTGTTTGCATATGACGTCACGTCACTGCGTTGCCATGGCGCGAAATGCAGATGGAGGGCAGGAAGTAATGTGCTACATTTAGAAGCACTATAACAAACTCAAAATGCCTATGTTTTGCGTCGTTTATGGTTGCTCAAATCGACCAAACCGAGAAACCACAAGGAGTTTTTATCGTGTACCAAAAGTTGTTGTTCATAAGGTGGAAAAATGCAAGAAATTGACCGAAAAACGCCGGAAAAAAATGGCTTGCAAACCTAAGCCTGCGGTCGGGAGGAGCCGAATCGGAAAATGCCCGTGTGTGCAGTATTCACATGGGCGTCAGTTTTGTTTGAAATGTGCTGGGTACAATGACGCTTTATTTATTTTTTTCTCTTTCGCACAGGTCATGTTTTGAAAAGACTATGTCCTGTAGCTTACTAATGTAAATAAATAAAAATGTATACAAAAATGTGATGTCCGACTCGTTTTATGAAGAAGAAAGCCTTAAGTTTTCAAAAAGCATTAGACATGACCCACTATTCTGCTTCATAAGTAGGCCTACCATGTTGACAATATGACATGACGTGGTTTAATGTTACAATGATTACCAAATTTCTCTCTCATATTGCTCCTCATAACCATTGAAAACGATCAAAAAATCGAACCAAAGGTCAAATTATTATGGACGTTGTCTGACATTAATCTGACGTTATCTGCCGTTTCTGCTTCACATTTTCAGCAGGGCAGCGGAGCGGCTGTGGGTTGACTCCTCAAGGTTCTCATGGGCTTTATAAGTCCTGAAAAAGCTTTATAGTTTAATGTAGCCTACCTAAACAACGATCACCAAATTTCTCTCTCATATTGCTCCTCATAACCACTGAAAACTGTAAAAGAAATCTAACCCAAAGTCCAATTATTATGGACGTTAAGTTAAAAGTGGTGGGTACAACATGACTCGTGACGAAATCTGGTGGGTACGCGTCCCCACCGAAATCGACGCCTATGAGTATTCACTTTGTCAAAGGTGAGTTAATACAACTTATGGGGCTATGTTTGTGTAACGTACCAGTTTCCGAACTTTGTAAAGTCAAAGTAATTGTTTCTTCTTTTCTTTGAGTTTGTAAGTTACCCCTGTAACTGAAGACAAACGTAATGTTACAGGCAAATCTTTCAATTCAGTTGAAAAATCGCTCCTCTTCATAACGTAAGGATCACGTCCAACATATGTTTAAATTTTTTGTTATATCTTTCTCTTGTAATAGCGTCTAAAAATAGTACGTTCGAACTTTCCTCCATATCGTCCATTCTGCTCTTCACTTCCTGCCCTCCATCTGAATTTCACGCGTCATCACAATCACGTGACTGCAAACCACCTATTGTAATAACCCTCTAACTGTAAATTCACTTAGGGCATGGAGAGCTGTTTGTCGTTACGAGGGAAGAACTAAGTTAACGTCTGCTCTCACCCCAATTGTGAACAATCCGGACTTTCCTCCAGGTAGATCTGATGGGAGGTTTAAATTTTGGGCGAACCAAGGTATTAATCGGCTTATAGACCTGTTTGATGAAGAAGGTTTGATGTCTTTTGAGGAGCTGAGTCAACGGTATCAATTATTAAAGCAGGACTTTTTCCGTTTTTTACAGATTAGAAATGATATCTTGAAAGATACCTCATTGTGTCATATCAGAAGTCTTTCTCCTATAGAAAAAGTGCTATTTCAGACACCTGGGGAAAAGTCAGTGAGTCAGTTATACAAGATTCTCAAGGCGACTTCTGAGGGAAATATAATTCTAAATACTAGACTTGCTTGGGAGAGGGAACTTTTTGTCTCTATAAGTGAAGAAGAATGGGGTAATATTTGGAAATATGCTAAATCTATTTCGGTATACTCGTGCCAAGGCTATACAATTCAAAATTGTACATAGGATGCATATTTCACCAAACCGTGGACATGCATTCAACAATTCCCTCTCACCTCTGTCTTTGGTCATGTAATCAGTTACAAATATATTGGGCCAAGATAGTTTCTGAAATGAGTAATATCTTTAATAAAGAGTTGGCATTGGATCCTTTATTTTTGATCCTTGGTCTGCCTGATAAAGCTTTGATTTTATCAAAAGAAAAAAGGTTGTATAATCTTCCTAATTTTGCTGCTAGGAAAAACATATTACTGTGGTGGATAAGTGTCAAGACTCCAACTATATTGGGTTGGCACAAGATTTTGATGGAACTTATTCCGCTGTAATACTTAACTTGTTTAGTTAATGGTCAGCAGACCAGTTTTATAGTGTCTGGAAACCCTATATCAATAATCTAGGGGCTGAATTGTCAACTATTCTGCAGAAAGGTTTTCCCACTCAAATGCCTTGAGTGAGTACATAATGTTTTTGAGTGAATGTTTATATATTTTTTGTATTATTATTATTATTATTATTTTATTATTATTATTTTCATTTTATTTTTATCGTGATTGGTATCTGTGTTGTGTTTTGTTAAAGTTGGAAATGTTTTATATATATATATATGTGTGTGTGTGTGTGTGTGTGTGTGTATATATGTATATATATATATGTGTGTATATATATGTGTATATATATATATATATATATATATATATATATATATATATTTATATATATATATAAAATGTATACAATGCAATGTATCACTTAACCTTGCTAAAGCACACCATTTCTACACACTTAAAGACTTTACAGTGTTATTGAATTGATCAAACACACAAAAAAAACTAATTTTCATGTGGCAGACGGAGTTGACAAATGTCAAGTTACTAAGTGAGTAAATGTCAATTTTTATAAAAAGTGGTTTATAAAAAACCTGTTCCTTTTCACGGTATGAGACCCGTGTTTATGAAGATATCCAATTCAAATTAATGTAGTATCGATTTTTTGTTTGTCACTTTTCAAAAGTACTTTTGTCCCTTATCTCAAGAATCAATGATATATATATATATATATATATATATATATATATATATATATATATATATATATATATATATATATATATATGTATATATATATATATATATTGAATAGACCGTATAATATGGTGGTGGTTAAGGTATTCCCTATTATCTATAAGGCTCTTTGAGCAGTCTTATTTTCCTTCTTTTAAAAAAAAAAAAATTACAATGTGCAATTGATGCAGTTGTGCAGCTTTTGGGATACCGGACAAGCACTAAGCACTAATATATATTATAAGGTTACAGTATATATATATGTGTGTGTGTATATATACTGTATATATTCCAATTTAATTTCAGGCCTAATTTATATATTGATCTGGTCCTTTTATTTTTAGTGTGGTAGATGTAAATAATAATGGCCAAGGGGCCAATTTACTATGTCTATGATGCCACCTTGTGTTGAAGAAGGAAAGTTACACTATTATATATATTCAGTATATTCAGTTCACTAAATTAATGTATGCAGGCTTTAGACATCTTTTTGTATAAATCTGTCCACTGCCATTTAAGTAAATTGAGCTGATATGGCAGCACTGCTACCACAAAATTTGGAGAATGGCAAGTCGAATGTTTTAAAAAGGAGGTGAATCTTATGTGCTTAGCTGCTGAACTTTAAAAGAAAGTGCTGTGGAACAATAGACATGAGCAGTGATTTATACTTCACCCTAGGTTTGACCTTTTGAGTGGCATATTGTAAATACACCTGTCAGTTTGACTGCCTATTTGAGGAGGATCCTCTATCTGACCTTCCTCCAAACTATACTGCCATGACACGCATGAGCACTCTTGATTACTTGAATCAAAGCTCCTCCTGAGTCAGCAAGAACTGTGGCACCGCAATCAAGTCAAAACTGCAAGGCCAGATTCCTGCTTACCAGGCAAATCACCAGAAAGTGCAGTCTTGGTGATGAGGAAACTCTTATAGTCTATAGCATTTAAATTAGAATTAAAGCTTGAAAGCATAGCTAGCATACCTGCGTAACTATTACATTCATATTCTTCATGAGAAAAGTTCATTCTTGAAATGTCATATGATATACACGACTGTTCAAAGATTTGGGCTCAGTAAGATTATTTAATGTTTTTTCTCTCTTATCTTTACCAAGGCTGCATTTATTTAATCAAAAATATTGTAAACAGTAATAAAGTACCGGTAAATGTTTTCTGTTTTATATATTTTTCTTGTAATGGCAAAGCTGAATTTTCAACAGCCATCCTTCAGAAATCATTAATATTCTGATGTGGTGTTCAGTTAACATTTCTTATCATTCTGAATGTGGAAAACATCCCCTGAAAGGGGAACGAGACGCTGCGTCAAAAGTTACGATGCTATGGGAACGCCTCTGCGTGAATTCGTTTCCGAATACAATTCAATACAAGATACCTAACCCATGGCCTGATTGGCCGAACAAGTCGATCACAGGCATGCAGGAAATATGGCAGGGCAACGTAGCATCTTGTTCCCTTTTAAGTGGACCATGGTTACAGTCATAACCATTACAGTCAAACGAGCTCTGACAGCCATTGGTGAAGGCCAGGGCTGTCGCTAGTGGGGTGAAAGGTGGTGACAATTATAGGGGCCCCCGCTGCCCAAGGGGCCCCACAAAATCCAGCAGTTATACTATATAGGCCCCTGTTGTATGAACAATTCTAATATTTATATTAGTTGCATGCCTGAGATTTAAATGAAAACCACAAAAACATGCAATTTGGTTAAATATTTTTTCCAAATATCTGCTTCTCTTACCTCCCTAAAAATGGTTTAATCTGATCTAAAGTATTTATTAATTATTCAGTCAGTGACAAACATCAGATGGACCCAATAAAATTGTAAGTCCCACCCCAGCTCGTGAACAGAACCAGTCAGAGTTGAGGCAGCAGTGCCTGAAGTTAACGATGAAGTTGGTGGAAGAGCAGGAGACTGACTGACTGACTGAAAATTTCGGGGAAAAGAAACCATAAATCAGGGTACCAGAAACGCCATGAAAAGAAGGAGAGGGGGGCCAGGAGAGTTGTTGTATCCCAGTCCATCAATACGTTCTTAAAGGGTTAGTTCACCCAAAAATGAAAATTCTGTCAGTAATTACTCACCCTCATGTTGTTCCAACTGCGTAAGACCTTCGTTCATCTTCGGAACACAAATTAAGATATTTTTGATGAAATCTGAGCCATGTCTCACTCCTCCATAGGCTGCTATGTGACCGAAACTTGCTGGCCCAGAAAAGTTATTAAAAAGATCGTTAATATAGTCCAAGTAACTCCAGTGGCTCAATCTTAAGTTTATCAAGCGACGATAATACTTTTTGTGCGCAAAAACAAACAAAAATAACGACTTTATTCCACTTTTCATTTCCTTCTCTCTGGGCCTCGTAGTGTTTTTGCGCTGCCCGTCTGTGTTGCACGTCATCACGCATCACACACATGACCGGCGTCGGCCAATAGTGAGCCTACGTGGTGACGTGTAACACAGACGCGCTGCGCAAAAACACTACGCGAACCAACTAGAGGTCCAGAGAGAAGGAAATGAATAGTGGAATAAAGTCGTTATTTTTGTTTGTTTTTGCGCACAAAAAGTATTCTCGTCGCTTGATATACTTAAGATTGAGCTACTGGAGTCACTTGGACTATATTAACGATCTCTTTAATAACTTTTCTGGGCCAGCAAGTTTCGGTCACATAGCAGCCTATGGAGGAGTGAGACATGGCTCAGATTTCATAAAAAATATCTTAATTTGTGTTCCGAAGATGAACGAAGGTCTTACGCAGTTGGAACAACATGAGGGTGAGTAATTACTGACAGAATTTTCATTTTTGGGTGAACTAACCCTTTAAAGACAGGTTGCATTGTTATTTCGCTGGGAATAAGAAAACTACCGTCGACTAAAGCCTGCCGGGTACTGTCACTTTACATTATCGGTGCACACCACAATCGACCGAATGATTACGTGGTCAAAATTTCTACTATTACACTATTATACATAGAGTTAAAAAATTTACACGAGTCACGACACATTGCATTATGCACCTGACCTGCCGGCTTGATGATTTATTACATCAAGAAAACACGAATACAACACACTGCACTTGGATGAATACATTTATTAGATTTATTTAATAATATTACCAGTTCCATATTATCTTTATTAAAAAATAAGACAATAAATGATTTTTTTTTTGACTGCATTCTTGTCAATTTCTGAATGTTTACTTTTTGATTTATAAATTATAACAGACTGATGGGGAAAAAAACATTATTTTGCTGTTACTTTTTTAAAATTGGTTTTATTATTATTCAACAATTTCTTGCGTCTTGTTAGTTTTTATTAGTTGTAATTCTATATAAACATTTAACTTTTAAAATAAAGGTTTTACAACAACATCACCATCTTCTGTTATATTTGGGCCTCCATGCTCATCTATTTACAGTATATGATATTGGTGGAGGGGGCCCACATCAATAGTTTTTCAGGGGGCCCCCGAATCCTCTAGCTACGGCCCTGGTGAAGGCTGTCCTCACGCCTCATATGCAAGAGAGATAGCCTTGAATATCCACTTGCTCATGCTTTGCTTGGTGACCTGAAGCACACAAACAATTGATCAGACTTTTGCCACAGGGAAGCTCTGTGGACATGAGCGTCCAACGCCCTGACAGGGCATAGCAAATGTAGCTTCTCCTGGTTCAACGTCCGAAAGAGAAGAGGGCAAAAGGCCTGCAACACTATGGATCGCGCCACATTAGTAGGGAGGGACCTTGTTATAGGGTGTAGAAACACTTTCACCATGCCAGGTGCAAACTCTAAATAATAAGGGGCAACCGACAGTGCCTGAATGTCTCCTACTCTCTTTAGAGACGAAATGGCCAGGAGAAAAACATGCCGACATGCCTTCCAGTACAATGGCCAGATGGACAGCTCGGAGCTGGACAGCTGCAGCACCGGACCTTCACATTTAGGGTGGAAGAAACCTCTGAGCATGCTTCCGACTCCTGAGAGTAGGTGCTGGATCTAGTGGGTGAAAGCAGAGAAAAGGTAGAGCCCGTCTTCAACCCCTCCACTAGATCCACCTGCAATCCCCATGATCTAAGTCGCCGGTACCCGAACTGCGAGGACCGCGTGCCCGGGCGGCCTTCTGAAAAAAAAAAAAAACATGCCATGCATGTCCGCCCCCAAACAAACGACGCATAAATCAAGTGTCATCCTCCATCCTCATCCATAATGTAGCAAGGGAAGGAAGAAACACACATTTAAAACACTGTTTGCTCGTCATTTCACAAATTTTCCAATATGTATGTATGCTTGCCTATGGTACAAACATCACCATAGACAGACAGTATGAAAACAAAGCGCTCGTTGTAGGAACAGCTGACATTGTTTGGTCTGGGTGCGCTTTATAGATTCCTGGTCGTGACATCACACGCTACTAGATGATGTCCCGCCATGCCATTAGATTGATTACACATGCTTCAAGACGCAAATACAAACAGGCAGTTTAAATTTCTGTGACAAATAATTTTTACTGATGGGTTAGGGTTAGATAAATAGGCTAACTGATAAATAACAGTTTTGAATGACAAAAACTATGACGAAAATCTACTGACATTTTCAAGCCATCCTAGGCACATATGACTTTCTTCTTTCAGACGAATATAAGTTGTTATATGCGAGTTATATTAAAAAATGTCCTGGTTCTTCCAAGCTTTATAATGGCAGTGAATGGGGGTCGATATTTTGAATTATGATTTAATTTATACAAATAAATATGTCTGCTTGAAAGAATGAAAAATGCTGTATACAAGGTGTTATAAAAAAATGCATATATCAATTGAAAAGGCCATGTCCTTGTTTCTTTATGAGAAGTGGTTTTATTTCATTTTAAGATAAATAAAGACGTCAAAAGCAACTTTTCTCTATTTATGGATAGGATGAGACACGAACGGGCGAGTGACGCGAATTTCACGTGAAAACCATCCCGACTGGTCTACACACTTATAATAGGCTTACCATAGTGAATCAGAGCAAGAAGAAAAAAAACACGATGGATGAAAGCCTTTTGTCGCACCACACAATCAGCTATTTTGTTACTGATGCAATTGAAGGAACATGTGCCTCCCTGCTGGTTGATATAAGCAACCACTGTAGAACTATCTGTTTTAAATTTCACTAAAACAAGCTGTCAACAATATTGCGCTGCAACATTTTAAACGTGGCTGCAATGACATTTCAGAGCTTCCGTCTTTGGAAATACTATCAGTGAATAAAAACAAGTGTTCCCTTTCGTGGTCACTCCGAGTTACGTCGGATGACGACGATTGGGGTTTCGCTTAGAAGCCTATCACCTTCGAGTATATAAAACGAGCCAATGGCAATGAAATGCCATGGGTCTGCGGAATTTGCATAGCGTAACTCCGCCCGCCGCAGGGGGTATATCAGGAAGTACGCTGGCAGAATGCAGATATGTTTTCGCTTCGGAGCCGAGAACTTCTCCACTCCACATAAGCCAAAATTCTGAGTTATTTCTTCTCATTCCTTCGAGACGAGCGAGCTCTCCGGTGTTGGTGTGACGGCGATTTCAGCGAGTGCACACTTCCCTGCTGATCTGGTCAGTGATCTGACAGTTAGTGTGATTTCTCCCTGTTCGTTTCAACATCCGCGGAGTTTTCCTCTCACAAAAAGAGCATTGCATGTGGCACGTCTTTTTAAAGATGTCTCGCCCGTGCACTTCTGGTTGTGGTCGCGATGTATTTTCTCCTGATAGGCATCTCTGCTTAGCGTGTTTGCGCGTTGATCACGCTGAAGCAGCGTTTGTGGATGATTCATGTTCTCACTGCGGGAACATGACCATCTCCATGCTGCGGTCGAGACTCAATGAGCTCATCAGAGCGAGAGTCCCCTCATCCACACCCCGATCTACGGTCTCCCCGAGAGGCTGTACTTCGGCTGGTGGCCAGGGTGACCTGAGGGTAACTGTGTGGGACAAACCGCCGACACGTCCACGGTCCACACACCCCTCTTCAGCATCGGTTCCCGCGAGCGTCCAAACCGAAACCGCTGGTCCCTCTACGGAGGCCCTGCGCGTTTCGTTTGGCGCTCCACAGGAGGATGCAATGTCAATCACTGCATCACAAGGTGGGCATGAGTCCTCGGGAAGTGAGGATTCGGCTGTGTTGCCGCCCCCGGGCGTGCCAGCATTGCCCGAGTCTGATCCCGAGCTGACCGCCATGCTTTCCCGGGCAGCCGCGGCCATTGGGCTAGAGTGGTCCCCGCCACCCGATCCAGTGCGCTCGCGGCTGGATGATTGGTTTTTGGGAGCGGCCGCTGACACCCGTCGCCGCCCAAACCCAATACCATTCTTCCCGGAAGTGCATGAGGAAGTCAAGCGGTCCTGGAAGGCTCCCATGTCTTCCCGCGATCGTTCGTCGGCTTTCTCCGCCTTTCCTCCCCTCGATAGAGCTGATGCTTGTGGGTACACTGGGATTCCCACAGTTGAACGTTCTGTCGCGATGCAGCTGTGTCCGGCAGGCGCTTCATCACGTGGTGATCCTAAGCACCCGTCCAAAGCCTGTAGATTCTCGTCCACCCTCGTGGCGAAGTCTTACAGTGCGGCGGGACAGGCAGCTGCCTCTTTGCATGCCATGGCCATCTTGCAGGTCTACCAGGCCCAGATGCTCCGTGACATGCACGAGGGCAGGACAGACCCAGGGCTCTTTGATGAGCTGCGCGCCGCCACCGACCTCGCTCTCCGAGCGACGAAGGTGACCGCGCGCTCCCTGGGTTTGGTGATGTCCACAGCTGTGGTCCAGGAGAGACATCTCTGGCTGAACCTGGCTGATATGCGTGAGCCCGAGCGGACTCGTCTGCTCGACGCCCCCATATCCCAGGCCGGCCTTTTCGGGGGTGCAGTCGAGGACTTTGCCCAACAGTTCTCGACCGCCCAGAAGCAGTCTGAGGCTATAAAACACATTCTGCCCCGACGCTCCGTTGCTCAGCCGTCGGCACAGAATCCTCAGCCTGCTCGCCGCCGAGGGCGCCCTCCCGCGGCCACCCCTCCCGCACGGCCCCAGCAGCAGCCTTCACCCGGGCCGCGTCGTGGAGGAAGCCGCAGGTTAATGACCGTGCCCCCGCACAGGGCCGCTATGCCACCCTCGCCGGTGCCGGTCATTCCGCCTCGCTGCCCCACCGACGGTACGTCTGTGGTTCGTATGACCCCGCTGGTGCACTTTCTGGAGGCCTGGCTAGAGCTTCCCAGACTGTCCCGCTGGGTCGCGAGAACCATCAGGCTCGGCTACGCGATTCAGTTCGCGATATCTCCTCCCCGCTTCAGGGGAGTCCGCTTCACTATGGTCGGTGGCAATGCCCCTGTCATGAGAGCGGAGGTCGCCACCCTACTGGCGAAGGGTGCGATCGAGATTGTCCCTCCAGGCGAGATGAAGTCCGGCTTCTACAGCCCTTACTTCATTGTACCCAAGAAGTCCGGTGGGTTACGGCCAATCCTCGACCTGCGCGTCTTGAACCGCTCCCTTCACAGGCTGCCGTTCAAGATGCTAACGGCCAAACACATCCTCCAGTGTGTACGGCCGCAGGATTGGTTTGCAGCGATCGACCTGAAGGACGCCTACTTCCATGTCTCCATTTTACCTCGACACAGACCGTTTCTACGGTTTGCTTTCGAGGGGCAGGCATACCAGTACGCGGTTCTCCCTTTCGGGCTAGCCCTGTCTCCTCGCGTCTTTACGAAGGTCGTCGAGGCAACCCTTGTTCCCCTCCGGGAACACGGGGTTCGCATCCTGAACTATCTCGACGACTGGCTAATCCTAGCTCACTCTCGAGACCAGGTTTGCGAACACAGGGACCTAGTGCTCCGGCACCTAGCTCGTCTGGGCCTTCGGGTCAACTGGGAGAAGAGCAAACTCTGTCCCGTGCAGAGGATCTCTTTTCTCGGTATGGAGATCGACTCGGTCGCCATGTGCGCGCAGCTTACGAGCGAGCGCGCGCAGTCACTGCTGACTTGTCTTCGCCAATTCGTGCGCAGTAACGCCGCTGGGATTGCTTCATATGAGACCGCTTCAGCTTTGGCTTCGCGATCGAGTCCCGAGGTGGGCATGGCAACACGGCACGCTTCGAGTCCCAGTGACTCCAGCCTGCCGTCAGACCTTCACCCCGTGGTCGAACCTCAAATTTCTATAGGCCGGAGTGCCCTTAGAACGAGTTTCCCGGCATGTTGTTGTATCAACAGATGCCTCCACCACGGGCTGGGGCGCCATGTGCAATGGTCATGCTGCCGCGGGCTCCTGGACAGGACCCTAGCGCCTTTGGCATGTCAATCGCCTCGAGTTGCTGGCTGTACGTCTCGCCCTGCACCGCTTCCGTGCGCTGCTCAGGGGTCAGCACGTACTAGTCCGATCAGACAATACCGCGACAGTAGCGTACATCAACCATCAAGGTGGTCTACGCTCCCGCCGTATGTCGCAACTCGCTCGCCACCTCCTCATATGGAGTCAGAAGCATCTGAGGTCGCTTCGAGCCATTTATATCCCGGGACACCTGAACCAGGCGGCCGACGAGCTGTCTCGAGTTCGGCCTCTCACTGGAGAATGGCGACTCCATCCCCAGACGGTCCAGCTGATTTGGGATCAGTTCGGGGACGCACAGGTAGACCTGTTTGCCTCTCACGACTCGTCCCATTGCGACCTGTATTATTCCCTGACCGAGGGCACGCTCGGCACGGATGCACTGGCGCACAGCTGGCCGTGGGGCCTACGCAAGTATGCGTTTCCCCCAGTGAGCCTTCTTGCGCAGACCTTGCGCAAGATCAGGGAGGACGAGGAGCAGGTCATTTTGGTTGCCCCGTATTGGCACAACCGGACCTGGTTCTCCGAACTAGTACTCCTCGCGACAGCACCTCCCTGGCCAATTCCTCTGAGGAAGGACCTCCTTTCTCAGGGACGGGGCACCCTTTGGCACCCTCGTCCCGATCTTTGGAACCTCCACGTGTGGCTCCTGGACGGGACGAGGCAGGTTTGAGTACCCTACCACCTGCGGTGGTGGCTACCATCACTTCCGCTAGAGCATCGTCCACGAGACATCTCTATGCGTTGCATTGGCCTCTATCAAGAGGGTAGGGGACCTGCAGGCATTTTCGGTTGACGAAGCGTGCCTGGAATTCGGGCCGGCTAACTCTCACGTGATCCTGAGACCCCGGCTTGGATACGTGCCCAAGGTTCCTACCACACCCTTTCGAGACCAGGTAGTGAACCTGCAAGCGCTGCCCTTGGAGGAGGCAGACCCAGCCTTGGCACTGCTCTGTCCAGTACGCGCCCTTCGTGCTTACGTAGACAGAACGCGGTGTTTCAGGACCTCAGACCAGCTCTTTGTCTGTTATGGTGGGAAGCTGAAGGGAAAGGCTCTCTCAAAGCAAAGGCTATCTCACTGGATAGTGGATACCATTGCTTTGGCATACCAGCAGCAAGGTCGTCAATGCCCCCTTGGTGTGAAAGCCCACTCCACTCGTAGTGTGGCTTCCTCTTGGGCTCTAGCGCATGGCGCCTCGCTAACAGACATTTGTAGAGCTGCAGGCTGGGCGACACCCAACACATTCGCGAGATTCTATAATCTCCGAGTAGAGCCAGTTTCTTCTCATGTACTCGCTTCAACCAGCCGGTGCTAGATTCTGCTCAGGTGTCTTCGCTTGCTCGCCATTCCTCTCCACGGACGGGATACGTGCGATTTTCTTCTCAGGTGAGTCTGATAAGCTCTGAGTTTCCTCTAGCACTGGTGACGTCAACGCCTGACTTATGCCATTCTGCCATAACGCAGCTTTTGCGCTTGACTAGGTGCCTCCATGTGCATGGTCCCCCCTCTGGGCGACCCCCACATGTGTATTCCACTGTAAGTCTCTTCGTGAGCGTGTGTCTTTCCCTTGGCAAGCCACCTTGCCTTCCCTGGGGTTTAAATATTCCACCTGCGGCTGGACACCCCAGTGTTATTCCATATGCATCCCTCCGGGTCATATGTGTATTCTAAGTCCCCACCATCAATGGCTGGGCATGATTGCATATCTCTCTCTCTGGAGATATGCTTCCCAGTGTACCTTGGTATCCCTGTGTTAAGTAGGACTCCTTCGTTCGTGCTAGTCTCACAACAGGGAGATCAGACTTACGCAGGGCACTGGAAGACAGCCGAGGTGGCGTGATTAGACTGGAACCCCAATCGTCATCATCCGACGTAACTCGGAGTGACCACGAAAGGGAACGTCTCGGTTACGGATGTAACCCTCGTTCCCTGAGTGGGAACGGAGACGTTACGTCTTCCTGCCACTTCCGCTGTACCGCTGAAAAACGCCTGGGTCCAGTCTCGACTCCTCAGCGAAGACATATCTGCATTCTGCCAGCGTACTTCCTGATATACCCCCTGCGGCGGGCGGAGTTACGCTATGCAAATTCCGCAGACCCATGGCATTTCATTGCCATTGGCTCGTTTTATATACTCGAAGGTGATAGGCTTCTAAGCGAAACCCCAATCGTCGTCATCCGACGTAACGTCTCCGTTCCCACTCAGGGAACGAGGGTTACATCCGTAACCGAGACGTTTCTCATACAAAGCTACTCCAGAAGTCTTGTGATGTTAGTTTGTTGTTTTGTTACTAGGGTGCAGCCATCAACGGTCCGTGACGTCACTGGCATGATAGGCTACCTTGACAGCTCCAGCAAAAGGGCATCTCAAGAGCATAACAGATCGAGAGGGGGGTCTTATTGCATTGCAAAAAATCGTATATTTTGATATGTCCAACAAGCGAATAACAACTCCGATGTCATCAAGGGCCGAATAACCTGTTTGCAAAATGACTGTGGCATAAAATGTGACCACGGCGGGTCCTATAAACACGTTCCCCTCACCTCTTAGTTGTTAACGTGATGTTCACCTTCACCGCAGATCACCTTGCTAAATTAATCCGACATCGAGGATGCTATGCTATCCAATATAAGCAATATCAATCGACGACACCCGCAAGATACTTGTTAGTGTGATTTCAGCCGCCTTCTAACTGTGAGCACACAATGTGCCGCACATGCCTAAACGCAAAGCACAGACAGCCGCCTGTCACAGCGTGTGCACTAAACTAAATTCTCTTTATCGTCTTATTGCATTTAAAGTGTCAAAAACACAAGGTTCTATGTGTATCAGTATATTCTAGATCCCTGCATAGTTTTTAAAGTGACAGCAGTCTATATAAGAATCAGTATACGTTTCATTCATACAGTGAATAATATGCAGTGTTATTATTTCATTTGATGATTTAATTTCTTACTTAAATGCTGTTTTTAGTGTTAACTTGTACAGTTAAAAAAAAAATTTGTACAGTCAAAATCAGTCAGTTCAGTCAGAGTAGCAGTAGAGTAGCCTGACGGGGGGGGGGGGGGGCATGCACCTGAGACCTGTTGTCAGACTCTAAAATGTAGAGTGACTCACAGGGTCGCAAGACGACGTAAAGTACATGCATCTGATGAGTTTTATCGAGTTGATGTCAATAGCGCGCGCTCTCTGTAGGCATATTCATATTTTGCCGCTATGTGAAAAAATCCAGCAAAATGCGCCGTCGCGTTTGTCGACCCCAGAGGATTAGCTTTAGCCTAACCATAAATTGTGATTAAAATATATATGATCACTCACATCAAGACGCCGCTGCGGTGGTGGAGTCCATGCAGGAGGAGCAGCGTTTGGCACTGCGTCGCTTCTCAGCGCGAGCTGTGTGGAGAAGCCCATTTCCACCTCTATTGCATTGGAGAAGCAACCCCACGTAAAATGCAGGTTGCATAACTTACTTGAGCTCTAGGCAGGAACTCAAGGTCTTCCAGGCCAAGTGCATGCAACCACTGGCGCCTAATTTCCAAGTCTGCTGGAAAGCTATGCAGTCTAGCAGTGCTGCTGCAACCAGCAACACTACACCTACGTACCCTCCTGACCACTGTACTAAATACAGATCAATCTACGCTAACTTGTACCAAGGGCGTGGTGATGAGCTGGAACCTGCTTACGTCACGTAGTACCGCTTACGTCCCGTAGTACCGCAAACATCCAATAGGAAAATTCAACTGCAGTAGCCACCGTTCAACCTGAAGAGGGCAGCACTCAGACGTTTTTACACCATATATTGTAGAATTAAAACACTTTATACCCAAATGTCAAAAAAGTTACTCGAATCAATGAACAGCACTAATAAAGCCCCATTCTTACAGATCATTAACTAAAAAAAGTTGGTTCAGGGTTTATAGAAATTTTAGAGAAATGCTTAATTGATGCAATACAATTTAACTAATACCATTAGATTTTAGTCGACTAAAACTAAAACAATTCAGATGACTAAAACTAAATGGCATTTTAGTCAAAAGACCATGACAGAAACTAAATAAAACTGCGCAGAGGCGTTCCCATACCGTCGTAACTTCAGACACAGCACAAGTTCCCTTGAAGGTAACATTCATGCTGTTTGTGGAAATCATGATACTTTTTTCAGGATGCTTTGATGAATGGAGTTCAAAAGAATCGAATTTATTTGGGGTGGAAAATGGATCCTTGCTGAATAAAATTATTAATTTCCTTCCCCAAAAATCTTACTGACCCCAAACCTGAATGGCAGTGTAAGAAAACCAGTTTGAAAAAAATTATAGTGTTTATTTAAATTCTAAAGGGATATTTGGAAAGTTTCAGGCAGACTCTATAATCAAAGAAGAAGTTCAATAAGCCTCAATTTGTGTGATGAATGTAGTTTTTATATCTCTACCATCCCTCCTGAGGTCTGTTGAAGCCAAGAGCTAATTAACCTTACCATTGCTGTGAAAGCACACAGAGCAAAAGGTTAGATGGTGGGGTGCAAGAAATAATGAATGTTTAATGTTGTGATTTGATGATTTATATCAAATCCATTATTTCTGACTGCAAACTTATTAGAAGTTCAGTAACTACATCGCCTCCTTAAATGGGATTTAAAATAGGCTGAAAGGGTTAATTGCATAAATCTCACCAGTAACTAATTATTGAAGGTGATGAGCATTTATTTGAGTGCTTTTCTGTGGTAAGTATGAGATTAAATAATTTAATGAGGATTTTTGATGGATTTACACTCTGTGTGAGGGTTGAAATTTGCCCACTACACATTCACAAGACCTCACAAAAAGTTTTACCTTTCTGATTTATTCAAATAATCCCAATAAACATCCTGTTTCACAATGACATTGCAGCATAGCTAAACAATTGAATACTGTATCTAAACATTTAATGATATTGTGCATTCAGTAGTGCATATAGTATTTTATATGTGTGCGTGTATATATATATATACATATACATACACATACAAATCAGGCAGTATGGCTCACATGCAGTAACAGCCAACGTTATGGAATAGTCCTATATATGAAACAGTCAGTGTTACTCTGGATTTGGCTCCATTTGTCATTCTACTCTGCATCTCCATTTCCCCATGTTGCTTACGGAAAAATAAATCAACAGCTTTCAATTAGCTTTCCATATACTGTATGTATTATGTCCCTCTTGTGTCTCTTTTTAATATATTCCATATATATTTCATATTCCTGCTCGAAACTATTTAGTGTAAAGACTTTAGCTGTAAAGAGCAGTAAAGACAAGAGTGCATCCATGTAATAAAAAACTTGGTTGGCTGTTTGCTTGGCTTTTGGCTTCAAAGCTCTATTTTCTCTAAAATCAGTATTAATTTACCTAATATCAATGCAATAAATAAAGTACATTTACATATAAATACAAGGATTCGTTTATTTTTGTGATCTAACTGAGCAGGGACTTAATGCCCTGTACCAAAATCACAGGCCTTTAAAGTAAAATGCACAAAAAAAATAAAAAAAATAAAAAATCTACCGTTATATATATATATATATATTTTTTATCCAGTTTGGCACACAATGGGTCTGATTCACTAACCAGATTTAAATTTTAGGATAAAAAAAGATTCCTGTTGGCCTTTTGAACCTGGAATATGTTATGTAAAATTTGTATTCCTATACATTAGTTGGTAGTGGTAATTGAATTACTAAAAGAACCTGCAATACATCTTACCTCAGAATCGTAGCCGATCACAAGTTAGTCCAGGCCTATATAAAAGGTGTTTATTGTGTTCAGCTGATTTTGAGAAGGGCAGAGATGAAGACAGGTTGGGCATGTATTATACTAATTGATAATTACTGTGGGCACACACTCCCTCATTTATAATAATCTGGATTCATCAACAATATACAACGACATGGGAACAAATTAGACTTAGTATGTCCAGCTTGCCCTTGTGAAAAGGAAGTACATTTTAGCATACTTTAAAAAAAGAGTAGGCCTATTTATTATGGATATATAATATACTTTAAAATAATATACTTAAAGGGATAGTTCACCCAAAATTTTAACTTCTGTCATTTACTCACCATCACATTGTTCCAAACCTGCATGAATTTCTTTCTTCTGATGAACAAGATATTTTGAAAAATGTCGGTAACCAAACGATTGATGAACCCCATTGACTTCCATAGTATTTTTTTCCCTCCATACTATGGAAGTCAGTGGGGTCCATCAACTGTTTGGTTACCCATATTACTCAAAGTATCTTCTTTTGTGTTCAGCAGGAAAAAAGAAATTCATACAGGTTTGGAACAATTTATTAAAATAAGTTACACATAGGTCCATAGAGGACAAAATTGTCTGTGTCAAACTTAAGTTTGGTCTCATTTTAAAGAAGACCCTTGGCAGATTATTGTTGTAAAAAAAAAAAAAAAAAGTTATTTATGAACATTATATTATAAAATATATATTTTATGAAACATGTTGAACCCTAAAACTGTTAGAAAATCAAAGCCATCTATGTAAACAAATTTTAGGTTGATATCCCAAAAAATAAGCTTTCAGTAAGATGTTGTTTGTGGGCGCAGTACCAAATTTTCCCTATTTAGATGCCAGCAAAGCTTCTCTTTCAAATATTACAACCACACACACACAATTTTTTTTATTATCTACATACAAATCACACTCTGACATCCATACCAACACAATTATAGCTGCATAATGTATCCAACTGGCTCTAAAATATGCTTGAGGAGAAAACAGGAATAAAGTGAGTATTTGCTTTATAGGCCAAACTTGAGAAAATGGCACCATTTAAAAAAAAAATGAATACATTTTTAAGCCTTGCCAACAGAATGAAAGTCTATTAACAATTAGATTGCATCATTTTATAGTTAAATGGCACTAGGATTAAAATTTGTAAAGGAGCCATTTTTGTCCTTCAGGTCATGTGTGGAACTTTTTTGTTTGGCTCGAGGTCATGGTGCAAAGGACCCTAGGTTGATTTTACTCTGAACCATCCCTTTAAAGTGTACTGCTGAATGTACTGAAAAGCATTTAGGGTAAACTAAAACATACTTTAATGTAATTTCTATTGAAAATTGTATTTCATGTAGTTAAAACATTTTTGAAGTTGGAATTTAGTACATTTAAAATATCTTAACTTTAAATGCAATATCGAATGACAAACTACAGTTAAATTATAATCAAGTACTTTACATGTGCTTTAGTTTGTCAAGCCAACACATCAATATAAGTTTACTATTTTAAACCAAGACGGAAAAAAAAAATAAACTAGATTATTTAAAATGTGCTTAAAAATTGAAATGTAAAATTTGAATTGGACATTATTACAGTGCACTCTGTACTCCCTTTGAGTACACTAAGAGGCCTTTTATTTCATTTTATATTATTTGCAAAAACATTTTTTAAATATACCTTTAAGATCTGAAGTACACCATGCACTAGTGCACATTCAATACAATTAACAGTTCAATATACAGTTCAATCTGTGTTGGTGATATTTTCTCTTTTTATTTCAATTTTTGCATTTGCAAACCCTTTCATTCGTTAGACCTGCACAGACATTTACTGTATGCATGAGGCCCCTGGTGTCTTTCATATCAAGCATTCAGACAGCTTTCCCTATAATAAGCAAACTCATCAGGAAGACCATGATGAAAAATATCCACATAAAGAAGCGATCCATGACTTTGGCAACTTTCCGCCACTCCCCGTTTCGTCTCTGCGTGGCCTTCTGCTCATGATAAAAGTTAGCGATGTACTCGATATTCCTCAAGAGGCTTTGCTGATGACATGAACACTGACCTTCAACAAGTATCTCCCTTTTCTTCGCCGATTCTTTTCCAGTCGGTCCGCTCTCCAACACAATCTCTCCTGTAGCTTCCGCAACCTCTTCATGGTCAATGCTCACACAGGAACTATCTGTCCAGCCAGTGTGGCACTCATTTCCTTGCCTTGGTGATAAGGTTGGACTGACATCCTCATTTAATTGATCTTTTATCTTTTGTGAACAACCATCACTGGCTGAAATGCTTCGTACCCTCAGAGCGAAGTCCTCGCCCCTGGCAGGGCCGTTTATAATGCAGCTGCTTCCCTTTTGCCCAGGTTTGTCTGTGTGAGCAGACAGGCAGCCCTCACCCATGTCGTAGACGAAGCAAATCCGAGCCAGGTAGTGCAGGATAAAGCGACGTGCCCATGTAGGAACAGGTTGGGCCTCTGGTCCGCAGTGGTGAATGTTCATAATGAAGATAGTCAGGGCTGTAGAAGCTGTAACCATTGTCATTGTGGCGATGTAATACTTCCCTGTGGAAACATTGGAACTGGTGAACATAGACAGCAGACTTAATTTCAAAGCTTTCAGCAATAGATATTTAAAGAGTCATTGATTATCTGACCTCAAGAGGAAAGTTTATGTTAATTATTCCAATGTTAACCATCGACTGGGCTAAAACTCCAATAGTGAGTTTGCTAATAAAAGGCACAGTTGCAGGCGGCCCTAGATTCATTAGAAAGGCTCATTAAAATTATTGACCCTTGGCACATTGTTTATTGCTCTAGCAGCCTATTTGCATTTCATACAGTCTGATAATTATTTATTTCAGGCCTTGTGGGTGGAAGTGTTTTCTCTTTGGTGAACCCCTTCATTGCACACCAGTGGAATCCAAGGGGGTGTTGTGCTGAATAAAGAAGACTAAACATTTATACAGCATGTGCCCACTTTTTTTGGGTAGGAACTAAAAGTGAACAGAACAGATTTACTCAGCCAAAGACAATATAACACAGAGCATGCACTTAAGATGTGATAGAAAACTATGGTTCTAATTGTCCATTATTTGATGTTAATTGAGGTCAAATTCTTTAGTTCTTTAGTACAGTTCATGCTGTATGAATTGTACAGACATACTGAATTTTGTAATTATCAATTCCAATTAATGATGACACTTGGGATGATATTTGGGAACATGCTAAAATAATATCAGTCTGTAATTGGGCAAAAGCTGTTCAGCTGAATATAGTACAGATTTCATATATCCTCTAATTGTAGACATATCTTTAACAATTTCTTTTCACTCTTTTGTCTCAAATGTAAGACTGACATTGGTACGCACTGTTTATGATCAAGGTATTGATACAGAAATAATGGCTTCAATGTATTCTTGACATAGAACGCAGATCTTGAGTACAAACTTAAACTTAATAAAATCGTTTGGGATTTTCACATGACATGCGAAAAAAATATTAAGAATTAATTCAATAATGGCCACATTGTACTAATTTGTTCCATCGTTTTAGTAATAACAAGCTGTGGGAGTAATAATCACATCATGGGAACAAATTCTGGCCACGTGAAGACTAAAATGTTATTGTTAAATGTATTTTCAGTGTTATTCCTTTTGTATAATGTATAATATTTTGTGAAGTCAGAGTATGTTGTACATGTGTTTTGAGGAGAGATATGGGATGAGCTATATTTGGCTAAGGATTATGTGTGCAATGCAACATGTTCCACTGATGCAAAGGTTTTCCAATAATGTATACATCGATTGAGGTGCTGTATTCTTTATAAGGAAAGGAATGTTTTTCACTGATGCATATGTACCAAGAATGTATATACTACAGGACAGTTTTCTTTCTATGGAAAGTGGATTGTGCCACATGTAAGCATGAGGCATACGTTCCATTTTAAACATAAGCAACATATTTTTCTACCTTACAAGAAATTTGCAAGTTCCTCAGTGGTATAAGCATACAGAGAAACACATATACAGATGGCATGAGTTAAGGGAGTGGAAGGAGAGGGGGAGAGAGGAAAGAGATGGGGAGAGATGACAGAGAGGGAAACAGAGAAATCTAAAATGAAGACAACCTCTCCTGTAACCTTCCTCTACTATGCCCCTTTCTACGGTGGCCTAGAAGTGCAAAACAAACTTTGTTTTCGGAAATGTTATTGTGTTTTCTAACTTGTTAATTTGTTTTAGTCTTTCCATTGCGTTCATAAATTTGTTGTTTTGTTTTCAGAATCGTGGTTTGTTTTGCACTTCTCGGCCACCATACGTTTCTCTCCTATGCTGACATGTAATAAAATAAGAAATAAAGAGATCTCTCGGCAAAGTAACTGGTGTTGCTTCCGTGATTCAACCATAATGGGGAAAAGCTTAATTTTCAAGTCTACGCCACGATATTTCGTTTTTTTTCCCTGAATGTCAAAAACCTTGTTAAAAATATTTTGATTATGCTTATTAAAGTTAAATTCTCTGAAAGCAATATTATTATCAAATTTTGCTTTTCAAGTAACTTGATCTTGTTTAAGCAATTTTTTTTTTTTTTTTTTACCATTATTAATGCAGTATATGCTGAAGCCACTGAAAGCATCAGCCAAATGCATAAATGGGAATTCTGTGTTGTGCTGAACATTTGTTTAAAAACCAATGGCTATGCACTGCTATCATTAATAGTAAAATTATTAAACGGGTCCTATTATGCCCGTTTACAAAGTCTTGGTTTTGTTTTTGGGGTGTACTAGAATGTCCTTTAAAAAAAAAAAACTTTTTTACACTATTTAATCATGATATTTGTCGGAAATCTATGGTAATACAAACAGTAATCGATCACAAAACCATGGTTAATTTTACTAAGGGGTAGTGAACAGCCTTACAAAAGCAAGAGCTTACAAAATCTATAGTAAACATTATATCAACACTAATCTTGGCAGGCGAGCGTAGCAACTATTTAATTGGAACTGTTATTAGAAAACGCAACTACAAATAATAAGGCATACTTACAAGTTGTGATCCACAAACAACAGATTGTCCCGACAAAGTGGGAACTGCTCCATTTCAGGAGAAGCTTTTGTGTGTAGCCTGCATTCTGGTTCTGGAAGCTGTAAACTTTGGGATTATAATGTTCAAGAACAGTTTCAAATTAATTTTAACCACTAAGTTCGTTAGCCTTAGGAAGGTCAAACAAATGAGTTGTGGAAAAAACAGTGTCTCTTTAACATAGCAGCAGGCCTCGTCCGCTTTTTTGCGTATTCCGTGGGCGGGGACTATTTAAATGAGTAACATTATGACTTCACAAAGCCTGGAAAAAACGTGTCGTTGTCCAAACGTGCCTTTCATTGTAGTTCTTGGAAAGTGCATTCTGTTGAATAAAATATCTCCCTTTGGAATAGATTATGAGCTTTGTAATCTCTTGCAGATCTTTTTTATGCTCAAACAGCAACATTACACACTAACTAAAGTGAAAAAGCATTATAGGACCCCTTTAATGAGCAAAAAAAAAAAAAATCACAGATACTGCATGTCAGAATAAAAACTAATTGTACAATTACTAGGGGTGTAACAATATATCGTGTTACAATATATCGCAATACAAAAATGCAACAATATGTATCATGGATAGTGACAATATGTATTTAAGTTTACAGAGTTTTAGTGTCAGTACTACATTAAACTACTATATAATGTTGAATATAATGTATAATAATGCAATGTGGGAATATTTATGGGTCTTGATAATGCCAAATGTCTTATGTTACCAGTAAAAAGTGGCTTATATTATTTTAAATATATCTAGTTTGTGACAGAGTGCAAGCATATTCATCTAAAATAATTCTGTATTTTCAGATTCAAAATCATCAATGTTATTATTCTGGGTTAACCATTTTCCTGTGCACTGGGTTACCAGCACCAAGACCAAGCCTATTCATTTCCACCCATTCATGTAATACCAAATTTTGTATTTTAATCAACAGTAAAAAAAAATTGTTAAACTTTTACCATATGTCTTGGAGTATCGCAACAGTATCGTATTGTGAGCTCAGTATCGTGATGTATATCAAATCGTGACATGAAGGTATCATTACACCCCTAACAATTGCAAGTGAAAGTTATTTTGCTGGATCTCACCAATGAGTGGCACATTCTCTGAAGGAGGCATGCTCTCCGCGACCAGAAGCTGAAAGACGGTAAGGGCTAGTAACACTGTGACCCCTAAAGACACTTTCTCTCCAGAGTCGGCTGGCAGGTAGAAGCCCAGTGGAGCCAAGAAGGAGATCATCATGCAGGGAATGAGCAGATTGAAGATATAAAAGGAAGCTCTTCTCTTCAGGTGAAGTGTGTAGGTGATATCTGGGTAGGGGTCTGAGCAGCAGCCATAGAGAATAACGTTCTTCTTAGCAGGCATTCCCAGAACCTGCCACTCTACATTCTCCACAAAGTCAGAGAGATCAGCACTGTCCAGGGCAATGTGAAGGTCCATCTGGTTGCCATTGTGGGTCCAAGAGCCAAAGGTGAGGCGGCACTGCTGGGCATCAAAAGGGAAAAAAGACACATCCACTTTGCAAGAGCTCTTGGATATTGCCGGCTGGTCCCACATAATCTGGCCATCATGGCGGATCACCACATTGGTCTCCATAGAGCTGGAGAACTGGTCATCTGCACTGGAGGGCAGAAAGTGGAAATCAATAAAATCATTGTCATAGTCAGCACTTTTCTACTTTTCATAACCCTAATTAAAACTAAAAATGAATGCATGAATCATCTGATTATCATGTCCATAATTAACATATTCACCTGAAGTTCCTTCTTACTGGTGACTAGTCTAACACTGCAAAAAAATAATTTTCTTAACTGTCTTTTTGTCTTGTTTTCCAGAAAATATATATATAAAAAAAAAAATCTAAACATCCAACATAACAAGATAAATATAAAAATGTTATAAAATAAGAAATATAAAAAATTAATATTTTTAACATCTGTATTTTTTGTTAATGTATGCTTAAAACAAGCACGCGCACACACAGTATATATATATTGGTCAATTGGATTAAAAAATGTGGAGTTGCAAATATAATAATCAGTAATACTGATCTTACTTAGGTACATTTAAATATTTTTACAAGACAAAAATGCTGATTTAGGAAATTACTTTTTGCAGAGGAGACAAATAAACACACACAAACACACACATACATATATATATATGTATGTGTGTGTGTGTGAGTGTGTGTGTGTTTGTGTGTGTGTGTGTTTGTGTATGAAAAATAATGAGTTAAGACTGACAACACTGTAGTGCAGTTTGTTATGAGAAGAAAATTACTCTACGTTCCCATGAACAAGCAGTTCTTAAGAATGTACAGCATTTGCAACAACAAAGTGATGACAGGACATGACATACAATTTGTGGCTGAATCGATGAAACCCAATACCAATCCGACCTACTTGTTATATAGGACAATATCGGGTCTCCATACATAACTACTAGGTATACGGATGGTATCAAGCCCATCGTAGTCTGTCTTATTCCAGGTGAGGTAGGCATCAAACCACACCTGACGAATCCACAAATATGTTGTGAGGATCTGGTTTCTTTCATCCTAGAAAATAAAGACGGATTTCACAATATAATAAATACATTAATATTATATTAATATTATATAATAATATTAACAAATAAAATCCAATCAGAAAAATAAATATCAAAATCAGTTAAAAATAGCTACAATTGTGACATTATATTTGTCACTAATTGATTGAAAAACATATTAAATGCAATTTATACAGACAATAGTTGTATGAATGATGACCATGCTTTCAGTTTAGGAATTACAAGGCATTTTATTATTTTATGGGGCATAAAGTTAAAAATGTCTGTGTGGTATAACTGTCCAAAGATTGTATAAAAAAAAAATACAAAAAAAATTCAAAACTTGGATCAAGTTTTGCATAATCTTTAATTAAAGTTCTTAAACAGATAAACAGTTTTGTTGTAAAATGAAAAAAGAAAAAGACGTCACCGATGTCACCGAAAAAGATGTAGCTAGGCACAATTTAAAATCATTAAAAAAGGTTGTTAATTTTTTTTTTAGATATTCAAAACCATATGATACCAACATGAATACAAATATTACATTTCTTAGCACATTTGTTTTAATATATTTAATGCGAGACAACAAGCTAAACCATTTTCTCTCTCTCATGTTCTGAGCCAGAAATCTATAATCTATATTCTGAATTTTTTTACAGAGGGGGTTGACCACATATCATTGTTTGGTTTATATAACATTTTATTCATAAAAACATGGTGAAAATCCTTTTTTTCCCCTGACTGTTGAAAGGATTTCCCTTTGTAAAAACTTTAAACTCGAATACATGAAAATGAAAACCTAATTCTGAACCTGGCTTCATCTAGTGTTCAGATTTCTGTTCTAAAACACTTGTAATACAAAAATAATAATTGCCTTACTGTATTAATTAACTGGGGAATATCCAGTATGATATTTAGTTTTACTCTATTCACATGCAGTAAAAGAAACAAAGTTGACGTATTTCCTCAGACAGCACAATTCAAAGGTAAAGAGCAAAGCAGTAAAATGAGACATCAAAAAGACAGATAGAGAATGAGAACGAATGTGTGATTGACCGAGAGTCATTACCATATCAATGATCTGGGAGAGGGTGATCTGCAAGGTGACGTTAATGATGTTGTCCGTGTCCTCCACAGGCCTCAATGCACTGGTGTAATTCACGAATAAATCATTCAGCAGCTTGAATGCATATTTCCCCTGGGCACACAAACACACTGCCGAAAAGGAAGAGGAAAGTGATTTAGATTTGGCCGATTTGTTTTATTTAGATCGATTGTAATCGGAATCCGCAGCAGCTCGAGTTCTTACCAGAACCAGGAGGTATGACCATATTAGCCCGGTTCTGTCAAAACTGCACTGGCTCCCTATTAAACATCGTATACATTTTAAAATATTGCTGACTACTTACAAAGCACTAAATGGTTTAGCTCCCCAGAGCTCTTAACGCATTATAGTCCTTCACGTCTACTGCGATCTCAAAATTCTGGCCAGTTGATAATACCTAGAATATCAAAATCAACTGCAGGCAGTAGATCCTTCTCCTATTTAGCACCTAAACTTTGGAACAGTCTTCCTAACATTGTCCAGGAAGCAGACACACTCTGTCAGTTTCAATCTAGACTAAAAACGCTTCTCTTTTACCTGGCATTCATATAGAACATTACATTTCTATTATTCAAAACAGTAAAATGATTACTAGGCTGCATAGATTAGGCCAGCCAGAACCGGGAACACTTCCTATAACACCTGATGTACTCGTTACATCATAAGAAAATGGCATCTACGCTAATGTTAGTCTTTCTGTTTATTCCGAGGTTTACTGAAGTCAGCCGGATCCAAGCCGTATTCAGATCAGATGGTGGACCTGCGCCTGGACTCATCCAGGACACATCCCTGAAGTGCCAGCCTCATCAGCCCTGTTGAGGCCTCATCGACACGACAGCCATCGGCACTGATCCACAACAAACTCGTCTCCATACCGGCGTGACTCCGACTTCCAATCAGATGGAAACTGGATAATATTCTGAATGTTCTGATCCAATCTGACTTCTGACCTATAATGCTGCCTGAATCATAATCATACACTGTTTGTTCATTGGCCAGAGGAGAACTGGCCCCGACTGAGCCTGGTTTCTCCCAAGGTTTTTTCTCCATTCTGTCACCTGATGGAGTTTTGGTTCCTTGCCACTGTTGCCTTGGCTTTTGGCTTGCTTAGTTGGAGACATTTAATATTCAACAATATTATTGATCTGCCTTACTTAAGGTGGGCGATGACGCAATTTTCTTCTAGAAACAAACTTTGTTGTATAATTTTCCTGTTATCACTGTGAAGCTGCTTTGATACAATCTGTATATTAAAAGCGCTTATATAAATAAAGGTGACTTGACTTGATTAATCAATTAAGACACAAAGTCAAACGGTGGTTCCTTGAGTATACTGAGTAAAACGGCTATCCTCACATCCTTAATGAGCTTGGTGGTTTGGGATGGAAAAGTTTGGTGAGTGTCTAAGGCTGATAAAGAATAATCTGAGCACTTGAGGCACCTAAGCTTATTTATGGCAACAAGCCCATCAGACCCTTTTTCATTTTATAGTCAGTGATGTCGCCCTCTCAATAATGATAATAATTCTGGACAAATACCACCACACCACTATTTTACTAGCATTTTATGTCTAAGAAAATTCAAATATTCCCTGTACTGATTTCCCAGATCCCCTTGATTCTTGCTGACACTTGGATTTGTCTGGCTGCCAGCTCAGGACGCCCCGATGAACGAGCATGCTTTATCAAAAAGTGCCAGTAGTAGGAGAGCTACAACAACCTTTCAAACTGCAGTCCATATATTTGACTGAACTATGGCCACACTGCATGCAGCAGGGGAACTCTAGTGAACAAGCACAGTTACTCAACTACCCCTCCTGTTCTCTGAGGATGAGAGTGGTCAGCGCTTTCACTGGCGAATCAATTCACTTCAAGTGCCAGACAAAATAGCGCTCTAATGAAAGTTAAAAATGGAGGCTGTGGTGTGAAAAGGATGTGTGAGATCCAGCTGGCAGCGCTGCTGTCCTGCAGCATGAACTGGGCAGCAAGTGTTCAGAAAGTATCAAATTCTTGTGTCCAAAAACACTGGTGTCAAAGTTGCTTCTTTAGACAAAATGCAAAAATGCTTCAAGGACTCTGTGGGTCATATATTTGGTTGCTATTTGGGCAACTGCCATAGATAGAAATAAACTTTTAAGACAGTAAATTTAAATAATACATGCGGCACATTACAAGTTATTAAAGTTTCCTAGTGTGTGGAAACCAGGAACCAATCACAGGAGTTCCATTTTTGCATAATTAATAACAATAGAAAAAAAGCACCTACAAAGGGAATTAAATAGAAATTCCGGGTAATACCGGGACTGCTGGTCTTTACATGCCTCTATGGAATTATAAACGTTTATAATATAAAGTTTTATATTTATTTAAATAAGTGTATTATTTAAGAATTCACATTTATGTGACTAAATCTACCAAAAAAAACAGACAGACAAAAACATAATCTCAACAGCAAATTAAATATAAACTCTGGGACCAAAAGTTGCAATTATTAAAAAAATAATCATAAATACACAGAAACACTTAGCCTATCGCCAGTATAGGGGTCAATGACGTATATAGATTTTCGACAGGCCAATTTTAAAATACAAAAAATAATATATATTGCAATTGTTCAAACATTAAGAATGCTGCGTACACATAAATTCATATTAACATTTTAAATTAAGGTATTTTAGTGGGGGTTTTTTTCATTTAGATGAATTGGCAGTAGCCTCAAAAAAATGTCAATTAATTTCCTTACCCTGCTTAGCTTTTTTTTAAAAGTTCTCCGTAATTAAAATGTTTAGAAATAAAGTTTTTGCATTTTTTTTGTTCACTTAAGAATACTGTATTAGTGATTCATATTTCAGCCACAGAAATTAGCCTAGATTTTATTTTTAATTTAATACAGTTATTGATATTATTGGTCATGCCACATGATAAGTGGTCGCTCCAAATGACAAGAGACTTCTATTTAAATCTATTTAAATAGATCAATAAACAAATTTCATACAAAAAAAAAAGATTTAAACCAGATTTTATTAAAATTTCACTGAATTTTCATGAACAAATCTTTTATAAAAAAAATTGTTATATAAAAATCACATCGCGCAAACATAAGTGCAACATTTCATTTAACTTGACAGAATTTTTTTCTAACACACACACACACACATACATATATATATATATATATATATAAATGCAGGTATTGGATACAGGTAAAGTTTGGGGTCAGTATTTTTTTTTAAGTAATTAATACTTTTATTGATCAAGGACACACATTACATTGATCAAAAGTGACAGTAAAAGACATTTAATGTTACAAAAGACTGTATTTCAAATAAATGTTGTTCTTTTGTTCATTCTATTCATCAAAGAATCCTGACAAATAAAATGCATCACAGTTTCCAAAAAAAATATGATATGAAAACTGATAATATGAAACTGATAATAATCAGAAATGTTTCTTGAGCAGCAAATCAGCATATTCAAATGATTTCTGAAGGATCTTGTGACACTGAAGACTGGAGTAATGATGCTGAAAATTCAGCTTTGATCACAGGAATAAATTTCAGTTTACTATATATTCCCATAGAAAGGTGTAACTCCACTCTTGCTGCAGGGTCAGAATTATCTGCCTATGGCCAGCAGTTTTTACTTTGCTTGGTAAAATCTGGTAAAAATCTGATTAAATAGATTCAAATCGTTATTATTTATTTATTTATTTATTTATAAGGTACTAATAAATGCACAATATCCAAACTGAAATTATGTGCTCTAAATTATTTATTTAGCATTTTTCTCATATTGTACAAAGATTCAACATAAATTGTCTGAATTTTTTTTATGTATTTTTTTATGTAAATTGCATTAAAAAATGATACTAAAAGTACTTTATGTGTATAAACCATCAACTGAATATAAAAGCACAAAACCTGCCAATCTAGGACATATATCATTCATGGAAAACACTCTGCAGTGGTAGCACCACATGATATTTTCAAATTCAGTCGAAATTTACAGGCACAGAATTGGCCACCTAAACAAAACAAGCTATCCTCCCACAAAAAGTAAATACATATATATATATATATATATATATATATATATATATATATATATATATATATATATATTGTAGAAATAACTTAATATTCATTGTTGTTGTTTTTCACAACACATGATATCCAAAATGTGGTAACAATACCAGCCATTAAAAAGGTAGTTTTTTTCCAAATTTGACAGAGTTACAAACCTGCTTGCTGCTTCCATGGGTCCTTGGCAAATTGGTATGATCCAATTTCCTGTCTTTGAATGGATTTGAAATAAAAATCCCAAAGTGGTAGTTTCTTGATGGTCGATATCATAAAAATGGACATCTTCGGACAACGTTTGTTTGTATATTATGATGGAAATGTAAAACAAATGATTTGCAATTTTGTACAGGATTACAAAACATTTTGGAAATCATGCCAAATAATCGTGCCATTAAAATTAATTTCAAAGACGTTTCCAAAACAGCATTTATGGCCGGAATGTCGCACCACATGATATTTTGACACTTTAAATAACAGAAAAACTACAAATAACTAATGGTTTTTGACAATTTAAAGTGAATACAAACATGGGAGAGGTACATGTGGTAACTTGCATTTAAACCCTTTTTAGCTGATAAGAATACAAGTCCGATATCGGACAGAAAATTTAGGCGTCACTGACTCTACACTGACTCTAGACTAAGACACTATATAATGTCAGTTATATCAATAAGTAATATGATAAAAACCTAATTGGAAGCCTGAATAAACATTCGTAAAAAGAGCGCACCCTTACCTGGGATAAAACCAATGGTGGCAATCAAATGGAAAGAAGCCCAAATGACACGTGGATTCATTTTGTGGCGTGAATGAGGAATCAAAACTCTTCTGTGGTGTCGTGAAGGCAGATGCAGGATTTCTCAGACATTCCCATAGTTCAATACCGTATTGAGACCAAGCAGCAGCGCAAAATCCATGCGCAACTCGCGAGGCAAGAGAAGTGTCGTGTGGTAGTTAAGCGATGACGAAGAGTTTCACTACTAGCCTTGATACTGGAGTACTGGTAGTCGACTCGAGTGTCTGAAAAAATAAGTCTCGTGGTAGCTGTGGGAGCGTTGTGGTAGGCTACTTGTAGTAAACATGCGTGGGACTGAAGAGTGGAGACGAGAACTGAGAGGAAACTAAGACCACTTTTGAGGGAAAGTATCTATCTATCTCTCTATCTTCAGGTCGTATTTCTGCCGTTAAAGGTAGGACCTATCAAATACTTAGAAATTCTGCAACTTAGACTATTATGCTGATATGAATTTGTATGCATTTGTATGGGCTTTTTTTTTTTTACCCCACTATACATAAAAAAATACACAGAAATTTTTCTTTAGAAATTCAAATTATTTTATTCGTAGTTTTACATTTAAAAAAATGAAGCACATTCATGCACAGCAATACTCAGACAGCCGCAAACACGCACCCATTCAAAGAGCAGAATCTTAATTATCTGAAGCA
The DNA here is from genome assembly GCF_964197995.2 of Scardinius erythrophthalmus. Lineage (NCBI taxonomy): Eukaryota > Metazoa > Chordata > Actinopteri > Cypriniformes > Leuciscidae > Scardinius > Scardinius erythrophthalmus. The sequence continues at coordinate 24,176,906 of NC_138237.1, read as the reverse complement.
TAATCTGTCATAAACCAAGTTTAATGTTTACAATGTTTTTAGAAAATAAACCAAGCACATTACTAGAGGCAGGGGCATTTGTTGCGCAAAAAAAAAAAAAAAAAAACCTGAGGATGAAGGGTTCACATAATGCTGTAATGTAATTACATCAGCGAAACCCTATCCTAGTCAGAAGAGATGTCAGGTTGACTTTGATTAAAGTTTTATAAGGATCGCCAGTCACATATTGTTGAACACTTACGAAAAACAAAATATATTTCTATGAACTTTCTTTGATCAATAGCATTGAATTTTAGTTTTACATTAGGTAAACCTTTAACAATAAGGTTTTCCAGATCAACATGTTGAAAACCCTACAAAAATAGACATGTCCAAACCTTTATGTTTATTGTTGCCATATTTTTGTTGTGAGAGATTAGTTTTAAATAAATGCTTAATCTCTTCAAAAAAAAAAAAAAAAAAAAAACCTCATTACAGGCTGAGTAACCTTATCATTTACACAAAAGCACACTTGCAACTTATAGACTAAGGCAGTCCATGGGAACAATAAAAATACTGTACTTACAAAAGGTTACAACACATGGGCACACTAAGATTTAAAAACACTATGACTGAAAAGACGGTCAAAAGAAAACTCTCCTTTTTTTAAATGTCTTTATGAATTGTATAAGGTAGGCCCTAAATTCAACAATATTATATTTTAGCTTTGAATGGACCAGATGATACTTCAATGTAACTGAATAGAAAAATGTAGAGTTCTCATATCTGGCATTTTCCTTCTGAGTATCTTAGGCAGATTAAATCAACAGATGTATTCAAATAGATACTTTAATTATAAAAGACACTCTCACATCATGTCTATGACTACAAAACAGGATTTGAAAAAAAAAGAAAAAAAAAAGCTCCTACACAAACACACAAAGGAATGCTTTATTCACAAGTATTGTGCCTAAATATGCATCAAAAGTTCAACCACGGCCTGAAACAGCCATATAATTGGAGTGCTGAAGGTAATTCCACTCAAGACTCAAGTTACTTCTGCATAACTGATCGAGAAACCTATATCTTGATATTCAGTGACTGATAACATACTCTTGCAGGTAAGACTGAGTAAGGCTGCGGAGTTCCTCTAAAGCATAGTCCTCTGGCATGGGTAGACGTCCAATGTGTGGAGCAAGCTGGCAAAGAGGGATGTGTCGGGGATCCGGGGTGCCTTCACCACCCTGCTGGAGACTCAAAACCACTCGGAGGATGTTAGCCACACGTTTGGCCATCTCTATAAGGCAAGAGAAAACCAAGGTTACAATTCTACAGTAATTGTGAGGATTCATATTGTTAATCAATCCAATAAAGGTTTTCTAGCCGGTCCCATAAATTAACAAAGAAAACTATTTAAACTAGCTTTTCAGCAACATTATTTCAGTATAATTTTCCAACAAAACAGAGGAAAAGAATTTCAGACCTGATTGGGCAAGTCTGTCTTTAGCTTTGGAGCAGGGGAGGAGCTCTATTCTCCCACAGAGAGACGTCACCTCTGTATGCAGTCGCTCCAGCGCATAACCTGGGCTTTCAGCCTATAGATAGAAGATCACGTTAAACTTTGATTCTACTGAAGCAACATACTTTCCTGAAGCAGCAGCAGGTTACCTGTTGGATGTCCTGCAGTGTCTGGATGACATGGATGTAATCAAGGTAGACCCGCCCAGATGTGTCCCAGCTCTGAATCTGAACACTGCGCTCTGGCATTGCCAACCCCTCCAGGAATTCCAACAGGTACTTATGATTATCATTAATTATGCAGTCTATGGAATTATAAAAGACAGGAAGACAGGAAGATAGCATTAGGCCGGTTTTCAGGGCAGGCATGCATTTAACTTTTACAGAAAGTTCTATACAGCAAATATGTTAAGTGCCGGGACTCCCGATGCTGCCTTGGAATCGCGTTCTGGAGGGAGTAAACCTCGTTTGAAATCGCATTCAGGGGTTAGGATGGTCAGAGTACCGGCAACATGCGATAAGTGCGATAAGGTGCCCACTTCGAGCACTGCATTAAAGCCTATATTTCAAAAGATTGGTGTGAAAGGGGAAAAAAAGGCTCAGCGACAAAGCTTCTTATGAGATGGTCACTCAAGACTTTGAACATGCAGCTTTTTTCAGACACTGCAACAGCTGATATGACGTTACACTCTGCGGCATCTTTTTTAGAAACAAATTCAGCAAATCCAATATGTAAAAAAAAAAAAAAAAAAAAAAACTCCACAATACTCCACTTTTCTGCAACACTCATGCCATCACGGATTCATCTTTTAGTGGTCACACGTCTTCACATAATGCAAATTCGCAGATGAGTTAATCAAACCCCAATTATTCAATGTGCCTGGTTTCCCATATCCTGTGTTTGCATGCATATGAATAGAAGTCAATGGGACGAAAAGTATAGTGTGACTGACTGTACAAGAAAGTTGCACTGTAAAAGACCAGTGTGAATACTTGTAGAAATTAATAAGCTTTGTTTATATTGTTGCACACACAAAACGTATTTGAGGCATAAATAGTTTGTGTGTGTTTTTGGCTTATTCTAACCTGAGGCCAGGTGCTGGATGACCAGCCGATGGCAGTGATTCCAGTGGCCGGCCTTGTAAAGGTGCAAGGCTTCACGATGTTTATCTCCCTCTCTGCAGGCACGGATGGCCTTGGCCTGATGGATCCACTGGATGGGAATCAGCAACTTTTCCATAAGAAATTGCTCCTTCTCCATGGACTCTTCTGTCTCCTCAAGGGGGCAGTGTAAGTTGAGCATCTCCCGCACTGCACTCTCTCTACGTCTGCACATAATTATATAAAATAGGAATCATCTTGTGTACTAGTGTTGTCAAAAGTACCGACTTCAGTACTGAAATTTAAAAAACTAAGCGCTCTTGAACAGATTCTTCAACACCTCTGATTGGCCGTTGTGTTCATACGTTCAACATACATGTCTGTAATTGGCTACAATGATCAACGCTTCAAAAACATGTCGTAAATTGATGTCCTTTGCGCTCTTCTTTGACGCTCTTCGGGAGCGTTTGAAAGCAGGCAGATCTACCAGTGGATCAGTCTATCAGCTGTTATATTAGGGATCCGCTGACAGACACCTGCTTTCAAACACTCCTGTGTGTATCTGTTTAAGTGCTTGGTGTAGATGTTCAACATGTTTTTGAAGAGTTGATCATTGTAGCCAATCACAGACAGATGTTTAGCGAGTGAACACAATGGCCAATCACAGACATGCATGTTGAGCGAGTGAAGAATGGCCAATGAGAGGCGTTTAAGAATCTGTTCAACAGCGCTCAAAATGCTAGAGCGAAATGCTGGTGCGGTCACATTTTAAAAAATTCAGTACCAACTTGATACCGAAGTCGGTACTTTTGACAACACTATCACGTATAGTCACTCAACTCATCCTAATATAAAACTATCACAAACTAAATGAGTACTCGGAACAGAGCCGTCATTTACCCAGAGTCAGGTATGTGCAGCAGCACGAAGATAGCCATCTCCCAAAATCCTGCACTCTCCAGCTGGGCAGCATAGCTGCTGTGCAGCAAGCCCTGGCATGAGATGGACAGGTGATTGTAGTTAAGAGCCTGCAACACGTTCCACAGGTGCCAGCACAGCCGGTAGTCCAGATGATCAGCAGTTACTGTGCTGGGATCAAGTAGCTGTTGTAGGCTGTAATGCCTTATGAGGGGGGAAATAGTATAAGAGCAAAATCAGCCTACATACATAGACAGCCTATGGACATCACCATCAAAGAAAAAACAGGAATCAAAGAGGACGTGATTACAAACCTGTCACTGTAAAGTTTAAGTAGGTGGAAGCAGATGTCATAGAGTGGCTTTTTGGATTCAGTCTCATCCATCTCTTCATCCAATCCCAACAACTCAAGTTCATCTACATAGGGAGGTAAAGGAGGGCAAGCATACCTTTTCACTTCCTCTGAACCCTGAAAAGCATACAAATACACCATTTTAAAATATATCATTTATTCACATACTCTTAAAGGGTTAGTTCACCCTAGTGAAAAAAAAAAAAAAAAATGCCGTCAACTACTCACCCTCATGACAAATGAACACAAACAAAGATCTTTTTAATGAAATCAGATTTCTGTCCCGCCATTTACAATACATGCAACTACCACTTTGCTGCCTCAAATTTCATAAAGAGATCGTAAAACTAATCCATATAAATCAAGTAGTTTAGTCCAAATTTCCTGAATGGACATGATCGCTTTATATTATGATCAGATTGAATTTAGGCTTTAATTCACATAAACCAGCTAACATAAACAGAAGCTCAACCATACATGCTTTCATTGGTTCTTGCTGAAGCTCAAACGTGCTGTGTAACACAAGAATGAACCTCATTGGTTCTCGCACGTCAAGAGAACATGCTCGAGCTTCTGTTTACCACAACCGATATGTGAGTTGATGAATGTTTTTTATGTGAATAAAAGCCTAAATTAAATCTGTTCAGGGGACTAAACCCCTCAATTAGTTTTACAATCTCTTTATGAATTTTTTGAAGCGTCAAATTGGTAATTGTGTACTGTCAATGGAGGGACAGAAAGCTCTCAGATTTCATTAAAAATATCTTAATTTGTGTTTCAAAGAATGAGTCTTATGGGTTTGGAACGACATGAGGGTGAGTCACTGACAGAATTAATTTTTGGGTGAACTACCCCTTTAAAGTCATTACACAGTTGATCAAGAATCAGTGGCATCTCTCAACAGGAAGGTGATAAAACATGGTCTTTAAGCAAGCTATGGTCTTGTTGTGAAAAGTTGCCATGGTAAGTAATTCTATTGGAGGTAAATATATTTTTTCAAAAACACTGACTGACAATAAACAAAAAAAAGTTGCCTAAGGGATTTTAATGTTTAAAACAACAACTTGTTCAAAAGTTTGGGGTTCAGTAAGATTATTATAATTTTTTAAAAATTTATTCAGCAAGGATTAATCAAATCTTACAAAAAAAAACGTGCATAAATTACAAAGGAAGCAAGTTAATGAGTTAAAAAGCAGTTCAATTTGCAACTTGGTAACATAGCTAATGTTAAGAATAAATGTTTCTTGAGCACCAAAGCAGCATATTAAGATTCACATTTTTATATATATATAAAGCCTTTTAAAAATATAATAACATTTCACAATATTACTGTTTTTACTGTATTTGTGATCAAATAAATGCAGCCTTGGTGAGCAGATGAGAAATTACAACAACAAAAAAAGAAACTAAAATAGCTTTCAAAAATTGTGTGATGTGAGGTACCTGAAATGCAGACTCATATTTGGCGAGAGCATCAGCTACAGATGCAGTGGGAGGCAGCATGTACCAGAGATGAACAGCAACACACCGCTTCCAGTCAAGCTCGGAGCACACGTTTATAACGCTGTCGGTTGACTGCCACACCTTTATTAAAATAAATTACAATAGGGCTGTACGAAAAGGCTTTATTTTTCTGCACTATATATTGCAATAAGAAATACTGGAATGTTTACCAGATGACTTGAATAGCTACAGTATATTTGGAAAGAATGAATCAGTTATTTTAACTGTTGTACTGTAAATGAAATTGAATATTTACTAAAAAGAAATTAAGATGTAAATATTAGTATTGTAATTTTAGAGGTGTCCTTTAAAATACAACTCTAAAATTATTACAACACTAATATTTACATCTTAATTTATTTATTTTCAAACATTAATCATAACAAGCTGTTTTGTAATAACTGGCCTCACACATTAAATTTACAAACTACTGCGCCCACTCTTTTACTTACTGGTTTGCCTGCAAGCAAAGCAACGATTCGCAGCCTCTCCTCTTCTATGAAGGAGTCTGTCTGCATCCTGTTCCAGTCAGTGAGCTGCAGAGCCAGTAGATCTCTACAAAACTGAGAGCCCACAGCCTGAGACAACATCAGTGAAAGGCGATGGTCCCCTATAAAGACACACAGACTTTGTTAGAACCACTAATGCTGCTAACTGCATTCAGAAAAAAATAGTGTACACTCACCACTCTTCTGGGACAGTTTGCAGGCCTTGCTTATGCAGTGGCCGGTAAGGTAACTGAATACAGCCTCAGCGTGGTTGCGCTGAAGAGCCCGGCCCACCTCCTCCTCTATACACTCGGCAGCACTTACAGAGAGCCAGTGTGAGAAGCTCCTCCGCCTCTCAAGCTGCTGCTGGTAGTCCGAGTATTGCTCAGTCTCCACGTCTCGGTCACCAAGACGACCCCACAGGGCAGCACACAAAGTCCAAATTTGCTGCCAATGGGCCAGACCAGCTAATGATGAAGATCAAAATTATTTATGATATATACTTTTATATAATAAAGCTGATTTTTCAGCATCATTACTCCAGTCTTTCAGTGTCACATGATTCTTCAGAAATCATTCTGATATGCTGATTTGGAGCTCAAGAAACATTTCTTATCATCAATGTTGGAAACAGTTGTGCTACTTAATATATTGGTGGAAACCCAATTTTTTTCCAGGACCCTTTGATGTATATAAAGTATAGAAACAGAACAGAACTATATGAAATTGAAATATTTTATAACACTAAATTATTTTACTGTCTCACACACACAAAAAAAAAAAAAAAAAAAAAAAAACTTCATACCATCCCCTCCTCCTGTTTCTTTGTTGACCTCCACAATCCATTCTGCATAACCATGCAGAGCATCCACTCCTCTCGCTGGCTGAATGAAAGGACAGGAGTCCTCTGTGTTGATTGTGCTGTGCTTTAGACTGATCTCCAGCGGCCTGTGGTAAAGAGCAAGGCTCTCAGCCGACTGCTTGTGCTCCAGGCCGACCACCTGCTCCATACGCACTTTAAACAGACTTTCAGTGATCCTGGTATGATGCAAATATGGGAAAATTACTTTGAGAAACATTCTGTCGCTCTTATAAGGTAAGTTTTATTTGTGATAATAAACTATGAAGAAGTTAAACTTACTGTTTGCTCTTGGTTGGTTTGGGTAAGAAGCCAAAACCCATGCTCTCTGCTGCCTGCTCCTTCATTGTTTCTGTGACACTAAGTTGATCTCCACAGTGCACCAGTGTCCAGTTGGGACCCCAGCCCACTCTGAAAGACCGGCCTCTGAACAGAGCCGCGTCCATCAGTAAACGGCCTTTCCCTACAGTTACGGAGCCCTCCAGAGGTACTGGCCCACCTAGCCTACGGGCCCCGACGGTCCGAAGCGTAGGTTCTGGAGTAGGGGCCGGCAACATGAAGGATGGACCCAATGATGGCCATGGGGCTTCAGACACCAGTGTCTTGCTAAGCTTCTGAGGTATTCCTCCAAAAGGAACCTCTGGGAACTGGGGAAAAAGCCCTCCACCTGCTGTGAACTTTGTTTGTAATAGGGCTCCGACTGCAATGGAAAAGCCGTAATATCAGACAGTGCACTTTGCACAAGTACAGTACATGAGAAAATAATGTTTTTGAAAGAAGTTTCGAATGCTCACCAATTCTGCATTTGTTTGTACAAAAAATACAGTAAAAACTAATATAGTGAAATTACAATTTTAAAAAAGTAACTTTTCCATTTGAAAACATTATTCCTGTGATGGCAAAGTTATTGTCATGCTGAAAAGCATCATGATTTCTACAAAAATTTAAAGGAGTACAGCTGTTTTCAACATTGATATGAGCCATTATTAATAATGGAGTACCAATAATATAAGCACCAAATATAATAATTATAATTGAGCACCAAATCAACATTTTAGAATGATTTCTGAAGAATCATTTGAACCTAAAGGACAGGAATAATGGTTGCTAAAAATTCAGCTTTGCCATCACAATAATAAACGAAACTTAAAATATAAAATTTTAATCAAACAGCTGGAGCATTGGTGAACAAGAGATTTTGTTTAAACACATTATAAACTATTAATTATTCCAAAACCTTCGACCGGTAATGTATGTAAACTGTATTTAATGAATTAGTGGCATACTTGATGGCCGACCAGGTCCAGAAAGCAAAACTTTGGGGGAAGCCACATCCAGTATGAGCTTTGAAGAACCATGCTCTTGAAACAAGTCACATTCATCATCCTCTGCAAAGAGAGAGGCCTTCATAATCTGTGTGGAACACAAATCAACATTACTAAAATATCAGAACGCAACGTATTTGCAATCGATGACTCAATTACACGCACGCTACCTGTAAGGTATGAGGGTTGATGCCCATGGAGGAAGCGATCTGGCTGGATGCGGACACGGGCTCATGCTCGACAGGAGTCTCAGATCTCAGCTTGTTCTCCTCCAAAGAAGTTCTCTCTCCATCCTCCTCACCCAAAACACTGTCCGCGGGGTGCTCTTGAGTAATGTCGGCCATGTCACTGTCCAACTCCGACACACGGCTGAGCAGCTCAAGTACAGCAGTACTCTACACATATGCACATAAAGAGATCAAGTCAAGTCTTTTGTTCTTGATCCGAGTGCAGAGTACAGTTCTGCATCATCATTAAACTGATGCTGACAGACCGTTAACCAACATTTTTAGCAAATACTTGGCAGGCATCGAGGATCTAGTTGCTGCCAAATCAAAACATTGCTATGAAGCATTATGTATTATCCATTAAATGTCCTGACACAAACATTTTATCTTTATTGTATGTTTATTTGTCAATGAAATACAAGACAAAATCAAAGATTCACACACTGTCTTTCATACATTTTATGTTTCACTGCTATACTTCAAAACATTCTGAAAGCCCACAGGCTCATATCTGTAGAATATCTCAGATCAACACACTTTTGACCATTGAATGTAATGTTACTCAAATCACCTGTTAAAAATAATGCTAAAATACATCTGGTCAAGCAAATTCTTTGCCCGTGTTCTACAAATATACTTTATATTTTGGCAATGACAAAACCAAGCATAATTAAATACACTAATAATAATAATAATAATAATAATAATAATTATAGGCTTATTCCACTTAAAACACATTCAGAATCACCCTTTTTTATTGTGTTTGAAAGTAAAAGTTTCATTTACTCAAGTGTAACAAATTATATTCCACTGACAAATGTAAGATCTAGTCTTTACACTCAAAGCACCTTCTAATTTCAACTGCTAAGGGGAACAGTCAGCTTTACAAACTATAAATATTAGATAAAAGCTCCCTTTGTTATATGAACTTCCTTTGTAAACTTATATTTAAAATATGCACAGCATTTCCATAACTTCCGATCTCTTTGCATCACAGCTGAAAAGCATTTGAACCACTAAAACTCTTTGCTCTCTCCCCGCTGCTAGTGTAGATCTGGACTGTGGGGGGCACAGCAGGTATGAGTGAACTTGAGTGGCCCCCGGAGACCAATGTGTGTCAGACTCAGTGCGTTCCTCAGTCTACCTGAGCCTGTGGCGCCATCTGCTGCTGGGTCAGTGGAAGCTGTGAGATCCCAGGGTGGCCTCCTGTCTTCAGCTTCTTCAGGTCCAGCTTGGCCGGGGGGGCTTCCTCTTCTTCATCAGAATCCTGCAGGCCATACTTTGAGAAGTGGGCCACCTGTAAAAGGAAATTTCAGTTACATTCTCACAATTAATTATACATGACAACAGATAACTGCAATACAAGACCGGTCAGAAAATAAAATGACGCAAGCAATGGAGCACTTGGTGTAGGCACTCATACCTCAAAGACCCAGGATCCAGTTTCGGGTCGGTACTCCAAGAACCGGGCACCTTGTTTGCGAGAGGCTGCCTCGAGCCGGCCCTCGTAGTTCATCTCATTCAGCCTCTCTAGACTCTTGATCTGACAGCACGTTGTCTTGTCATTGGGCCACACACCATCTAAAGTCACTTCAGCACGTCTGCATGTAACAGAAAACAATGTTATGTTGAACTAATAAGGAGAAGTGCTGTTTCAAAGACAGTGACAGAAGTGGTTGAGGATGCAAAACCAATCCAGATTCGAAAAGTGTGATTTAAATCTTGAATTGTATTGTGTAATACAATAGACTATTTGACTGGACATTGACTCCCCAAAATAATGTAGAAACAACAAATATGGTGTCTTTAAAACATTTGTGTAATGGCATATTTTTACTAAGCACTAGTAGTCTAGTATCACTGATACTGAACTTTTTTTAGCCATTTATTATTGCCATTCAACATTACAGTGTAATTGAAAGCTATCAATTTTAACATTTAGTTGGCTTTAATATGTGTGAACTTAAAGGTGAACTAAGTAACTTTTTTACCTTAACTGAACAGCTTCAGAGTCATTGGAATGGTTATATTACTTATTTCGGGTTGAATGGTGGTCGTTTCGCACCCCCCTGGTGCCCGTGAGCGGAAAATTCGCACTTGCAACTTTGAGACGACGGGCCGCCGGCAGCCGCGGCAGGAAGTATCGCGTGATATCAGGTCTCGCGATGTAAACAATTGCTTTACGGCCAAAAGAAATCTGCTCAAATACTGTCATTATTGCACTCCCTCACGCTGTCCGAACCCGAAGGAAGAATACGTTTTAAAGAATGTCCCATCTGCTTTGATGTCGTTGATCTACTAGCCTCTGGTGTCTGAGAATCACCAAAGAGTTTTTACAACAGTGTTGTCAAATATCTATTCTGAAGCTGTGGGGGAACTCTAGAGAGAAACCTGCGAGCAAAAAGCGAGAATACAGCGAAGAAATCCCGAAGCTACTGAGTGCTGCTTTAAAACTCTCTTCACATAAACCAATTGTAATAAAGGTCACATTTAGCTGTGCCTTTAATATATCAGGGCTCAACGCCAAGGTTTTTTTTATAACTGGCACACACGGGCCTGTTCAGATTTTTGCCTGCCCTGCTAAAATTCTCCAAAAAAAAATGTTGTTTTAGTTGCAAACAATGCTTTGAGATTGTCAGGTAGGTCTAACAGGTTACTGAGGTATACAGAAACTGAATAATCAAACACTGCATAGTCTTCACTGAATAAATTATAAATTGAATATAGATTAATCCATATTAAAGCTACAAAAGTTATTCAGTCAAGAGCAGCGAGTGATTTTCTCTTTGTCTTTTGTTCTTTTATTAAAGGGCACCTATTATGCAAAATTCATTTTTACATGGTGTTTGAGCATAAATGTGTGTTGTCAGTGTGTGAGCAAAACCACCCTAGAATGCTAAAAATCCACCCAGTGGTTTTTTACAATCTCAATAAATCATAAGCACTGTCTCAGAATGAGCTGTTCTCAGATTCGGCGCAATGTGACGTAGAATTGAGCAGGCCCCTCCCAGAACTGTTGAGTGACACTTCAGTTTGAGCATAGACCCGCCCTGGGTGAGCTGGACACGAGTCCGCCATTGTTCGACGCTTGAGCAGCTGTAGACAAGAATGTCTCCAAAGCAATTGAGGTGTGTTGTTGATGGATGTAAGAATGAACATAGCAGTCTTCATTTACTCCTGTTGTTACTCAAGGATGGATCTGTACTGTTCGTGATCCAGCTTACACTCTCCGGAGCAACAGGCCTAACGTGACTGGACACTGAAGAAATGAAAGTGCGAGCGCGCACTTTATGACAGCTCTTCGAGTCATTTTACGGATATAAGGTTTACCAGTTTATTTAGCACCCACTGAAAAGGTGTGTATATTTGTTTACTGTTAGTTGTAACGAGTTTGTGTACTTCGCTGTGTATGTTGGTGATAATGAAAGGGAGAGAGAGAGAGAGAGTTTATGGATAAGACTTTAATGCACACTTCTTATACTATGTTTATTCAGCTCTTACAGAGATTCTCTGGAGTAAAACTAACACTCATCTTTTGTGTGATGTAAAATAAACTTCACTGAACTCGTCAGTATATTTTGGTCATCATTCGGACGGGTTTTGCTACAGCAGGCTTGTATTAGTGGATAAAAGCAGATGACAAATAAGTTATAACCATAATTAAACTAAACTATACCTGTTCTATGTCCATACAGCATATGTTCTCTGGCTCTGTGGGCATTATTGTCCGAGTCCGAGTCGAAATGAACACCGCAACTGAGAGTTTCTGTTCTGATATTATCAGATGAGATTGTCCTGACTGAAGCGCAAGCTTGTGAGGCTCCGCCCCCTGTGCCGTGCAGCAGCAGTTAATTTGCATTTAAAGGGCACACACTAAAACAGCGTGTTTTTCTGAGCCCCAAAAAATGACAATTTAAACATGCTGTAAAAAATGATCTGTTGGTTATTTTGAGCTAAAACTTCACATACATACTCTGGGGACATCAGAGACTTATTTTACATCTTGTGAAAAGAGTCATAATAGGTGCCCTTTAACCCTCTGGAGTCTGAGCGGTTTTCTGGGCCCTTGAGATGTTCTGACATGCTCTTACATTTGTGCTTTTTTCAGTTGCTTATAAACATATTAATGGCAAAGGTGTAAATTCACTCTATAAAGCACAAACAGGGCTACCATAATATGTGAGCCACGTGTATGTACATGTTTTAATTTTTGAGAGAATAATGTTTATGCGTGGATATTGAAAAAACTAAAAACTAAAATTTCTGAATTAAGGCCACAAAACACATAGTAAATATGTGTCAATAAGACTTTTGACCAATGGATGTCGTCGCCTATAGTTTTTTCTTCAAAATTATGTGAAAATAGTCTTGCTTTATCGTTCAAATAAAACCATACATTGATTTAAATTGATGTAAAACAGGTTTTGCTTGGAAAGCCAATATGCGAGGGGGCGTGAAGGAGGAGTGGTTTTCACCTGAATTACCACCCACTCTGCATAATGATGAGCCATTCACACAGGTGTGAAACTGGCTGAGCCACAATGCTTGGACAAAAGATATTTAGAAGAAGACTTATATTGACCATTTAAGATTTTGCTTACATCTATCTTGTACATATGTTGTGCTATTTTATTAAAAAGGTTACAATTACAACAATAATTACAATTTCAACAATATTTCAAGTGTACTCTTTCTTTGTAAAAAAAGAGAAAGATTATAGGCCTACATTTTATCTATGTATTCATTACTTTGAATATAGCCAACATTGGAACAGCTAACATCTTAGTTGATGACTTTATTTTTGACAAAAATATTAGGCTATTTTATATATAGAAATTGCTAAACAAAAGCTTATTTGATGAGGCAGTATATTCTACAGTAAAAACTGTACCCAAATCTACTAAACAAAATGTTGTCTTTCATATTTCGCCTGACTGTAAAGTTGTTTTCATGAAATATTAGGGCATATAAATGTTAATTTGCAGTTTACGTTGCTTATACAAATAGCCAACATTTTATTTCAACATATTTCAGTCGATTTTTACTCATCTCAGTATAGCAATACAGTTTGCTAAAACATCATCATTCGTTGACGATAGGCTTATTTACTTTAAATCCAGGAAAGTTGTTAATGAAAAAATTATTAAAATTAAGATACAATTGATACAAAACGAAATTCGTTTTAAAGAAAGGATTTGTACTTTCTGTTTTGAGGTCTCTGTGAAAGTTTGAAAGTCTTTTAGTGTTTTTTTTTTTAGAGCTCGCGTCCATAATGGAGAAAAAACAGAGCGCATGCCGTTCATTCGTCAATAAACAGAAACCCGAGAAGGAAAAACTTACTAGTATTCCTCAGCTGTATTCCTCGTATTCCTCATTATTCCTCACAGCGCTGCAAGACGGTGTAAGCAAGTAATGTTCTGAATAAACTTGTGTTTTGGTTTTCTCGAGCTGATGGGGGCGTTCACAGGATTGCGCGGATTACCTCAGCCATTTGCGTTTGAATAGCGCACGCTCTCCGTGGGCGGAGTCACATTACATTTGAATTAGCTCTAATTAGGTCGACTGGAATCGCTCTCTTTTAATACAGATTTCACAAGATGAGAATATTTGTTTTTTATATAAATTACTTCATTTAAAAGAAGAGATTTCAAGCTTCATAAAGACATATATCACTTGTATGTGTGAGAAGTATTCACTGAGTTATGGTTCATTTTCGGACGCGTTTCAGAATGGACTACACGGACAGAGAGAAGGCAGAACTCGCTTCGTGTTAATTTTTCTTTATTTGTCGAAAAGCACAACACTATGTTTTTATTGTGAGTATACACAAAAATAATACACATTTAACAGAATCGATTGATGTATGGAACTCCTATGGAAAATCAAAGTCAACAGAGTATTCATGAGTTTCTTTTACACTGATAAAAAAAAAGCGAGCTGGTATCGCCGGCGATACCGTCGACCTCAGGGGGTTAACATTAATGACAGACAGCAGCAAGTTTATTAGGCTGCTGCCACTTTAAGACAAGAAGTGGATCTGACACACTTCCTATTTTTTCAGACAAGTCTTTACACTTTTTATTCATTCTCTTTACATTCTTCTTGAAAGAGAACTCAACGCGGTACAGACACATAGTCTTTGGGTCTTAATCGCACCGCTACAGATTTGAGCTCTTTTTGCATCTTATCGTGCTTGAATCGTTTAATAGCACTTGAATGAAAGATAGCCTAATCATATACTGTAGATCAGTCAAAGGACAACAGAAAAAAAGGATGATTCGTTAATTGCATTTAATATTTTTAACGTGTTAAACTGAGAAAAACAATATCGCAAAATTAATGTGTTAATTTTAACAGCCCAAAATTACTTGTAGGCCTGTATAAAAAATAAATCTAATTGGCATAAAAACACAGTATTCATAGATTCGTAGAATGGGCAACAGCGTCGCGTTTTTACTTTGCAGCAGCGCTAATATTTATTTAATGAAAAACATGCAGCGCTAATATTTATTTAATGAAATTATAGCCTTTTGAAGTTTAATAAATCACAGTAGGCTGTATCTTGATTTCTGTTTTTCCATTCCCAAATTTAAGACCAATTAACCTGTTAAGCTGCAACCCCTCTTTTGAAAAATCCCCAGAAATGACATACCCAAACTGAAACAGATACAGTTCATGAACCCTTTGTACTAAAAGCACAAGTATGGTCTCATTTGAAAGCTGACACCTGGCAGTTTATTGTAAATGTAGAATTAATTATTGTCATAATGAAAAAAAATGTTATAAATAGCTTCAAAGTTTTGTAAAATTATTAGAAATTATTTTTTATGAAACATCCTCATGAAAATAAAATTGAAGTTGGCACTGGAGCAATCTAGAAATGCACTACAACTAAAGTCACGTCTAAACATTTTATGTTTAAAATCTGAAGATAATAAGTCCAAAACTCCGTATTTAGTTAAATGTTTTTCAAGACCATGTCATGTGACTTTATTTTAATTTGACGCTAAAATGCTACTGATGTTTATTGCCATCTTCTAAGCATCTATCCAGTATATTGTCTCTATTGTTTTGTGGTGCAAACGATCACCATTCAGTCTCAGTCTCCCCCTGCACACATTCACACCTCTCCAGCCTGGTTATGGCTCGAAATATGCATTTCTTTTGTCTGCATTATAGTTACTAACAACTGGCTATTCACATGCTATTCATAGGGTTTCAGTGCATAATTTCTTTTCTCAAAGTTCACCCCACATTTTAAACTGTATCAAATGCATTTTTTGAATAAAGAAACATTTCAGTAAGCGTTCAAAAAATCATAAAAGTATAACTGCTAGGTTGCAGGTGCACCAAGTGCTAGCTAGCATGTTAGCTTAGCACACCATCAATACACGACAATTTATGAGATTAAAACCATGTTTGTGCTTATAAACTTACTTTATAAAGCAAATCGAGTATTTTAAATAATCTTCTGTGATCTAATTTGGCTTCAGATAAAAAAATCAGACAGAAAATATACTATTGGTATAGCATTCTGCACAATGATTCTATATAGATTAGCATTACATTATAAATATAATCTATTATTATGGAAATACCTGGCATGGCTTGAAAAACACAGGTAACTCAAATATCATAGCAAACATGTTTATTGTCTTCAAAACGTCTGTATCTGCATGTCTTGTTAGCTTTGTGTGTATCAGTGACGCCGAATGTCACATGATTATGGCACTTCTTCATGTGTTCTATATATGGACTAAAACTGTGCACAGGGCGGCGAGGGCGCCCTCAGGCTATTGGTATGAATTGAAAACACAGTATCAGAGTTATGCATTCGCTTATAATGATTACGCCCGTTTCACACATACTCCGTTTGCAGTGCGTATGCGGTGCGTATTTTTTTTCCGTACCCATGTTAACAGGTTAGAGCTTTCACACTGCACACGGATGCAGTCCGGCGATCCGTTCCAGTTGCGGTGCGTATACAGCAGTGCAGCGATCGTTTCCGCACCGAGTCTATTTTTGCTGTGCTGCACGCGCTGAATTAAAGTGACAGTGCATGTTTCGTGGTCAAAATGAACACAGATTGACCTAAAAATGTAGCAATTTCACCATAAATGCGATTAATTAAATAAAATTTAGTAATCTCAACATAAATGTATTTAAATACTTTTTTTTCACTTTAAGACCGGGGTAAAGCAAGGAAAGCTACAATTTACCTCAACAAGGTGACATAATGAACAACACTTGTCTCATTCGTGGAGGTGGAAAAACAAGTTCTTAGTGATATGCAAGATTTATTGTATTCAAATTTAAATGAAAAAGAAAAGGCATGAGAGTCGGCTGTTTTTGTCAATTTTAAGTTTTAATTTAAAATGTTTGCGATTTAATATAAAGTACATGGTTAAATATTTGCCCACTTGCTTGAGCAACTTAATATAAGTAAAAGTAATCCATTGAATAATAGGCTGACGTTGTTTAAATTGTGTATAAACGTGCGTCTGTTAAAGAGTGTATATGCGTACAAAGACAATCGGAATGCTGAGACGTTAAGATCGGGGTAAATCAAGGGAAAATACCATTTACTTCAATAAGACAACATAATGAACAACACTCGTCTCATTTGTTGAGGTGGAAAAACAAGTTATTAGTGACATGCAAGATTTATTGTATAAAGATTTAAATTATGCAAAAGAAAGGCAAGGGTATGAGTCTGCTGTTTTTGTCAATTTTAAGTTTTAATTTAAAATGTAGGCTATGCGATTTTAATAGTATAGCCTACATGGTAAAACATTTTTACCACTTGCTTGAGCAACTTAATATATAATTATATAGAAGTAATGCTTTTAATAATATGTTGTTTAAATTGTGTTTAAACGTGAATACGTCTATTAAACAGTGTATATGTGTACAAAGAGAATCGCAATGCTGACAAAAAAAAACTTTTTTAAAATAAAAGTTGCTGATAACTTCTGGATTTGAAATACAAATAGTGAGTATGTATTCGTGGTATAACAGCAGCGAATCAGTTACGCACTGCAAACGCAGCATATGTGAAAGCACTATTGCGCCTGCTGCTCCTGCACTGCATACGCACTGCAACACGCACCGCATATGCACTGCACACGGAGTATGTGTGAAACGGGCGTTACATCGACGCATTTGGGTATAAATTCAATAAATATTATTCCTGTCTATAGAAATCTGATGTAAACCTATGAGAATATATCAATATTTCTCCAAATCTGCACATTTTTGAGCTAAAGCCCTGAAGGACGTTGTTTTGTGTATCGCTGTCATGACGACAGCACGGGAGTTTTTTATGAATGAAAGCGGCTGACGCGCATAATTCATATCAAAGGTATCGACTCATTTTTTCATTTCATAACTCCTGACACAAATTAAGAAATAACTGTCGCTATGAGTTTCTCAGAATACAATAGTGGTCAAATACTGAAACTTGAGTCTCATATCTTTTTAATGATGTATAGTGTGTCAAGGTATAACATTAAATCTGATAGTAAATTTGAACTAAATAAAAAAAAAACGCTTCAGTGCGCCGACGCACTGGTGAGGCTTAACAGGTTAAATAGATAATCAAGAAGTTTGTTTTACCATTTGAGAATTTTTATGATCTTTGATTTAAAAAAACTAAAATGACATTCCAAGGACCCGCAGGGAGCCCTTTAAGTCACAAACATGCAGCACGCTTCAAAATACATTTACATTTTGAACATCTATTTTAAAGTCACAAATGCAAGTGTAACGCTTACAATGTTGAATCCTGAGATTACCTGTTTAGTCCCTCTCCAACAGGAGGCTTGTCTTTGTCATCAGGGTACACGATTATCTCCTTACGCCGGAAGTACACAATCTCATCCAGGTTCATGTTGGTAAGATTCACCTCACCAGGGAAGAAAACGGACCCATAGCCTGCAAAACCACAACAACAAAGCATTGTTATGTCATGCTCCACTGGTGGGCTACTTGGAAGATCATTTGTTCTTTTGCATGGTAATGCTTCAAGCAATAGTTTTACCCTTTCTGCCAACAGTGAAGTTCTCCAAAATACACTCCCCGTTTTCATTCAACATCTTTCCCAGCTCTTCCATCGATGGGATGGTGTAGTAGCCTACACGGCAAAGAACTATTCCTGAAAGAGGTCAGAATAAGAAGGATTAGAATAAGATTTCTAGCCCATCAAAACATTGTATGTTTTAAGGAACATCAACTGAGACAAGCGTACCAGCTGGGTGAGGAGGTTTCTGAGCCTCCAGCTCCTCATCTCTTTCCTCCTGAATGGAATCCTCAGCCAGAGAGATCTCCTCACTGCTGGCCTCCAAGCCATTGCGATGACTGGCAGTTCCCCGCATGTTGAACTCCGAGATGGTGTCCTGTAGCAAGGGGCTTGGCTGGCCGTGTGGAATGGGTTTGGTGATCGGGTTGGTGTAGAACTTTGAAACCTCTAGATCATCCTCCCCACTTCTCTCCACAGTGACTTCTCTAGTATCACCATCATCCATACTCAGACTGAAGAGTGACAGGAAAACATTAAATTTGTGGTTGCCTCTTTAATGACTGCAAAATATTACTTCACATCAAAACGGTTGAGAACTAATGTCAACTCACCTGAGCCCATTCTGTGGGTACTCTGAAGGGGAGGCCAAATCATCAACCTCTCTGTTCACAGAGTTGTTATACAGACTGCTGTTATTCAGATTCTTCAACACAAGCTTCTTTATGCTCTTCCTAAAATGCAGACAGGAACACTTTAGTTAGTGCACTACATCTTTTGACCTACATGTGCAATAAGTGTAGCTACAGTTATGACGTCAGGCTCTTACCTAGGCATGAATGCTCCATTGTTAAGAGATGGTTCATCATCATCAAGCCCATCGAAGAGCTGAGATTTGGAGGAGCCAGAGGAGGAAAGAGCTTTGGGCCGCACACGGGTGGCAGGACGAGGTGTCAGTTTGTACTGAGTAGGGGTAGTCAGGGCTTTCTGGGCAGCTGGATTTGTGGGCTTGAGACGCTAATGAAGGAGAAGATATATTAGCAGTGCATATACTGTGCCAAATGGTCTCTGATGTTTTATTAAATTAGTGAGTGGCTCAATAAAAGTAGGGCAGCATGATTAATGATTAAAACTAAAAGTGTGAGTGAACACATTGTATTATTTTTCCATGGTTCACAGTAAATGCTGCTTCACACTAAGTCCATCTCTACATATGCTGAGTTTGGGTCACTTTAACATGCAATTGGGAATGAAACATGCACCAACCATCTTCCCAAACTTGTAATGAGAAGTGCTTATCAACAAAAGGTAAGTTTTAAGGGCTGCCTGTCATTGTTTAGTCAAAACAACTGTTTGATGGTTAAACATTTAAAAATGTAGAAATTAAGACAGCCATAAATATAGCAGTCATTTTAGTCGGAAAACAAAATATAACTATATTCCTTCATAAACACTATTTTTACAGTATTTTTTTATTTTCATTTAGCAATAAGAAGAAATTAATGTTTTTATTTCTTAGGCATATTGATGTATAATCAAATTTTGGCTAAATTGTTCAGCCCTACAAACATCATCAAATAATTACTATTTTTTTCACCAAATTGTGCAGCCCTACCATGTAAACTTTAAAAATCAAACCTCTTCCTTCTTTTTGGGGTCCGACAGTGGGTTTCTGAAGAGGGGTGAGTCTCCAAAAGGAGAGTAGGCCAATGCATTGATCTGCTGCTGGAGGACAGCCTGCTGAGCGGCTGCTGCACTGGGGTCCGTCAGAGCTGTGAACAAAACACGGTATACCAGTCATTTATTTATGAGAGCTGCTGGAACATAATTCTATATTTTTGAACGAAAGATGTTTGTGATTTTTCTACAGCAAAATGTTTATTTGTTTTTTGTCTGAAGGATTATATTGCTCATGCACATAACATGAGGATGTTGGTTAGAAGTATATTATTAGGTTACTATATAACCTAGTACAGGCACACATTTATTTTCCTGTTGGTTCTTTGCAATTTTGGGACATATGCTGGCAAATGTAACCTTACAGTTGACTTGCCAAATCACTTCCAATTGTTTTATTAATAAAATTAATATAGGATGTATTGGACGCAAATTCTTTATGGGGCATCATAAATACTTGCTTTAAATGTACCAAGTAGTCAAACACAAAAAAGATGCATCGATAATTGTTTTAGCATCGCAGCCCTCTGAATCGTAATCGAATCGTGGGGTGCCTAGAGATTCCCACCCCTAATGATTTAAACCAGTTTTAGGAATGAAATCATTTATGAAGCATTTGCACTGACCCACAGGCTGTTGAGGAGCGCCAAAATTCAGAGTGTTGGCTCCGGTGTTGAAGCCTCCAGTCCCAAAGGTGCCCATTGACCCCAGGGTGGAGCCCAGCTTGTTCTGGTTGTTCCCAAACAATGACGTCTGGCCAGTTCCTACAGCTGAAAATACAGATAAATACTCAGAAGGCCTGTTTTAATTCTCACAGTAACAAAAAAAAAAAAAAAAACTAGCACCATAAAACATACCTCCTCCGAAGCCAGTTCCCAATCCTGTTCCCAGTCCTGTTGCAGCAGTTTTGTTCCCAAAAAGACCCCCACCAGCCCCAGTTGCACCGAATCCTTCAAAAAAAAAAAAAAAACACCAGCATTTAATTTCTAGATCAAATCTAGGAGTGAACTTGTTGTGAAAGTGATGGGCATCATTTCAACCAGAGACGACAAAATTTGATTGCAGCAAATACTGATCAGCATTAACATCAGACAACTTCATTTAAAGACTCACCAAAGGTTGAGGTGTTTGTGTTAGCCCCTAAAGTGAGTGTAGGCTTATTTGCAAACAGACCAGTGCCTGTGCCAAAGGAGGGTGCGCTAGTGGTGGTGGTGCCAAATCCAGCAGGCTTATTACCAAAAAGATTCTGTGAAATAAAGACACAACTTAACCATTTTGAAAAAACGCAAAAAATGTAACATTGTGAAAATCTGACAATTGACTTTAGAAAAAAATAAAGGAAAAAAACAGCTAATTGTAGCCTCTTCAGAAATCACCTGTGTACCCACATTCCCAAAGCCGGTGTTAGTTTGACCGAAAATTCCTGTGCCAAAGCCTGCAGCGGTACTCGTGTTAGTGTTTCCAAAAAGTCCTCCGGCCTGAGAGGCAGCCGTGTTGCCAAACAGCCCCTGCTTAGAAATGAAATTAATGTATTAAACACAGAATTAACCTGATTTTAGATTAATAAGATCAGTTTAGTAAATCAGTGCAGACTGCAGATATTTAGTACATCTGCTGGAACTCACCATAGTGCTGGTGTTGGGCTGGCCCATGGTATTGGTGTTGCCAAAGGAGAAAGTGTTGTTTTGGGTGGTGGTGGCTGAGCCAAATGGTTTGAAGAGACTGGAAGCTTGCTGCTGTTGCTGCTGTTGCTGTTGCTGCTGCTGCTGTTGCTGCGGCTGGCCAAACAAACTTCCTGTGGTTGTCCCAAATGCCCCAGTGCCTGCAGTGCAAGAAGTTAACACCCATATTCAAGACAACAACGAAAAAAACGACACCAAACCAATTCTTAAGGTACTTACTCGTGCCAAATGAAGTCTTGTTCTGGCCGAAGTTGAAGCCAGTGTTTGGAGCTGAGGAGCCAAAGAGTCCAGTGCCAGTACTGGGAGTAGCTGCGGCTGTCGGTCCAAAGAGACCACCTGTGCCAGCTGCCATGGGGTTTGAGGGACCCTTCCTTCCAGCCTGGTAATCCTCAAACCTCAATTCCTTAGATCAAGGAAAGAAAGGTATAGATATTTTATCATGCTCCAAATCCTCAAAACTCTAGACAACAGGTTTGTTACACATTTTCTGTTTTCTGCACTGTGATTGTGACAATTTCTTCAGTAGGTCGCCACGTACTAAAACAACTACCACAAAGTGAGAATCCATCCTACCTCTAAGGATTTGTTCTCATATTCCTTCATTGCAGTGATGCACTGGTGTTTGGTGTTAATGCTGGTTGTCACACCACCTTTTACCATTGTGTCACTACCAGTTGGTGGCTGTAAAAAAATAAAATAATAAAATAAAATAAATAAATAAAACAAGAGATTTTGGTAAAAAACCTTGTATGAAAAACAGGTAGCTCAAAGTGCATCCATGAAGAAAACAAAAAAATAAAAAAATATATATATATATGAAAAGTGTAATCATGTCTAAACGAACATTGAATTTGATTGTTGTGCCAGGGGGTGCAGCAGTGAAACTTGATGCCCCAAACAAAGAGCCTGACGTTCCTCCAAATGGGTTGGATGCTGTGTTGGTTGTCCCGAACAATCCACCGCTACTGGTGCTGGTACCAAAAGCTGCAAAGCAATTCAAACAGTTATTTAGTTGGTTGTTTCCAAGCTAATCTTTTAATTCAAAACACTTAAAAAATAATTTAAAAAACACATTTATCTACACAGACATACAGCAGGAAACTTACTGCCAAACGAGGCTGGTTTGTTGGCACCAAAGGCATTATTCTGCTGGGAAAACAGTCCTGCACTTCCGGTGTTGGTGCTTCCAAAAAGGCTGTTTGATGTGCCACTAGGGGCACCAAACCCGAACCCACTACTGGTGGAGGAGGTGACGGGCTGACTGAAAGTGCTTGAGCCAAAGAGACCACCTTGAGGACAAACACAAATATTTCAAGACAAATGACACTGTTGACCAAATACAAGCTTCTTATTGGACCACTGATATCTTATGTGTAGCACATCAGTGATTCTAATTAAGTCTTCCTTCCAAACCATCCTCAAATCAGTAATTATCAGATAAGTCTTCTCAGCAAGTCACAACTTGACTCACAGCAAATTCACTTCTAAGATGACTCACTCAACAGCAAACATTATTTTGTTCCATTACAGCACAAGTCACCATTCATCTACGTATTCACGCTCTATTTTGCAAAAGACATTTAAAGTAAATATTCTTGTCGTCTTAACCTGCAGTGCTTAAATCAGTGAGAACTGGTTTTGTAACACACCAATGCGTTCATGCAGGTTGCCTCTGCATCCACACTGAATAAAGTAATGCTTAAATCTTAGATAAGTCTCAAATACAAGCCTATCCATCAATAAAAAGCTATTTATATATATTTTATTAAATCACAATATCAACTCAATTAAATCTTAAAGTGATTAATTATTTGAGTATTTAAAGATTCCGCATTACCTGGCTTGTTCTGGGTGGTCCCAAACAGTCCTCCTCCTGTGTTGTTTGCCGTACCAAACGCTGAAGATCCAAAGCCCCCTGCTGCTCCAAACCCAGCATCTGATGACAAAGGTAGCAAAAAAAATTCTTACTTTGTCTCTGTACAGTATTAATTATTGGTTCTCTCATTACACAAAACATGGAATACTTCAGCAAACATATTAACTTACTTTGTTGCCCAAATGTAGAAGAAGTCCCAAATCCTCCTGTCCCTCCCCCAAAGGGAGCACCAAAAGATTTGTTGAACATCTTGCACTGCTATAGAGCCTGCATATGTCTACACAAAAGAGAAGAGCTTTCAGGTCTAGAATAGCAAAATACACTTCCGCTGATTTACATTTACATCAATCCATTAAAAATACCTAAATGGCTATGCGTCACACCATTCTTTTGTTCACTACAATGCTGAGTGTTGCAATAAATATTTCTGAAAGGTGTACCGGTACCTGCTATGGATTACTGCTGGGAATGACCGCCTGTCTGATTGTCTTATAAGAACTTAGGAAGTGACAAAAGCATGCCTTACAAAGAGTGGCATAGTACTGAAATCAGCTCCTTTTTACTTGATTTCCCATTTAGGCCTTTTTTGTTGAAAAATAATGTTACATATTAATTATGATACATCAGGCTTTTTAATAATGTTTATTTGTACATCTCTCAATCATCACTGTATTGCATTGAATTATGTTTAAACAAATATAAGCAAATTGCATAATTTTTGCTAAGTTTCGGCCTCATGTATTCATATAAAAACTCCATATTCTCACTATTTGACACTATATAAGCAAGCCTGATGTATCAAATGATACAAAACATAAAACAGATATGTAAAATGTAGACTTTTTAATATAAACTGTTCCATTTTTTTTTATGTTTTCGAAGAATTAGATTTACATACTACTACTTAGTCTCCCAAATTATTCTTTATATTTAGCTACTCATTCATATATATATATATATATATATATATATATATATATATATATATATATATATATATATATATTTTTTTTTTTTTATATATACACAACCACAAAGACTAGTTGGACATAAGTATTTAAATGAATACTGCCTTTGCATAATTCACATTTCCATACTGTGGAAACATCCATACAGAAACAAATGAGGAATTCATGAGAAATGTGAGAGCACAAATATACATTTCAAAACAGTTACATATGATGTTCCCTGAAAAGACAGTTGCCATGTTTTTATTTGTAACTCAAGACAAGTAGCGACCATAGCACGGCATAAAATAATTCAAAATGTGGCATTAATTGGTAACAAGGGATCCGAAAAGTATATCATAACATTTTAAACATGTTAAAGAAATTGTTTTTAGACAATTTCAGAGAAGACAAAACAATGTATATTAGCAACGTTGAGCGCCAGAAATGTCATGTGCAAGTGAATTTACGGCCTGTGAGAATTGTTATTAAATTTCCTTTATGGTTCTATGATTGACATTTGACTGGACCTCGACAACACATTTCATTACATAAATATTTTGGTTTGTTCCGGATTAAACCTGAGCGAACTAGTCTGTACAAACAAGTGCGGACCAACGCAGCTAACGTTAGTAAAAAGAAAGGTAGCCGTCATGTGCTAACATTAAAGTTTCTATTTCAAAATACATTTATTTGAAGCGTCAACGAGCTCCTATCAATCGATTTAATATATAACATTTGTCAAAAATCTTTCGATTTATTTAGTCCCCCATACATATACACAAATGCTATACGCAAAGTTTCCACTTTCAAATTCACATGGCTCGCTAGAAATGCTAACATGCTAGCAATCGGGTTTGAAACGCAATTTGTCTAACAAGCGCATATAATCAGTCTTACCGTTTATTATCCTGTGATTCCTAAACCAAACGTCCAGTAAAGAGTTTCTCGCTCGAAAGGCTCGATATTTATGGCAAACGTGAATCCGGTGTTGTCAGTTTAGGACATCAACTTGCTGACTTTCTGTCTCTGCTCAGTGTTGATGGAGGGAAACAACGTAGCTAACAGATAGCAATCCGCGTCATATTTAGACCTCAGACGTCATCACGCATCACGTGTTCATTTCCTTCGCTTAGGCTTTTTCTTCTTGTACAATATAGCCACCATAGACTGTAAAAAAAATAGAGATAGCTACGCACAAAGCGGATGTTTTTGTATAAATGTTAAGTCAGGAAAAGTTGTTGTTGGTATGCGTACACACACTAATGGCAAGACTTTGTCAGCCAACTGCCTGACCTGGAAACCCATAAACAAGTCCTTTGGACATTTGGAAAGAGTTGGTGAACTCAGTAACGCAAATGCATGTAGCAGCCAGTACGCCTATAATTTGGTCAATTTACTGGTTGTTCAAAATAAGCAATTTAGCTCCTCTACAAAAGCATCTTGATGTAGGCTACTTTTATTTATTTGTATTTATTTTTTTGTTAAAGAATCATACATTTGGAGGCTAACAACCCAATGCTAAAGTCACCATGAAATCAAATTTCATGGAATATTGCAGTATTTATTATAAATGATTTATCCATGCACATCATTACTGTTATTTTTTTAATTCATGTGCATAATCTTTAATCAATTAACTTTTTAAATAACCGCCCTCTTGCAACACCAGGTGTGTTGGACTTGAAGCGGCGCTGCACAGACCGATCGGTGTATGATATCAAAGTGCCGCAAGAGCAGGCGGCTCTATATGCTTTTGAATCGCTCTCGCGGTACTTTGATGTCATACACTGACAATGTTGGGGAGTAACAAGTTACATGTAATGGAGTTACGTAATTTAATTACAAATAAAATGTAAATCTATTACAGTTACTTGTGAAAATGTTAACGGTGAAAATGTTAAAGGGGGTTACATCTGAATATTTTCTTAGCCTGGTTAAAACCAGACCATTCTCAGTAGTAACTGAGTTATGGTCTGGCAAAGCTCCATAGACAAATCATTTCCAAGGGGGCGTCATCAACGGACGTCGTTCAAATGCCTCTGGGCGCAATTGGATAGACCCAAAACCAATCAGAGCGATCGTCATCGTGTAAAGCCATATGCTGCGTCCCAATTCGCCTTACGCCATAAAAGTATGTAACGTTACTCTTTTTGTGAAGAAAATGTATTTGCTTTTGAATGTGTAGCAAAAAAGTAGGCAAGCTTTGGGACAGACTACTTCGTCATCTTTATCGGACGGATCTGTCGCGTGCATCCTGTCACGTAAACTGCCCTGTCAATCATCTTGTCCCAGTTAAAATCCTCTATTAAATCTAATTTAATTTCCTACCATTTCGGAGAGAAATGTAGTAGCATGTTCATCTGCCAGTGGGTCTTTCATGGAGACTGTCCTCATGTGTTTGCAATTTGAATATAATAATGCATTTAAAAGTTGAACGGACGTCGCTCAAATGCCTCTGGGCGCAATTGGATAGACCTAAAACCAATCAGAGCGATCGTCATTGTGTAAAGCCCGCCTCAACGTTTCTGATTGGTGCCGCAATTTCTAGGCCATGGAAGTGAGCTTGAATGAGCTCTTTGCCAGACTACTTCTCGAGCAAATCTGAATTTGCCGGAAGTTGTCTGGGTTTTCCCAGGCTAAGGATATGTTGAATAATTGTTTATTTGCCTGTTTATGATGTGCACGATGCCTCCGGCCATATAAAGGCCGTTTAGTAAAGTGATGCTATTCTGATGCTTTTGATTGGTTCTCTTGTTTTGTGGTGGCTGCATGTGCACTTTGAAATTAAATGGATACTTCACCAATTAGCATTAAGCTTTGTATCTGTAGAAACCCGGTAGTATTTTCAAATGACCGTGCTTCCCCCCCTCATGTCCCCCTGAGACAAGAGATTTTTGTATTGTGTGTCTGGAAAAAAACGTCAGATGACGCAAAATTTTGCATCATAGGAGGCTTTTTTGGCCAGAGGCTAGAGACTACAGCCAGTAGTAGGAGCTAGTTCCGCATGTCTTCAACCCGCCCATAGGGGGTGGGATCTCACGATAAAATGCTACTTCTGGGAAGTGATTGCTGCGAGCAAATCACTCCACCCAAGTAGCAGTGCTTCTCCTTCTGAGAATATAGTTCCCAGTATGTATACAGTTAGAAGATGGCTGTGTCTCATGTACTTATTTGTACATGCTTTGACAAATCACAACATGTAAATAGGAAAATGTTGGCGTTATTTTGTCACTTATTGGGAGCAGTATGCTAGCTGGAGCCGTTTACCTCCAGTCTTTGTGCTAAGCTAGGCTAGCGGTGGGTGCGTCAGACAGAGTTACAGCACGCACGGAGATGAAACATGCATGTATGGACTTATCTTACTCTGGGGGATACGGTGAATAAGCTAAAGTCCAAAAAAGTCGGCATGTTCCTTTAAAGAATCTGCATGGCCAACATCCCAATATTGTTAACCAATTAATTCACTATCATAATTAAAAAAATATTTTATAGATTTAAAATAAAAGTCTATTAGATATTTAAAACTTAACCAAACATAAAGGTCATCCCAGAATTTCTTTGAGAATTTGCATAAATAAAATAAATGTTCCAATGATTCTATGTCTGCTTTACAAAAGGTGCACTCATTATAACCCAAATTAAATATGTGTCTGAGGAACTCATTATAAGGATAAATATCATTCATAATTTTAAACTGAACCTCTTTTATCTTTGGAAAGTGAGAAATCTTGTTCTAATTTGAACCACTTTATTTTTTAGGAAAATCAAAAACAAGAGGTCTCTTTCTAACTTTAGAAGGAAAGTCTCTGTATTTACAAATGTTCTTAAAACTTTAATCTTACAGCTCTCCTTCACAGAATTAAGACTTGGAATCACCGGTGAATAACACAATGCACCTTTAACCAGCTGAACCAAACCATCAGGAACAGCTTTTAACAAAGAAACAATTTCCGAGTACAAATAATATGGTATTTTTCACAAAAATTGTCATAACTATAGTTATAAGTTATAAGGACATTTCCTTCCCCATCCATAATGTGTACAATGGACCAGACACCTTTATCCATCCAGTCCTGAAAGAACACATATTAATAAGGAAACACTTATTATTCCACAAAGAACAACCATGTGGGGGGAAATAGTGCTTGTATATCAGTTTCCGATATAATAATATCCTACCTGACTATGAAAAGATGACAATTTACATTTTAGTAAGTAACAAACTAAGTCACACCTCAAAAGTAAATCAATGCCCCCAAAAGAATCAACGAAAATACGACCTGAGGTACGAATTCTAGGTTATAAATGAATCCAGTAGTTGGCAGAAATGAGCAGATCGCGCTTAGTGTTTTCAATACCAGAAGAACAGGAAGGACTACGTCATCAAGCGACTCGTGTATATAAGTCACGAGGCGCACGCGTGTTAGGTCTTTCTGTTCTGAAGTTGCGACGCAGTGAATATGTGTTCAGAGAAGTTATGGTAAGACGCAATCGACCCAGTTCCCACTATTTTACAATAATAATTTTCTTTCATACTGTGTTGTGATGAAATCTAAACTGAAAATAGCTGGAATTACCGTCAGATGGTTCAGTGGTGATGATCGGTTTTCTGAGCACACTTAATGAGGAAGAAGTAACGTTACTTCCCACATGTATGATCTGTTCCTTAACAATCTCTCTGTCTTATGCAGATATTCTACGAGGTATTCACACATTTCTGGTGAGTTGTGCAGAAATGTTATTTAAATGCTCTCCGATTTCTTTATAATGATGAAACCTAAACTGATAGCTGGAATTACCGTCAGATTGATCAGTGGTGATAAACGGTTTTCTGAGCACACTAAATGTGGAAGAGGTACTTCCCACATGTATTATCTGTTCCCTCCTTAACAATCTGTCTGTCTTTTGCAGATATTCTACGAGGGCTTCACGCATTTGTGGTGAGTTTTACAGGAATGTTACTTAAATACTGCCTGAGTTCTTTATAATGATGAAACCTAAACTGATAGCTGGAATTACCGTCAGATTGATCAGTGGTGATAAACGGTTTTCTGACTAAACAAAATGTTAAGCTTTTCAGAAATATTGCCCGCAAATGTGAATCATCTTAAGGTTTTTTTTTTTTTTTTTTTTGCCCACCAGATTTCAAACGAAGGGGATTGGGACGACTGCTTTTTGAGTTCCTTTTGTGTATTATGAACTTCTTTGTATTGTAACTTTAAAAAAAAACTCAACCCAATAAAAGTTGTTTATTCACATATTTTGTGTTTTTTACATTGTTTCTGTGAGGGGAAATTGTTGCCTACAATGCAGATGTTAACACCTTAAAGGGATGTCACCCAAAAATTTACTCCAGTTGTTCAAACCTGTATGAATTTATTTTGCTTGAAGATATTTTAAAGAATATGGATAACCAAACAGTTGTGGGGCATACTATGGAAGTCAATGGGGGTCCATCAACTGTTTGGTTACTGGCATTCTTCAAAATAATTTCCTTTGTGTTCAGAAGACATTTCTACAGATTTGGAACAACTTGAGAGAGTACACAATTTAAATTTTTGGGTGTACTATCCCTTTTAACTCTTTCACCATCAGTGTTTTCTTTTCCCCTTTTTACTCAATTTTCATGGCACCCACAATATTTTGTATATCTGAACATGCAATGTATCAAAAGAAAGTACAGACCCTCTGCTTTTCAACAAAATCAGTTTTATTCTAGCTTCATGTATTCAACACTTGAATGTGGGTAGGTTTCATTAATAAAAGCAACATTTTGAGCAAAAAGCTGAGAATTCAGAAGAATGATCAATATATATGTAGTTCGTTCAACACCCCTAATGCTTGTGCAGTCCTATAGCTCGTCCTGGATCGACATTTCATTCGGTAACATTAAGCGGTTTTAATTTATGCTGCTGAATGTTGATCTTGTTACTTTACATATGCACATTATTACTTCGCTTGTTTCTCCATCTTCGCATTTGTTTTGATCAGGAAATTCAGTACTTTCAGAAGATGTTATAGCGCCCCCTAGCATATTTCAGTGAAAAAACATAGCCGGAAAATTCCGTCAGTGGTGGGGAAGCATTTTCTCACAAATGACAGAAATTTCCGTCAATGGTGGGGAAGGAGATAGTGACCTGTGCATGTTGTATACAATGGGGAAATATCACCTTTAAATAAAGGTGAAGTGGCTAATTAATTGCCCTTCCCCATTTCTGTTGATTAAAAGCCTCAAGTACAATACCTTGATGAGCACAAAAAAACATGGTGCAAAATGGCTTTTGCTGGTGGTATGATTAAACGACAATGATGTGCTAAAAACAGAAGTATTTTTCGCATACAGATGACAACGTTGTCAACTATCCCTATTCAACACAGCCATGAAAATAATAAAATATTATTCATTCCAAACCCATTTTTTTGTACAAGGCTGTAAACAGTTTTCTGCTGTAAAGTTTGGCATTTTAACATGGGGGTTCTATGGGAATGACTCTTTTGGAGCCTATCTCTAGTGGCCAGTCGATGAATTGCAGTTTAAGTCACTTCCATGTTGGATTCAAGAGAGAGACGAAGGTTGCGCTGGGCCAGAACGCACAAGTTTTCCGTTTTTAATTCAAAACGATGTCATGTAAACGGCCCCTAAAAAAGCTTTGCCACAATTGGTACCATTTGAGTTTATTTTATTAACACCAATGGACAATTACACATTTAAAGTGAAATTCACACAAAAAAAAGCACCCAACAAGCTCAATTCTCCCTATGTTCTTAAACCATAAATTATTTCAATTATTTGCCTTTACCAAACCAATATTTCCTGTTTCAAAGAGGGAAACATACAATGTCTTCAAAAGTGAGATATAATGGTCAATCCATTTGCTAGTCGTCATCTTTTTCAATGTAGGGCTTCGCCGCAAAACGAGTAATTTGCCGAGCCAAGTATCTCTCTCTGGCTGAATTTACAGTCTGGTCACAGCTGCGTTTTGCAAATTTACTAGGTTCCTGTTTTGCTTCACCTTTATCTTCAGTTTCCATTACCTTTTCTTCTTCTTTAGCAATGTCAGTTTTCCCCTCGCTTATCTTTTCTTCATCCCCGATTTTCCCTTTGCTGTCCATTTTCTGGCTTTCTCCATCCATTTTCTGGCTTTCTCTGTCCCTCAGATCTCGCTCTCCTTTGCGGTCCCGTTCTCTGTCCTTTGGGCTGTTGTCTCTTCTGTCTCGATCTTGCTCTCCTTTCCGCTCCCGTTCTCTGTCTTTTGGACTGCTGTTTCGTCTGTCCCTCTTACCATGTCTGTCGTCTCTGTCCCTTTCCCTCCTGTCTCGGCCTCTGTCCTCTTCTCTGTCCCTGTCTCGTTCCCTCTCTCTTCTGCGGTCCCTGTCCTCCTTTCTATGACTGTGCTTGTCCTCTCTATCTCTGTCTCTCGTCCTCTCTTTCTCCTTTGTCCTATCCCTGTCTCTATCTTTGAGACTTCTGTCTCTAACATCTTTCCTCTCCCGGTCTTGCTCATCACCACTGTCTGAATGAGGGGATTTTTGTCTGTATTGGCGTTTTGAGTGGTTGCCGCTTGTGGTTGTTTTATTGAACACTGCTCTGTTATCGCTCTGGTCCTCATCACTGTGGGATTCAGCCTCGCTCTCTCTTTGTTTCAGTGTGGGCTCCGGGGTCGGTGACCTTTCTGCTGCTGCAGAGCTTGTGGCTTTTTCCTCTCTAAAACAATTTCAAGTTGAAGATTAATCATTTTATTAGAGCTTTCACAAACTTTCAAATAGTTAGCAATTTAAAATGCGACAGGTAACAAAGAATAAAAGAGTAGTTAAAGGAATAGTTCACCCAAAAATGAAAATTCTGTCATCATTTACTCACCCTCAATTTAAATGAATTTCTTCTGCTGAACTTAAAAAGTAGTTATTTTGAAGAATTTCAGTAACCAAACAGTTGAAGGACC
This sequence comes from Scardinius erythrophthalmus, assembly GCF_964197995.2. Lineage (NCBI taxonomy): Eukaryota > Metazoa > Chordata > Actinopteri > Cypriniformes > Leuciscidae > Scardinius > Scardinius erythrophthalmus. Next base: position 24,144,493 of record NC_138237.1, on the reverse strand, counting down.
CCATTGACTTCCATTGTATCCTTACCCATATTCTTCTAATTATCTTTTGTGTGAAGCAGAAGGAGGAAACTCGTACACGTTTGGAACAACTTGAAGGTGAGTAAATGATGACAGAAGTTTCATTTTTAGGTGAACTATCCCTTTAACCTTTTCAGATATATGATGCCGTTTGAACTGAACTCGCGTCTCATAATACATGAATTTAAATGAAATTAAATGTTCATTTATGTGTTATCAACATACAGAAAATAACCTTAATTACAGTCAGGTTCTTAATCCAAAATAATTATTATTTACTATGCTATTTTTATGTAAGCTTTTAATTATTACAATTTTTTTAAATGATTATAATTTGCAGGGTTTTTTTATGTTAAGCACATTGCATGTTTTACAAGGGGTTTGTAAACTTATGAGCAGAACTGCACGAAAGACTATTTACCTGTAACAATTTAATGTTAACCTGGGGTATGTAATTGTGTTTTCATGCACTTTATGCTTGAAGTTCCTGCTTGTTTTGCACTTATCTATGATAAACATATCCACTTTATTTGTAATGTAAGAGCAGGTGCAGCCATTTTGATTCTGGTGTCAGCCACTTCCAGTTATTTTAGCAGTCAAAAAACAGTGCTTGATCATAATCATAAACTGGTATTATTATCATAGTCATAAACTCTGGTGTGTAACGCAATTAAAGAATTATCTTGCTTCCGCATTGCAAGATAAGGTGGATATGCCTCACCTTTGAGCACTACGATCAGGAACTGCCTCTTCTCCAACTGTCTGATTGAGAAGATGTCGATAAAATCCACTGAGATCCTTCTGCTTCTTGACATCCAGAGCAGCTAAAAATGAAAAAGAAAACTATTAAGTATGTCCATTTTAATACTCATAATAACACTGCATTACACTTCAAGAACTCACCTTCTAACGCTGCTTCCCTCTTCTCTCTCTCCATCTCTTCCTGTCTTTCTTTAAGCTTCTGGCGATACGCTGAGGTGACGAAAGCCTCTTTATCAGCAAACATCTCGCCCTCTGCTTCTCTTTCCTTCTGAATTTTCCTCTCATCACGACGTTCTTGTTCCTTCTTTCTCTCCTCCACTGCACGGATCAGCTGGTTAATATACTTGGGCTGAAAATGTTGAAGTGAACAATTAGCTATTGATCATGTGCTACTTAAAAAATTATTTCAAAGCATTATATAGTAATACAACAGCTATACAGACTTATATTGATTTAAACTCAAGGTTCATCCACACCAAAAACAATAACTAGAACAATAAATCAAAAGTTTTAATAATCGTTCTAATTCTATGAGAATAGGGAAGTCCACACTATGACAATAACAACTTTCAGATCCCTTTCAGAAACATTTTTTTTCCAGCTAATGAATGATAAAAACATTAGACCGCCAATCAGAATCCATCCTGCTTTAAAGAGCTCGACCATTTAAAGTAACAGATGACAAAACTGTAACACATGCTTATAATAAACAGAACAATATCATCCATTAGTGTGAATGCTGCTTATATAGTTATAATTCTAGGTGTGAATTGGTCTTAAGAATGTCTATTGAATGAACAAAGCAACTTTTTTTGTTATAAAATTTTAAAATATACCTTTTTATCTGTGCCACCTAGCAATTTTTTATTGCTTTCCAGTCTCTCTTTCTGAATATCATCATACACGTTGTCATATTCATAGACAGTGCTGTCCTCCTGAAGTGCCTTTTGCATCTCAAGACGGGTCTGAAGTGGGATGTGTAACAAAATAATTTCAACACCATTAATCTGGAATAATTATCCAAAGGTTGTTGGGATGCCATGGATTCCATGCTCACCTGCTTCATCATCTTCTTTTTGGCTGCCTCCTTCTTCAAGCTCTCCCCAACAGAGGTCTACAATATAAGAGGTTGTGTTTTATTACAGTACACTGATTTAAGTGTAGAGAAAGTCTTATTCGGATTAATAGAAGCGGTCACCTCATCATCAGAATCATCTCCAAACACAGAGGGGCGGGAGAGAAGGGCAGATTTTGATGCACTCTTCTGAGGCAAAATGAGCCCATACCTTAAATGCACACAAGACAGTATGAAATAGGACTTAGTAGGCTATCCATTGTAAGTAATGGTTAAGTTTAGTTTAACATTTTCATCTTCAACATAATTTCACTTAAATGACAATTAATAGCTAATCTTCATTGCCATTTAAGTGAAATTACTGAACTTAAATATACGAGTTTGATAAAAATGATCATTCTAGAAGAAATTTTCAAATGGCACTTAGAGGCTTTTGCATCTGAACTCTTCAAATATATATATATATATATATATATATATATATATATATATATATATATATATATATATATATATATATAACCATTGTCTCTGCTGGGGGGAAAGTTAAACCAGTTAAAATCAGCTTAAGCTGGTTGGCTGTCGATCTCACAGCCTGATCATAACTGGTTGGGGTTTTGACCAGCTAAAAGCACCCAAACACTGGTTTTGTTTTGACCATCTTAAATCAGCTATGTCCAGATTAAACCAGCAAAGACCAGCTAAACGGCGTAGGCTGGTTTTAGTTGTTTTTTTCTTGGCAGTGGTAGCCACGCAAACCACTCCCAATTTCATAAGGACAGTTAGCTACAAAAAATCTATAATATTACGTAGAGCGAATTAGAGATTTTAGTAAAATGCAACATGTGAATACAATTTATTTATGATTTATAATGTGGCTAATATTATTGTATTCACGTGTGTTTTGGGGATAGCAGCAATAGCTCAGAGGCTCGGACTATTTTGATTAGCTTGTTCTTATCAAGATACTCTTTAACAACAAGCACACACAATCATCATTCCATCTCCATTATTATAAACTATAATTTCTTCATATGTCTTGTGTAAGGGGACGAAATAACTGTAAATTAGAATTAAGGCACTTACTGTTTACCAGAGGTCGCCATCTTGCTTCCAAAACTATCTGGCGTACACAGATTCGATAACTTTAAGATCAATACGACGTTGAAGCAACAAAGCAGAATCGAATCGTAATTAATCACAATTATTTTAAAAAACAACGATACATTAAAATACCCTACGTGTGATCACAAATTAGTCCCATTGATTGCGTTTACGTTTTTGTGAAAGTACCGTATACGAATCGAACGATATTGCTGGTTTTTAACATCAACTTGACCCATTTCTTTTGGGAGTGTCCATAAAACGTTTCACAAATATAAAATATATAGAAACGTGATTATAATTGTACATTAATGGAGTTTAATCATGTTTAGTAACTGAATTTACAAAGTAATAAGGCACATGCAGATAGCCTAGTGAAAACAAATTTCTACTGACGATATAATAGAAATTGGTTTTATCATTTCACTATCTGCTAAAATTCTCAACAATTAAATGTTTACATGTTTAAATAAAGGCATTTAAAGGAAATAATTTAAGCAAATTGAGAGATAAACATTTGTTTATATTATTAATAATTATTGAAATAGCCTAGTAGGCTAGGCTACATTTAATGCATGTCCATAGTCAAGTTTTTCTTGTAGGCATATGCTAAAAAAAAAAAAAAAAAAAAAAAAAGGAACGAAACTGTTCGAGTAGATACAGAACAGGCTGCCACTAGATGGTGACAATCTCTTTAATAAATCCCTAAATCATCAAAAGCCACACCCCTGGCAAGTTGCAGTCATTCTTACAGAACAGACAGTACAGTAGCTACTATTATATTTGTACTATACATATTTGATCTTATATGTCTTATGCCTATAAGGTCTATTATGTAAGACCATGTATTATAGGCCTATTGCAAAGGCTGATCTGGTTAAAAGTCAGGTCCACTTTTGCATAATCTGTTTTTAGAATCTTTATTTCTATTATGTGTATAGGTATACATCCATAAATTATTTTTGTCCATTTAAAAATAAGAGTCGACATTTTTGCCGATTTCTGTATGTGAACAGTTTTTCTTTCTGTAATGTGTCCTACTGTGCCATACCTGATTTGAATGTTAAATGATTTACTTAAAAGTGGATGGCATTCTTTGTATTGTATCTCAGCGTTAACCCAAACTCTGTTACACCTGCAGTAATCCTAATCTCATTTTCTCTACTCTCTCTACTCTCACTGTTAATGCCATTCAGAGAGATTTAGGTAAACGCTGAATTTGGTTGAATGGTCAGAGGCAAATAGAGTAAAATAAGGTATGAGGAAGTTTCCTCTACAAATGAAGTTGTGTGTGTCAAATGCTTTGGGTGGCTTCACACTGGTCATGAAGCAAAATAAACTGTAGGCCTACTATCTATTCATCTTTCAGAGTATCACATGACCTACAAAGAACTGGGTTGCATTTGCTTTGGCATGTGTGAAGCAGCAGTGTGGGAGTGGAGGTTACGAGCAAAAGAAAAGAAAAGTCACAGCTTGTCTGTAAACCCATTTCCTGTCTGCACATTATCTGAGAAAACAGAGAGATGTGTGTGTGTGTTGTTGTTGAGTGTAATGCATTACTAAGTAATTAATTACTGTAATTTAATTACTTTAACCATGAAAATGTAAAGCTATTATTTACCAATTAACCATAGTTGGAAGCTTTAAAGGGATAGATCACACCAAAATGAAAATGCTGTTATCATTTACTCACCCTCATGTCAGGAAAAATATATATTCTGAAGAATGTTGGTTATCAAAGTGCTCCGGTTCCCTTTGACTCCCATTGTAATTTTTTGTCCATAAAATGGAAGTCAATGCGAAACGAAACTGTTTGGTTATCAACATTCTTCATAATATATCATTTTATGTTCCACAGAAGAGAACAATACACGTTTGGAACGTGTAAACGATGACAGAATTTTCATTTTTGTGTGGACTATTAAATTAGCTTTAAATGCATTTCATAGCAGTTTATATAAAAAAAAATTATAATTTTTTTTAGATAGACTAAATTATTAAGAGAAACTCAACCTGGACCTTTTGAAAATGCTGTTTAACTCTTTATTTCACGACTGTTCAGTACACACACAGTTAACCATGGCTTGAGGCCACTGAATCTTGACAGCTGGCGGTTCCGGCGCATGCGCAGAGGAGTCACAGAGAGGAAGCGCGACAGAGAGCAGTAGCAACGGGCGAGCAGCGGCTGATCTCCTCTGACACAATTATGTCTGTCTCGCCACCACCAGTTTCTCTCAGGTATCCGTTTACCGGAGCCTGAATGGCGTTGGTAACTGTGCAGCGGTCGCCTACTCCAAGCGCAACATCCAGCCCGTGCGTTTCGGTGAGTGACTCGCATCTTTTCTTTTTTTTTCTCCGACACCTTCCACCGCCTCGGTAGTTTTGGGTTCATTTCCGCTGTTTCCTACGGTCCGTTTGTCCTCAGACGCTAGAGAAACACGCATGCGTGAAATATAGACTCGGAATTACATTGTTGTCCATATGGCTCATCAAATATCTGGCGAGCGTTTGACATGGGCTGTATCTCAGCCGTTGAGATTTTCTGCTAAATCTACCGGTTGTTTGCAGTGGCATGTCACAGACAGGAAGTGTTTGATAATTGCTCAAATGACTCAAAGCTTCTCTTTGACAATGTGTCAAATAGTGATATTCATATGCAAAGGTTACTATGACGATGTGATTGGTCTTCAAACGAAAGTCGTCTTGGAACCAGGAAGTAAACACAGCTGCCCCCTTAAAAACTGAGCCAGTTGTAGTAAACGGGCTGTCTGTAGAGTAGTAAACAAAACTAGACTGATATATATATTTTTTTTTTTCAAAATAAATATGATTTCAAGGAGAAACTCCCTAGAAAAACACAAATGCAAACTATTCTGTGTGTGTGTGTTGTAAGCAAGGAGGGATTATACATTTGTGTTTCAATTATATGCAGATTGTTTTATTTTATTACTATTAAAAGCAAGGCTGTCAATAAAAGAAATAAAATGTGTGATAAATCATCATTTCCATCAGTCTTTAGACAGCAGAATGAATATTATAAAGTTAAATACTAATGTGTTACATGCAATAATACAGATGTCACAAGAAAAACTAGCCTATTTTTTGTCTCAAATTTTCCTAACACCACCTGCAGCCTCTGTGGGTCCTTATACTCCTGTTTGACATCATTTGACCTAGAGAAATGTAAATTTTTATGTAAAGATAAAGGCCAAGAGCAATGATGAAGCAATTCGTTTTTACCACTACATAGTCATATGTATGTATATTTCACTGTTGTCTATTTAGTGACTGAAACTGCAGCCATGATGGTGCTGGTAAAGAGTCAGTATGATTCAGGTTCTAGGAACCAATATGTGCTTTCACTATTGTCTTTTGAGCAGTACACTTAACCCCAGGTTACTTCAAAGAGACTTCCTTCCGACTTGTTTGTTAAAAATCATCTGTTAGGTTACCAGTGGACAAACGTTAACTCTTATAGGCAATTTCGTTGGTCTTTCTAAGGTCTTGTATCATGTGACGACATCTGCGAGAAATCTCATGTGAGACTGTCTTCTTTTGAGACTCCTGTTTGATGTCTATGGTGTACCAATACTATACATGCAACAAATCCGGTTTTAGTCTGCTGTACAATGCTTTAATACACAAATGTGAACTGTGTATGACTGTAAGCTATTTGAACGTATGCAGTGGATAGTCAAATATTTTTGAAGGTCTAGATTGCCAGTCATTTTCTGCTTAAAACCAAATAATTCATTCAAACACAGATTTCATGGAGTCAAACATTTCCATAATGCAAAACACTTTCATTTGGGTTTATGTAAAATCATGCCCATCTTGGGTAATGTCTGACTGCCATGAGTAACTTGAGATGAATTGGTTATCTGACAGCCCCGTCTTTTTTGGTGCATTCAGTGCATTTCTGAACATGATAAATCTCAGGCTTATTGATGCAGTGTTTTTCAAATGCAGATGTGGCTCTGTTACATTAAAAACAACAATGTTCCCCCTGTATTTTTGCAATAGAATTGTTATTGTCACACAACTGGTCTGGTGGAAGTTTCTTCAGAGTTTACTGAGCTGGTTGTGCCATGTGTATAAAACAAAACAAGTTTCTAAATGTCCTGTCAGCCTTTATCATACTCTGTCTTAATATAATATTGTGCCTCTCGCTTTGTCTGTTTATGTTCTGGAATAAAGTTGCATCATGCTTCTGTGAACTGTTCATTTTAAAATCTTTTAGGCTTTAAACTCCAAACTCTTCTTAAAACGTTCAAATGCATTTAGCATGAAATCCCCATCTCTTCGTTTGATCATCTGCTCTGAATATAATAATGTAGGTTTATGCACTGATCTGAAGTGTTAGACCCAAATAAATGGTGCAGCATTTGAAATTAGGTCTAATAAGCCATATAAGTTGGATAGCATTTATTGATCACTGGCAAGAAAGCTGCATGATTTCTTGGACAGAGTAGGTGTACAGAACTAGACATTCCAATTGGGAACCAATTATTGCACTTGTTCAAGTTGTGGGTGATTTTTCAGTGATGTCCAATTAATATATAGGCTAGCAATGCAAGATGCCAGCCTCACCAGTACTTTTTTGTGCACAAAATAATCAGTGTATGCAAAAAGCAAATTAGTATTATGATTATTATTACTATGTATGGATTAAAGTAGGGGTCTCCACACTTTTTTTCAAATAAATTGTGAAAATTGAAAATATGCGGAATACAATATCAAGTTAATTTCAACCAAATCTATCCTTATGAAACTTTATAAAATGAAACATTTGATTTTAGTAGGTGTCACTAATCTGTCTCTGCATGAACGCATATCTTTAAAAGACCCCTGTATTAAAGATTGATTTTGATGCTAATCTTTAGGCCTACATTGCATTTTCATCTTATTGTTTAGCCTCAGAAGCCGGGTTTCCATTACGGATTTACGCAAAACCTTTGCAATATTTTCTAAATGTTAATTGCGAAATTACTACGTTTCCATTAACCAATGTTATGCGACCAAAACATTTTTTTTCCCTCTCGCTACAAGTCATTCCAAAAACCATGGGAATGGATGTTGGTTTACGTGTATATCGCAGCCACTGCACTAGCTATTATTTTTAATCAAAGACATAGGCTAGGTGTATTATTCAAACATTAAAGGGATAGTTCACCCAAAAATTCTGTCGTCATTTACTCACCCTCAAGTTGGTCCAGCAGAACAAAGACATTTATACAGGGTTGGAACAATTTGAGTGAGTAAACGATGACAACATTTTTACTTTTGGGTGAACTAGGCCTATCCGTTTATTGGCAAGGATGGTAGTTTTGCAACATATTCCTTTTTTCAAATAGCCTGAAAAACGTACTGGTTACTTTCGTAACCTCGGTTCCCTTAGAGATAAGGGAACGAGTACTGCGTTGCAAACGCTATGGGAAAACTCCTTTTCTCGAGAATATTGAAGCCTTTATTTTAAAACGCATTTGCTACAGCACAGGCGAGAGCATCAGACCCACGTGAGTGAGCTGATAGGCTGTGCTGTGGGCAACTGCACGAACCAATGGCGGATAGACAGAAGCGCGCGAGCCAATCAGGGCGCTTGGCGCTCTGTCACTGTCAAGCGCGCGAAACTACACGTGACCATAACATATAAATACAGATAGAATCCGCCATTTGACAGGTATAATCGACTGAAGCGACAAACCTGCCATAAGAAAAATAGCACGGCAAGGCAACGCAGTACTCGTTCCCTTATCTCTAAGGGAACCGAGGTTACGAAAGTAACCAGTACGTTCCCTTACGAGAACGTTCTCTTGTACTGCGTTGCAAACGCTATGGGAACGTTTCCATTTAAAACGCCGTGCTATTAATCTTTTGGCCGCTCTGACTCACCAGAGTTCCGGGAAGTACAGAATAGCCAGGATAAAAAGAGACCGAACATCGGGCCCATCAATTATCCGTAATAAAGACTGGCCAGAGCCAGTCATTTAACCCACAAGGTGATAGCCGTGTGTTTAATATCAAACTAGTCTGGGTCAGCAGAGCCAGAGTCTAGACTGAAAAGACTGTAACTGCAAAGCAGGGACATTAAAGTTATAATTCATCGGATCTGGCCAGAGCCAGTCACTTAGCCCACAAAGTGAAAACCGTGTGTTCAATATCAACTAGACTGGGTCACAGAGCCAGTGTCTAGACAGAAGAACTGTAGCTACAAGCAAGGGCATTAAAGCTATAATTCAACAATGTGGACGGAGCGGATATCCGGCCGCCGCACATATGCTATAGATGGGAATACCCAAGTGACCATGGTTCAAAACTAGTCTGGATCCACAGAGCCAGAGTCTAGACAGAAAGAACGCATGTCTGCAGAGCAGGGACATCCAGCTTATAGAATCTCACAAATGTGGACGGAGCGGACCAGCCGGCCGCCGCACAAATGTCTTCAATGGGAATACCACTTGACCAAGCCCACGAACAGGCAACACCTCTCGTGGAATGAGCTCTAACACCTATGGGACAAGAGAGGCCCAGTGAGGTGTAAGCCAGGGCAATGGCGTCAACTATCCATCTGGACAGTGTGGTTTTAGTGACCGGGAGGCCCTTGGATCGGCCCCCGAAACACACAAAGAGCTGTTCAGACTGTCTGAAAGAGGCCGAACGCTCCAGATAAATTCTCAAAGCTCTGACTGGGCAAAGCATGAGAGAATCGCTATCCTCCTTGGAGGAGGGGAGAGCTGACAGAGAAATAACCTGGGCTCTGAACGGAGTTGAGAGCACCTTAGGAACATATCCATGTCTTGGCCTAAGAATGACCTTGGAGTCATTAGGACCAAACTCCAGACAGGAAGCGCTGGTAGACAGCGCCTGTAAATCCCCTATTCTCTTTACTGACGCCAGTGCTAGAAGCAGGGCGGTTTTCAGAGAGAGAGACTTAGGATCAGCTGACTGAAGTGGTTCAAAGGGAGGTCCCTTAAGAGCCCGCAGGACCAAGGAGAGGTCCCAGGCCGGAACAGACGGTGGCCGAGGCGGGTTAAGCCTCCTGGCGCCCCTGAGGAAGCGAACTATAAGGTCGCTTTTTCCTAAGGAGGCCCCGGCTTCCAATACGTGAAAAGCAGCAATGGCTGCCACGTACACTTTGAGAGTGGAGGGGGAGCGACCCGCGTCCAACATCTCCTGTAGAAAAGACAGTACTCTTGGTACTTCACAAGTGTATGGGTCGAGGTCTCGAGCTAAACACCAGCTGGAAAACACTGACCATTTACTGAGATAGAGGCGTCTGGTAGACGGAGCTCTAGCTTCCTTTATAGTATTCAGGACGCCCTCTGGGAGGTTCTGGGGTACCCGTTGAGTGGCCATACATGTAGGGCCCATAAGTCGGGACGGGGATGCCAGATTGTCCTGTTGGCCTGAGTCAGGAGGTCGCGCCTCACTGGGATTGGCCACGGGTCTGCTACAGACAGCTGCATCAACTCTGGGAACCAAACCTGGGTCCGCCAGAGAGGAGCTACTAATAGCACTGCGCTTTTCGTGTTCCTGATCCGTTCGATGACCTGAGGGAGCATCGAGACCGGGGGGAACGCATAGAGAGGAAGGTTGGGCCAGTCGTGGGCCAACGCATCCCTGCTCTTTGAGAAAAAGATTGGGCATTGACAGTTGTCTTCTGAGGCGAAAAGATCTACTTCTGCCTTCCCGAAGACCTCCCAGAGTAGGAGAACTGTCTGAGGGTGGAGAGACCATTCCTCTGGGGGAACTCTGCCCCGAGAGAGCATGTCTGCTCCTGTATTCAACGTGCCTGGCACGTGAGCTGCCCTGAGCGAGCGCAGATTGGTGTGAGCCCATAGCAAGAGCTGTGAGGCTATGGCAAACAGGTTGCGGGACCTGAGGCCGCCCTGGCGATTTATGTAAGAGACCACCGACATGTTGTCCGTCCGTACCAACACGTGGTGTCCCGCCAGGTATGGGAGGAATGTTTTTAGGGCTAGAAAAACTGCTCTCATTTCGAGGCAGTTTATGTGTAGGCGTTTCTCCGAGCTCGACCAGAGGCCGGAGGCAGGCCTGCCCTCGTACAGAGCTCCCCAACCGGAGTTGGAGGCGTCTGTTGAAATCATCCTCCTCTCTGAAACTACCCCCATGCTTACGCCCTGCTGGTACCAGCTGGCGTTTTTCCAAGGGGCCAGGGCTTGAACACAGCGCTGGTCCACCTTGATAATCAAATGGCCTGAATGCCAGGCGTGGGGTGGCACCAGAGGAGCCAGCCACAGCTGAAGAGGACGCATACGCAGTAGGCCTAGTTGGAGTACTGATGATGCAGAGGCCATCAGGCCAAGGATCCTCTGAAACGTTCTGAGGGGTACAAGAGAGCCCTCTATGAACGATGCCGTGAGCTGCTGAATCGTTAGAGCACGGGCCGGTGTGGGCCATGCTCTCATAAGTACGGAGTCGAGAACTGTTCCCAGGAACGTGATACGTTGGCTGGGCAACAGAACACTCTTTGCAACATTGACCCTGAGCCCTAGACATTCTAGATGGCTGAGGAGCCAGGCTTTGTGAGTATGTGACTCCGCCTCTGACTGGGTCAGTATGAGCCAGTCGTCGAGGTAGTTTAGGATGCGCATTCCCCGCTGTCTCAGGGGGGAGAGAGCTGCATCCATGCACTTCATGAATGTACGAGGCGCTAGTGCCAGTCCAAATGGAAGAACTGTGTACTGGTATGTCTGCCCCTCGAAGGCGAATCTCAAGAATGGCCTGTGGTGGGGGTTCACTTGAATGTGAAGCGTCTTTCAGATCTACTGAGAAAAACCAGTCGCCTGGGCGAATCTGCGTCAGGATATGTCTGGTCGTGAGCATTCTGAACGGCCGTGACATGAGAGCCTTGTTCAGATGTCTGAGATCTAAAATGGGTCTCAGGCCGCCGTCTTTCTTTGGAACAAGAAAGTATCGGCTGTAAAAACCTGACTCGCTCAGAGAAGGGGGGATCTTCTCGATGGCCCCTTTCGCCAGCAGACTTAACACTTCGGTGCGGAGGACATGACTCAATGTGCCCCTTACCGTGGTTTGTATAACCGCGCGAAAACGCGGTGGTCTGCGGGCGAACTGAAGCGAGTAACCATGCTTTATGATGTTCATCACCCATACTGAAACTCCGGGGATAGCTTGCCAAGCTAGAGCCCGCAGAGCTAGAGGCATTATCATATCTGGAACACCCAGAGTGGGGGGCTCGGACTGACATGTATGCATGTGAGAAATTATGCTTGATTTGTGCTTTGTGTGGGTCGCTGTTAAAACAGCGTTTGTTTGCAGGGGTGCGTGACCTGTGACGGGCCCATGAACTGCATTTAGAACTGCTGCAGCCGCCTGAACTGAAGAGGGTGCCGTGAGCAGTAGTCGAGCGATTTTTGGGGCTGGTCCGGCCGCAGCGGGACAGTGACCCCTCTTTGTGCCGGTTAGGACGGCTTCTTGGGCTCGTGATCGAGCGTCAGCTTCGGCCGCGGGCCCTGGCGCTTAGGGAACGGGAACCGTTTCGCTGGCTTCATGTGCTTACTGGTCTCAGCCGCTGGGCGGGGCTGGAGGACCTGGGACACCACTTTCTCAGGTCGTGGCGTGCTCTTGGGGCGCCGTTGGACTGAGCTGGAGCGCTTTGGTAGAAAGTGTCTCATGGCGCTGGAAGCCTTCTGAGCTTCAGTGAAGCGATCGGCGAAGCCGCTGACAGATGGGCCGAAGAGACCTGAGGCTGTGACGGGCGAGTCGAGGAAGGCAGATTTATCCGCGTCCCTGATCTCGGTTAAGTTTAGCCAGAGGTGGCGCTCCATTACCACTAGGCTGGCCATATTGCGGCCCAGGGCTTGAGCGGTGGTCTTCGCGGCCCTCAGTGCCAGATCCGTGGCACTCCTGAGGTCTTTAAATGTGTCTGGGTCCGGGCCTGACTCATCCAAGGAACGGAGAAGTTTGGCCTGGAAGGCTTGAAGCGTCGCCATGGCGTGAAGTGCAGAGGCGGCTTGACCGGCGGCAGCGTATGCGCGGCTGGCAATGGCCGAAGTAGTTCTGCAAGGCTTAGAAGGGTGCACCGTCTTATACCTCCAACTACCTGCAGTGGGGGGGCATAAGTGTGCAGCGACCGCTTCCTCCAGTGGGGGGAGAGACACATATCCTTTCTCTTCAGCGCCGTCAACAGTGGAGAGCGTAGAAGAGGCAGATGAGCGCGTTCGCGCTGAAAAGGGCGCGCGCCAGCATTTTGTGAGCTCTTCGTGAACCTCAGGCATAAATGGAGCGGCGCGCTGACGAGGGGCCTGCTGGCGCCCCGGCAGGTACCATTCATCGAGGCGGCTTCTGGCGGGCTCAGCTGGAGAAAGCCAATCGAGTCCCAACTCGTCAACGGCGCGAGACATGACACGGAGAAGTTCGGCGTCAATGCTCGCTCGAGTATCAGAAAACTCTAGCTGAGAGGGGGGGGCGGGGTCCGCGGAGCCCGACCAATCCTCGCTCTCAGATGCCGCCATAGAAAGTGCGTCATCGACGTCATCCGGAGATGCGCCGAAAGAGACGAGTCCAGCCGCTTCAGACGAGGGGCGCTGCTCGCTCCGAGAGAACAGGACAGGCGAAGAAGGCGTGGGCGAGGCACGAGGAGAAAGGCCCGGCGTGCACTCGCTAAACTCACCGCGCTCAGGACGCCTCTGATCGCGCCGCTTCTTCCTACGGGGCTCGTGGGGCGCCGAAGACGGAAGGTGGGCGGAATCGGTCACCGTCGAAGACAGCCTTGAACGGAGAACGGAGACAGGCATCCCGTCGCAGAATTGGCAGCCGCCTTTCATGAGCGCTGCCTCGGCGTGCTCAGGGCCGAGGCAGGCCGCACACTGGGTGTGTCCGTCGGATGCATGCAGGGAGACCCCGCAGCTCTCACAGATGGAGAGAGGCATTATGCCGCGCTGTGAAAACAGCGGTTTGCTCTTTTAGATAAATATGCAATGAAAAGGATATAATTTTTCGTCGGATGCCACAGGGAAACGCTCGGCTGGCGAGATGCCGGGATGCGAAGCTGTTCCGCTGGACGGCTTTTCCACGACGAGGGCTTCTTACGACCGGAGAAAATCAGCGACGAGGTGAGTCGAGCTGAAGGAGATTAAATCTGTCAAATGGCGGATTCTATCTGTATTTATATGTTATGGTCACGTGTAGTTTCGCGCGCTTGACAGTGACAGAGCGCCAAGCGCCCTGATTGGCTCGCGCGCTTCTGTCTATCCGCCATTGGTTCGTGCAGTTGCCCACAGCACAGCCTATCAGCTCACTCACGTGGGTCTGATGCTCTCGCCTGTGCTGTAGCAAATGCGTTTTAAAATAAAGGCTTCAATATTCTCGAGAAAAGGAGTTTTCCCATAGCGTTTGCAACGCAGTACGAGAGAACGTTCTCGTAAGGGAACCTCCTTATGTAAGCATAAAAACTTTCTTGCGATATATTGGTTTTCCATTGGGCGTATTTTAAATTCGCAATTTCAATTTGCACAATTTGAAGGGTAATGGAAACGCAGCTAATTTTACAACCAGAGGTAATATGCCATGCTACAGATTAATAAGAATAATAAATCTGTTTCCTTTTTTTTTTTTTTAAGGAGTCTGGCAGTGGGGAAGATGACCGCCGGTCTCAGCCTAGAAGGTAAAAGAAAAATTCATTCTCAATGAAGCCTTACGTCATTTAATGCAAACTGATAGGCCTACTTATTTTTTGCATTTTAAAGGGGTCATATAATGCCATTTTTGTACAAGCTAATATGATTCTTTAGGGTCTAAATTAAAAGTTTGTAATATACTTTAATTAAAAATTCTCATTAGTATTGTAAGAAAACACTAATTTTACCTGGTCAAAAACAGCTCTGTTTTCAGCACGCCGTTTCAGTGCATGTGTCTTTAAATGATAATGAGCTTTGCTCACCCCGCCCCTCTGTTCTGTGGGTACACCGTATCTAACACAATAACCACGTGTTATTCGTTATAAACATGTGATTATGAATTATATTGAGAACGTCGTACATAGAAAACATGCCGTAATGCACCCTGAGTGTAAACCTTAGACGCATTCATTGTGAAGCCTGCAGCAAGGCTTGCAAATTTCGCAAAGATTAATATAAATACTAATATAAAGGTTAATAAAACATTACACTCACATCTTCTGGAGGTTCAGCAGTAACACGTTGGTACCGATCCGTTTTTTCTCGTTTGTAAAGCTGTCTGGTGTGAAATGATTCGCGTAAACATGAAAGCATGGACGATCGTGGGGAATCCCCGTGAGGGAATCCCCGCGTCAATCCTTTGGGCATATCGCTTCAAAAACAAAACTCAGCCACTGCATCTTCAACGGCTCAGATTTAGGAACATCCAAATGACTGCTGTGTTCCTTATTACATCTAAGAACAGAACACCACAATCGCGTAGACGCCATTCTACTCCAGCATAACAACAATGGCGGACTACTATGACGGCTGTCACAGCTCGCTCAGGGCGGGTCTTGTGTTGAAGCACGGCTGTCAATCACAATCGTGGGAGGGGCGTACGATCTTATGACGTCACAATATCGAACGGCTTGATTTCATAGATGGTCAAACATATAAGGAGATTAAAACAAAACCACTGGATGGATTTTAATCATGATAGGATGGTTGTGTACAGGCACTGCCAACAGACATTTCAGTGCAATCAACTTGTAAAAGTGCATGTACCATTATATGACCCCTTTAAATACAACTGACTGACTCACTGACACATTTTTAAAACAAAACATGCAAATCTTACCATTTCCTTCAAATTCTATCCTTCAAAATACAATGGTATTTTTCATAATGTTGGGAATATCACAGACGAGGAGGATCATTAGGAAACTGTCTGCCTGCACACAACATTAACGCAATGATTGTACAGTATCGTCATCGGACCTATATTCAAACTGGGCAATCGACCGTTTTACCTAGCGAACGAATCCAGCAATGTCTGCCATAATATCAGTCAAGTGTAAACATTGATCATTGTTCTCGCCAGAAATGTTTTGTTTTTTTTACACGCGGTCTAGAGTATGCGGATGGTGCACACATCTGGTGCTCTTCGCGTGTTGGTCAAAAATGAAATTTAAATTTTTTTTTTTTTTTTGAAAATAAAATTAACGTACTAGGCTATATTTTAGTTCTATAATATTTTTTTTACTTAATATTATGTATTTTTAGGGATTTTATGGTACTAAATTATATTTATGCTGTAGTTATAATCCATTTATTCACTTTTTAAGCATAGACCTGAAAATGAAATTTAAAACTTAAACTGTCATAAATCTTGAATGCTTTAGAGCACAGACTTAAGTTTCTCTTTTCAAAGACGACACTAGGCAAATTATTGCTGAAGTGGAAAAAAAGTTTACTTAAAAAAATAACATAATTTTACGCTTATAGTTATGAAAAATGCACAGAAATACTATTTTCAATTTTTACATGAAATATATACTTTAAAATAACGGCAAGAAAATCAAAGCATAAATCTAAACAAGTTGTGTTCCAAATTTGAGCTTGATATCTCAAATAAATGAGCTTTCAGTACAATTTTATCAGGCTACAGTACTAAAAGTTTTCACTAGATGAAATTTATCTCCCATTCATTTCCAATACGGTAATTTTTGAATTTTTGAGCACAAGTGTGACATTTAATCTTTTCAAATCATGTTTTTTTTTTTTTGTTCACATAGCAAGTGACAAAACCTTTTACCTATAAATCCTGATATGTGTGTGAAATGCCCTTTTTGTGCGTACACAACGTTTGTACATCAGGCCCCATGTGCAGATGGATTTAAATCCGATCACCCAAACCACTTCTGTCTGAGTCTGAGACGCATTCCAAACGAAACTATACACGTGTATATGCATCTTGTTGTTGAAACCAGATGCATTTACATATGTACATTTTACATATGTAAATTTACCATATGTAAATTTTACTCCTCCCAAAATGGTTAAAAATAAACGCATATGTTAATTATACTTCTCCCAAAATGGTAAAAAATAAACATGTGAGAGCGTCTTATTGGCTACATGAGTTTTAACAATACAGAACAGTTTTAACAATACAGATAGTTGTACATAAAAATGCACATACTGCTTGATGTATGCTTTATATTAATCCAGTAGTTTTAAATACAGTTTTAACTGGAATGACAAGTGAATGTATTGATAGATCGATAGATCTTTGAGGTACTCATGTGAAGATGTTAAATGTCACAGTTTGTCACAGACAATGTCACATAATGTCACAGACTTTCATGTCACAAAAGTTGTCCATTACGCAGTCACACAAACAAGGACCTTCACAAATTATCTCTAATGACTCCTAATTTATGACATAATGGCAATACATTGATTTAATAGATTGACTCAGAGTAAAAAAAGCTCTCACTTTCATGATGAAAAGTTCATGAAAAGTTGAAAATATGTAACAATGTTACAAGATCATTTTCTCTACAGATATTATTAGCTCTATGGTATCTCAGATCTTTAGAGCTCTGTCAGAAATCAATAGCACTGTCCTTAACTAAACTGATACCTCACTTGCTCTTGTCTCATGCGCATATCATATTGTTTTCCTGTTGCAAAGCGGTGACATTTTAATCAGACATCCCTAAATGATGATTAGTTCGAGACTAAGAGTTTACTTCCATTTTTTTGAGAGAGTATCAAATGAGATGGAAAGTTCTCATATATCAGTGTCATTGAATATGCCATCAGATATCAGACCTCTTTAATAACACACACACACACACACACACACACACACACACACACACACACACACACACAACACACACACACTGTATGCGGTAGATTGACAGATCATTGAGCTGCAGTTCTGATTTCTATGGACATTATTACCATGATAGCAGTGACATCATAGTGATATCGTCAAGTTAAGTTTGACAGTCATTTTGTGATAACATGATGTAGTTTTTCCTCTTATGTTTGCTCAGACACACCAAACAAGCAAGTTTTGTCGGGTTTCCGTAAATCGTTTAGAACTTAAGAACTTCTGCATCCTGCAATATTTCCCATTTCTTTCATCGTCAACAGTAGAATATTAAATCAGTTATACATGGATCATTTAACCCCAACCCTAACAGTTTTAGTGTGCTTGCATATTTATATCACTTAATAATAACACTTAATATAGCAGCAGAATAAATTGTATCTAATTGAGGTGCAGTAATCAGTATTTGTCTGAAGCTGACAATGGGAAACACCAAAACCAAAGTTAATCATACATTTTTGTGTTGTTGGTTCTTTAACATGATAATTTCAGTAAACGTCAGTAGATTTTTAGAAGGCGTTTAGAAATATTGTTCTGTCTTAGAACAAGGCTAATATATTCTGATTTATGAAGAATAGGGCTGAATGCATTTGGATCAGCAAAAAAAAAAAAAAGTGCAATTTGCCACAAAAAGTGCCACATAAGAGTGGCAAATGTGACTTTGCTTTCCGTTTATTGCTTAATGCACACTTAATACCACAGCAAAACTACTAGATTAACTGATAAAGGCTCAGCTTACTGTATTTATAAGGTATAATTCACCCAAAAATGTAAATTCTGTCATGTAATCACCCTCATGATGTTTCAAACCTATACGATTTTCCTTCAACTTCCATGCACAAATGAAGATAAGTCATTTTTTATTTTGGCTTAAAATATCGCAATAGTATCGCATCGTGACATATATCGCATCGTGACATGAGTGTATCGTCACACCCCTAGTCCCAAACCTTACAGCCTGGTCCGTACGGATCAACTGCGATCCGTTTAACCCCTAGCTGCAAGCAATGGTTTCCACTGGAGTGGTTTTTGTTAGTCAGTGCTGAAGGGCACCAGAAGGGTGAGTAGAGCTGCATTTAAAACAAGTCAAAACAGGGATGGAGTCACTGCTGGTAAAAACACGGGAGGGAGGGAATTGAGACGAGACAGGTTGATTCAAGATTGTTGTGTTTGCGGTTTTGTGGAGATGTCATGGTTTTGTTCATGACTGATCTAGCATACTAATTGTTTTACTTTTTATTGTAGATTTACTTTGTTAAAAGAATCTTGTACTTATTTGTCTCTAAGCTGTGATCGTTAGACTGACCTAAAGAAAAATAAGATTTGTTTAAGCAGGTGACTCTGCTACAGACTGTGCGATTCCGGCAATCTAATAAGATCATTACAAATCACACTGCACGACATGGATCTAATAAACTTGGGTACGACATGTATGTAGACTGTACGATGATGGTACCTATTGAATCGTAGGCTTCAACGCAAGTTGGTATAGAATAAAATGTCATCAGCATGTGGCAGTGGTAAACAAATAGAGCAAGTCTGAAGCAAGTTGTGTGTTACCCTGATGGTGTTTTGTGTTTGTGTGTATGACCCTGTGCACCGCCCATATGAGTATTGATGACCATGTTTTATGAACAGAATGCCTACGCTGGTCTCTGATTTATCATGGCTTTCTATTGAGCCTCCTGTATTATTGTGGTGGTTATTAGTTCATTTTGGTAAAAAGGCAGTTTTTGGTAGTTAGTTTTTTAACATTATATCACTTAATTAAATATAGTTTAAAAAATACAGGTCGCCTATCCTGTAAAACTGCATTGTCACAGTATTTTTTACGGTATTTCTGGCAACCATAGTTTTTAACATTGATGATATTTAGAAATGTTCCTTGAGCAGCAAATCAACAAATTAGAATGATTTCTGAAGGATCATGTGACACTGACGATTGGAGTAATGATGCTGAAAATATAGAGTATTATTGTTTTTACAGGTTTTTTTGATACTTTGTGAGCATAAGTGTCCTTCTAAAAACATTTTTACAATCTTATCGACCCCAAACATTTGAATGGTGGTCATTCATATAGTTTATTTTTTTTAATTTCACTCATTTGGTGAATTGCAGAATTACAATAGAAGATTTTTAAAAAGAATTTTAATTTCTCTTTTTTTTTGTTGCATATATATGAATATAAACTTTCTTCTGTGTTAAATACATATTGACACGGGGTCAGTCACGTGTGTTCTGATAACGTGCTGATGGCCTTTAGTGGAACAGCCTCTTGATGGTCTGCAGGTGCTACCGTACTGTTTTTCATGTATGAACAGCTGTGTTTTATATGTACTACTGATAATATTCCCACAATTTCTGAGCAATCCTTTTCTCACATCTATAAAAAATAATTGGTTGTCCAAGTGTTATCCATGTTGCTTATTTAGTTTTTTTTTTTAGGAAAGGTGTTATCTGCCGTATGCAAAATAAATAGGCTAATCCCTTTATAAGAAAAAATCAACCTAGGTAAATTAGGCATGGGTCATGATAATAATGTTGACGATTTATTTATTTGTTTTTTTTACGTTATAAAACCCTCTTGGACAAGTCATGTCTCTACTGTCATCCCCTTTAAAACAACACTGCTAAAGCCATACATGCAAGCAGAAGCCTTTGTACCATCGTGTACCATACGTTATATTAAGAATAATTTGCTATTTTCAAGAACACATACTGTGTGAACACCTGTGAAGAAGTATGTCTGATTAAGGTCATATTGACCCAAAAATAGCAAATTATTGATGGTTTCCTTAAGACACCGCACGTTAGCGCCCCTACGCGACAAAAGCAAATAAAACCCATTATAATCAGCGATGCTGTCTACACTGGATGTGGCGCGACACGACAAATTCCCGACAGTTAACTGATGCCTTGTTCTATTTCTGACATACTTCAAGCTTCTTTTTCGTGGCTTATTGGGCTTAAATGCTCAAATACATACAAAATGATGTCAAAATGCCTGTCTTGGTTAGATACAGTCAGATACAGTCAGTTTTGGAAAGCAATAGTTGAGAGAAAACGCATGTTGGGTAAAAGTATATTTTGGCTTAAGCTCTTAAAAGTGACAGCAGTCTAATAAACCTGCTTCTGTCTGTCATGT
Source organism: Scardinius erythrophthalmus (assembly GCF_964197995.2). Classification (NCBI taxonomy): domain Eukaryota; kingdom Metazoa; phylum Chordata; class Actinopteri; order Cypriniformes; family Leuciscidae; genus Scardinius; species Scardinius erythrophthalmus. Next base: position 24,123,562 of record NC_138237.1, on the reverse strand, counting down.
TAATCAAAGAACAAAAGACAAAGAGAAAATCAATCGCTGCTCTTGACTGAACAACTTTTTTTTACTTTTAATCTGAATTTAATTGCTAAAATGAAAACCATCCAGTTTTATTTTACATTTGATTACTTTAATTTCTGTAGTATGTCTTACCTGAATATTACTGTTAGACCTGAACCTGAAAAACTTAAAGCCATGTTTATTTAGGCCTAATTTGTCTCCTTATTCTATTGTATGTATTTGTGCTATCGTTTGCAATTTGTTTATTTGAATAAAATTATGAGATAATAACAAATTATCTGTATGGTGGTATATGGCAGTTTTCCTCGTGGTATCTGAAATGGTATCTAATATCTATATTTTTCAAGGTATCGTATTAAAGTTTGAAATTTCAGTATCGTGACACTACTTCTGATACGAAGAACAAATTGATTTTCAATGGTCGCTTTGTCACATCTAGTGTAGACAGCCTGAAGCTGTTGCAGCGCTATGCGACAACCGTCGTGTCCGGTGTAGACACTGTTAGTCATTCAGACAACTCAAAACTAGTGTAGCTGATTTAAAAAATATGTAGATTTTACCACCCCTAAAATGAATGAACCATTAAGTGTTTGACAAACAATATCACAGTTGCTCTCTGAGATCGTATCAGATTGGTTCTCATTTTCCATTCACCCATGTGAGCCATTACCTAATTAAACCAGTTCATAAAAAACCCCTTGTAAATTATGTCAAGAGATACCTTGACCTGTTTGGTCCCATTGATTATATTGTGAGACAGATCCTGATAATCAATATCGCTGCTTATGTTCTCAGGTTTGCATTTTAGCGAGTGTGCGTTTGCAGTGCACAGAACAAAATTAGTCAATGGATAAAAATCTGGATGATAATAAACATGTGGGTCCCACTTTATATTAAGTGGCTTTAAGTACTATGTACTTACATTGAAATTAATAATTTGATACAATGTACTTATTGTGTAACTACATGTTTTTACATTGTACTTTCATTTTTAAAATTCCTGCATGTAATTACAGCTGTAATTAATTTATGTAATTACATTTGTAATTACACAGTTGACCCTTCCCTTACACCTTAACTCACCCTATACCCAATCCACCACACCTGTCCCTAACCTTACCGTATCACACCTCAATAGCAGCAAAAGTGTTTTACAATACAACATGAACACAATAAGTACTTATTTTTTTATGTAAGTACACTTAATGCCACTTTATATAAAGTGGGACCAAAATGGGTATTAGTTTAGAATTTCTTGCGGCAAAACTATCAACTATATTCTGTGATCAAAATTCATAGCAGAACTGTGTAGTAAATGCTGCACTAGAATGGACAACAAACAATGCTTTGCTAGTAATTTTCACTGATAAGAGCGCTATTTGTGTTTTGATGGCCCTAGCGACCTGGACTGGTTTAAATACATTGTCATAGCACACTGTCACATGACGGGCAACCTAAATGTTTACACAGGCCTTGTGTTTCACCTTTGGTTTAGGATTTCATTAGCTCAGTCAGTCACAACAAGGGAAACTGGGTTGGACAAAGGGCGAGTGCGACCCATGGGAAAAGACCTATCCTTTCCCCTACCAAGGGCTCTCATGATTGCTATGATTACCAAAGGAAATTCCATCATCTTTCCTTTTTTACCAGAAGATAGGACAGCCTCGATCGAACACTGTTGTAGCACGCTCATATTCATCTAATAGTTTATTTATAAGCACTTATTGCAATTTCCTCACTTTTGTTGTAGCTTCCTTCTATTGTATAGCTTTGCTTGAGATAATTACATGCCATAGTCCCTAGTCTCGTGGATTTATTTACACTAATTCAGATACAGTTTAATCTGTATAGACTGTCTAGATTTGATGGTTTCATCAGTTAATTTTTGGTTTATCACAGGATGTATCAACTTCTAAAATAGTTATGCTAGCCTAATTAATAGTCATTTGGCAGATTATTATTACTTGTAAAAGACTTGTGACTTTAAAAGATTAGTATGTGTGCACATATTAGAATCCATTTCCAGAGAGCTCTAAATCCAGCTTATGTGTGTTTACTCTGTTGGTTGATAAGGAGTCTTCTGTCCACTAGAGCACGTGTTCTGACTCCGCCCACCGTCTCAGTGTCTGCCTGTTTACTCGTGGAGCAGATGGATACACTAGAGATCCGAACTGAGAGAGACTACACAACTAGGGAAAATGTTTTTAAGGATGACTTGCTAAATTTGCTCTGAATACGTTTATCCGTTCAGTCACTCTAAAGCTCAGAAGAACCTAGTAGTTGCGGGTGTGTTTTAATGGTTTCTTCAGCATGTGGTAGAAGGATGGAAAAGCTCTAGTGAGGGTTGCCTCACCACTGTCCGGCGTAAAGGATGACTTTAGGTGGTCTGGCGACTGCTTTAAGCAGCTCCACAGAATGCCTGTCTGCTCACGATGGAATACAAATACTGCTGCAAAGCGGCTTCATGTACCAGGATAACATCAACCGGTTGTAAGTTTGAAAAAGATCAGCATATGTTTTTATCATTGAAGTTTATGGAGAACTTTTCTGTTTTCATCTCTTTTTTTCTTTCTTTGTTGTTATTTATTTTTCTCTTTCATTTTTATTTTGAGAATGTTGGAGTGTTTGTCTTTTTTCTTTCTTTCTTTTTTGTTTTAATTTCTTTTTTAACCTTTTTTTGGAGTTATTTTTTAATATATTAATTGAATTTATTTTTTCTTTAATCTAATTATTTCCTTATGGGTCTATGTTGTGATTTATTTATTTTTTTGTTTTCTTTTTATTTCATATCTTTTTTTTTTCTTATGAACATTTTGGGGTCCTTTTATGTTTTTTCTTTCCTTTTTTCTTTGTTTTAATTTGATTTTAATAGATTTTTTTCTGTTTTCTCTCATGCATAGATTCCAAAGTTCAGTTATATTACAATAGCATTCAGGGATCCAGACTGAAAATATTAATTTGCGCTAATTTTTTTTGCTGAGATCGCCACTGGCGACAATATAAATGTACATGTTATGGTTAAAAATTGCATGGCTTTTTGCCTACATGTTCTGTGATGAGTAGCCCATCACATCTTGTTGTGTTGACGTAATAAAATGAGACGACACGCAGCAAAGTTGCAGTGGAAAAAAACCTCAGTGAGATTATCTTTTAATTTTTGCTGTTTTCTGTTACTGCCTGAACTTCACATTATTTGTAGCACAGCCATTCATAATCGCAGTAAGATTTGTACTTAATTGGCACCTTTTAGTAAACAATTAACAAAATTTCAGCTTTCAAATTCTGTCAATTTTATCACGAAATACAAGCAATAAATGTCGTTTTGGTGCTCTTTAATGTGGCCTGGCAGATCGCCCAATCAGCATTTCAACCTTGGAAAGAGCTTGTATTAAACAGCTTGAGAACAGTCATGTCACGTAATGTCAAATTTACCTCAGAAAAGCCATTCAATGCCCATAAACTTGTTAATCAACTAGAAAAATAACTATTGAAAGGGGCATTTTGCTAAATATATGCACTATATCACATCATCCATATGTTTATGTAACCTGTTATGTACATGAGAAAGAATGTAAGGAGCTGAAAATCACATTCAACACTACCCATATAGTTTCATGTGAAGAGCTGCCTTTCACCAAATTTACCTCAGATATCACTAATGAAGAAAAATAGATTGGGTGTGTGCAAGACATACGACAACGGTTTTAGTATGCATTAGGAGTGAATGCTGACATTATTATAGTCTGTGACACTGATTCTGTGCAAAGAACAATTCTTTTTAGCTGTATGTAGTTCTCAAGTTGGAAAAGCAATTCACTTCCTACTTTAAGTGAATCTTAGTTCCCAGGACATCCACAAGATGGATGAAAATGATTATTCTGTAAAAGGAGGGCGGATGTGACAACACATGACAAAATTAAAACATGTTTATTTTTTTGGGGCACTTAAAAAAAAAATTGGTGCTTATTTTTTCCCTTTATTGGAGCCAATGGCTCCTTAATTCATTTTTTTGTCTGGAGTCCTGCCATTGAGCTCTTTATCGTTGATGTCATGACTGAAAACTGTTGTTTAGTTTATCTAACTAAATATGCATGTATTCGTGTCGCATGGCGATTGAAGCAGTCAAAACAAACAAAGTATAGTTTTACACCTTACCTCACTCACACACCATCTTCCTGTCCTCAGTAAACAGGAAGTCCTTGCCGCGCACACGTTTTTATCATTATGCAGAAACAGAACGTTCCATTCAAGCATGCTGCAGACCACACAATCTCGTTAAGTGTGAAAATATGGCACTGTACCGGTGCAGACGCATCGTTACATTTTAACAGTGATTTATGTGTAAATTCAATAGGTAAGTTCACACAAAAATGAAAATTCTGTCATCATTTACTCACCCTCATGTCGTTCCAAACCCGTAAGACTTTCATTCATCTTCGAAACACAAATGAAGATCTTTTTAATGAAATCTGAGAGCTTTCTGTCCCACTTTGACGGTTCAAAAAGTTAAGAGATCGTAAAATTAAACAATATAAATTGAGCAGTTTAGTCCAAATTTTCTGAAAAGACTTGATTGCTTTATATGATGAACATATTTAATTTAGGCGAGAACGAACCTCATAGGTTCTTGCTGAAGCTCAAACGTGCTGCGTAACACAAGAATGAATCTCATTGGTTCTCGCACGTCAAGAGAACATGCTTGAGCTTCTGTTTACCACAACTGATGTGTGAGTCGATGAATGTTTATATGTAATTAAAAGCCTAAATTCAATCTATTCACCATAAAGCGGAAAATTTGGACTAAAAGTTTCAATTCATATGGATTAGTATTACGATCTGTTTATTAACTTTTTGAAGCATCAAAGTGGTAGTGTAGCTGTCAATGGAGGGACAGAAAGCTCTGATTTCATCAAAAAGATCTTCATTTGTGTTTTCATTTTTGAGTGAACTATCCCTTTAAAGCATTTAGAATAAACAAACTCTCTCAGAAACATTCTTTTGATTATGCAGACTCTTGATTCATATAAATCAACAGATCGAAATTGATTCAGAAATGTACGTGGAGAGTAACACCCATGCAGCTGGTTTCAATAATGACGCAAACTTGATGCTGTCAATATAGACGTTGATGAAGTGTTCGGTTCAGCATTACACGTTTGTCATCTCCTCTTTCTGTCTTTCCCCTTTTCCTGCTGTAACACACAAACCACTGCTTGAATGAAACCATGTGTGTTATTATTTCAGTGTACAGTGCAAGGAGACAGTCAACCGTAGATTGAAGTGTGGTTGGACAGTTCTTGACCACTGTAAATCTGCCACTTTATTTGGATGCTTCTCTTGAGTTTGTTAGTTACTGTGGTGGGTATTTAGTGAATAGTTGTATATTGTGAAAAATGTTTTTAAGAGTAGAAGGATTTTTGGGATTTAACTGGGAACTTCCTTATTGAATCGACTCAGATTGCTTTCAACTGTAGGTTATTGTGTCCAACTCGAGGGGGATATTGGAGAAATTTGTGTTTCTCAAACGTACTTTGTGACTTTAATCCATACACTGTAAAAAATAATCCCGTCTGAATATGCCATGTCTGTTTTTCTCACACAACCTTTGTGAAAATTTCAGCGCAAATTACCTACTGTTTTTCGGCAAACTCATTTGTGCATCAATCTTCCGCATGCTTTCATTCCATTTCATCATGGTGTCAAACTAAATAAAATTATAAAATTAATAAATAGATTTATTAAGCTGCAAAGACTGCCCATTTTAATATCACGTCAGGTACTTGTCTAGACATCTCTGCTCACTTATGTGGTTAATTGTAAACAGCCACTTCTATAAACTTATATGAAGTTTATTTAAATAGGGTTTTAATAATTAATAAAAGATCGATAAATAATTCATAAAAAAAATCCTATACTTCATACGTGATGCACACAAACGCAGCAGATGACCTTCTGTAATGCCCACGTTTAGAAAACACACACTTCCACCTCTGTAATAAACACTGAGATGTTAGTTTCGTCCGAATCACAGGTGTCGGGTGATAAGAATTGTAATTCAACCCTCATTGTTATTCCAAACCTGTGTACCTTTTTCATCTATTGATCACAAAAAATAAATGTATTCCAGTTTTCAGAAGCCATACGGTATGTTTGTGTGATGAACAATCAGAAATATCAAGTCGGCATTTATTTTCTAAATGATTTTATTGTCAATGATTCATCCATGTATACATTTATTTATTTGTAAAAAAAATTGTACCTCATAGTTTTTAATCAAAATGTCTTACGTTCATCTTCTGGTGATCTTCTAGACCTCCCTAATTTTTTTTCCTCTATGATAATCTGTTTCACTCTTAACAATACGTAAGAAAAGATCTGTCTCAACTTCCATTTATTCCACTATGCTGTCCGCATGTAATTGCTGTATTGTATTTGAACATACATGTCATACAGAAAGTGTGAATATGTGGAAGTGCAGATGACATCTAAGAGCTACAATTGAGAGAACTTGAATAGCGACTTTAATTTTGATCTGTTCATCACACTGGATTACTGTATAACTTGCAGTGCATCGTAAAACTATCATAAACTGACATGTGGGTGCATAAATGATATAGTAAATAACGGTAACACATTACAATAATTAATTTTTGTTAACATTTGTTAATGCATTGACTAACATAAACTAACAATATGTTTATAAAGCATGTTAACTAATGTAGTTAACTAATGTTAACAAATGAAGCCTTATTGTAAAGTGTAAAATTTCCCTTTAAATCGTTCAAATTACTGACTAGTTGTCATACAAACTTTTGTTTAAAATAAATTTTTTGTAGCACAGAAACATTTAGAGCACAGAACATATTGATTTAGTTTATTTAGAAAGCTCTTAAGCCCAAATATGCTGCAAAAAAAATCCTATTAGAAACACTCCTTTATAGTAGTAATAAAAAAATAAAGTAACAGGTTCATGATTAACAACAGATCGTTGAAGAAATGCAACATACTTTAGACAATAGACACACAAAGTCACATGTACACACTCCCATAATACTTCTCACGTTTTTGAGCCGACACACAATAACACCCTCGTAAAAAGACATATGGTTATGCACATGACTCAAAAGCAGACGCACACACACAGATTAATCTGTGCTTCTCTCATTTCTCTGCTCTCTCTGCTATTCACACTCGCTCTTGTTTTACAGTCTGCATAGTCTGAATGTCATTGATTGGAAGGAGATATGTTGCTTGGTATTATTCAAAGAACAGAAATTCGCACACACAGATCCCCCAGCTGTCGCAGTGATGGGGAACAGAGTGTTCTTGTTTGCGTCCTGGACAGAGAGTTCGATGTGTGAGCTAATGCTTTCAAAAAGGAGTCCTCCCATATTCCCTACTGAACTCAGTGTCTCATGTTCCACTCAGGATTTAAAACACATCAGAGACATTCATAGAAAAGATAGAAATAACAGTGTTTCTTTCACATGATAGACACAGTTAAGATGGCTAATTTAAAAATGAAATTAATTTCTTAGTGCCGGCAAATAGTATTTAAAATGTCAGAAAGTAACCTCTGGGAAGTGCACCCACATTATTTAAAGAGGCCATGTTATGCCCTTTTACAAAGTCTTGATTTTGTTTTTGGGGTTTACTATAGGTTTTCATGCTTGAATGTTCAAAGACACCTTATTCTTCATATATTTTACATTTTTGCATTTTTACTTCTCCCAGTCTGTCTGTAACACTCTGTTTAGTTTCTCTCTCTATGAAGCCCTTTCTTCCGAAAATCGCAGTGTGCTCTGATTGGTCGGCTGGACCAGGGTGTTGTGATTGGTCAACTGCTTTGAACGTGTTTTGTAAATGTCACACCCCTTACCATAATCGCAAGTTTCAACTCACGACTAACGCAACTCAGCCAGGCCTGGCCCCTTTTTTTCCTGTATGCCATGGCAAGGTCAAGTCAAGTCAAGTCATCTTCATTTATATAGTGCTTTTAACAATGTAGATTGTCTCAAAGCAGCTTTACAGAGATAAGCGTATAATTTAAGGTAACAGAGATTGTTTCGGCTTTACAGCAGAGTTAAGTTATTCCATTATTCCAAGGAATAATTTACATGAGGAATATTGTGATGTATGCTTCCGGAAGAAAACTCAAGACTATAATCAAGGTGTTTTAGGGAGTTCAGAAACAGTGCTTACTGATATAGATAAAAATTCCCTTTGGAGTGACTTTGTGCTTTGTGACTTTGCCGACCGTTTTAATGCTCAAACAGCAAAAACTACACACTAAAGAAAGTTAGAAGTTTAAAAAAGCTGAATAGGTCTCTTTAAATAATGTCAAACATTAATTTCTGTAGATTTTTTAAGTTTCCTCTCCGTTTTAGCTTTCATTAGTGGGGATTTATAAGGCAAATTGTTATTTATCATAATGTGATGTTTTTTTTTTTTGTTTTTTTTTTTTTTTTTAAATAATACATTTTGTCTACTGTTGATTCTCTGCTGCAGCATGGGAATGATAAAATACACAGATCAAGCATAATTTCCACACCTATTGTGCATCCTTTGCCATTCATTGTGCTATTCATTGTGATTAATTAGAGCTAAACAAGCTTTCTGCGTTTTTAAGGAAGTGAAAAAGAGAGAAACATTGTTCAATAAGTCCATTGTATTCCACCCAAAATGTCTTGACACACATCCCAGGAGCGCTTAAGTACTTAAGAAGTTCAATTCAATTCAATTCACATTTATTTGTATAGCGCTTTTCACAATACAAATAGTATCAAAGGAGCTTTACAGAAAATGCATGTGTCTATATTACAGTTTAGAGTGATCTGTTTTCGACTGTGTCCAAGTAATGGATTTCAGAAATGTAAATATACAAATCACGCAGTAAGCAAGTTAGACTTATGATTTTCACCTGATGGATGAAATAATGGGAGAAAAAGAAACACACTCAAGAAAGGCACTAATTCATAGTTGGAGACCAGGGCTGTGTCCTAACCCAATAATGCACAGCCATTTGTAGTGGTGTCCCAAACCATAATGGATGTTATAAACTGATTTAGTGTACTCATTCAATCCCATAATGCACCTAAATAACGAATTTACAATGTTAATTCAATGGCCAACTACTAGAGAAAACCCATTCGAATTGAGAATTGGGCCTAATAAATCCCCACATCTCACTAGAAGAGAGTCTCCCATCTGCAGCACTTCAGGCGCAAAAGTATAGACTACTTCACCTGTCCGGGTTCTGCGACAGTCCACGCAGTTTGTTTCCGAGACGTAATTTTCACTATCAGGAGGGTCCGTGGACATCCGTTTGCACTGTCCACGTTCAGCCCAATTTTAGTGTCTGTGCGGACGGTGCGCGAACAACAGCACATGTGCGAGTGATTTGAGCACTTGAAATCTAAGACTAGATAGTGCGCACGCGCCGAACGCGTCTTTCCGTGCTCACGGCCAGAGGCACGTGCACTCAACTGTGCGCAAGACGGAGTGGAACGTAGAAAACGAAGTATACCTGGGCCATTAGTGTCCAAATTCACTCCTCATTTTCATTAACTTATTTTTGTTCACACTCAGTCAGAAATCATTTTCATATACTGATTGGGTGCTCAAGAAACATTTGCTTGGTGGATAAAAGTATTTATTTATTTATTTCAAAAAAATCTTACTGACCCCAAACTTTTGAACAGTAGTGTATTCATATTCAGCAATACACATGATCTCTATTTCTGTCTCTTTCTCTGACCTCAGCATCAGTGAGAGCTTTCTAACAGTGAAAGGTGCCGCCCTTTTTCTTCCACGTGGGAATGGCTCCTCCTCTTCCTCATCCTGCTCCTCCAGAATTACAGGACAGCGCAGCAAACATGCAGGTATGGGCATCCAGTAGACAACACATGCAAACAAGGAAATAGAAAGCTTATGACCATTTATGTTTAAGGAACGATTTTACTCTCTTTGTGCAGGGGACCTTCAGCAGCACCTGCAGACCATGTTCACTTTACTGCGACCAGAGGACAACATCCGTCTGGTGAGCTCCACACAATCTCACACACAGTTACAAGCTCTCTACCAAAACCTAGTGAGCTGCCCATGTAGGCAATAATGTTTTGGAAAAAATCAAGCCACACTGCATGAATACGTTATAGATAATAAAATACCAAAATGCATTGCCGTAACCTTAGTGAATTCTAAGACGGGAAGATGTAAATCATTATATAAAGCTAAAAAGCTTATCTTAAATATTGTTTTAGATGCAGGCTGTACAGTTGACATTGTAAATGTTACAGCTTACAAATTTCATACAATGACAACACTACAAAACATTACAGTATAAGTTAAATTAATTAAAGATAGTAATAAAAGGCAAAATAAAAATACACTATCAACAGTTTGGGTTCGGTAAGATTTTTAAATGTTTTTGAAAGAAGTTTCTAACTCTATTATACAAAAATACATTAAGAGCTGTAATATAGTGACATTATTGTAATTTAAAATAACTGTTTTCTATTTTAATGTATTTTAGAATGTAATTTATTCCTGTGATGTGGCAAAGCTGAATTTTCAGCAGTCATATATCCAGTCTTCAGTGTCACATGATCCTTATTATTTTTGTTTAAACTGTGTCTAAATTGTGAAAAGAAAATTGTTTTTGTTTATTGAAATGTTTTGTAACATTGTAAATATCTACTGTCCTTTTTTCATCAATTTAATGCATCCTTGCTCAAAGGCACACTATGCAGTTTCTGTTTTTCTCAAACAGCGGCCCCTAGAGTCGCTGTGGAGTACTTGTATTTAACGTTACTGTCGTAAATACCACTCGCGCAGATCCGTCGTTTTCTTTTCCTTGACTCTTCCGACCGCGCTTTCTTAGTTTTCTTCGTCGATTCTGCCATGATTCACATCTGAAATGCGTGCTAGTGTCTTTGCTATCGGGATGATTCGCCCTTCTACGAGTTCGTTTACCATCTAAATTATTTCAAAGCTGTAATATTAAGGTACAAATCTTGCATAGTGTGCCTTTAATAAAAGTATTTAAAAAAATTCCATAAAAAGCTAATATATTGATACAATGTTTTTCTGAATGGACTCTCTGCCTTCCCTACAGGCTGTGCGGTTGGAGAGCACCTTCCCCCAGTGCACCCGCTACATGGTGGTGGTCTCCACTAATGGTAGACAGGACACAGAAGAGAGCGTGGTGCTGGGCATGGACTTCAGCCCTTCCGACAGGTCTGTGTGTGCTGCTGCTTGTACTGTTAAGTTAAACCAATCAAATGTTTTAACAGCAAATCATTTTTTGGGGGGTGTTGCAGTTCCTTTTCCATAGGCATGGTGCTTCCTCTGTGGAGTGACACACGGATCCACCTGGATGGTGACGGGTAGGTGTGGCATATCTGTTAAAAACTGACAAATGCACTTCTGATTCTCCTGTACTGTAGGTTGTTGAGATAGTGTTTCACCCCTCTGTTTTCTTCACAGGGGTTTCAGTGTGTCTACAGATAATAGGATCCACATATTCAAGCCAGTCTCAGTCCAAGCCATGTGGTGGGTGCTTTTCTTTTCTTCTTGAGATTCATTAAATATAGTTTTAAGTAGTGATGCACTGAAATTTGTTTTTGACATTAAGGCTTTCATATTTATTTTGTGCTTTAACTAGTTGTAAAGAGGAAGAAATTATTAGTTCACGTGCGCGTGCACGTGCTGTTGCTTGAACTGAGGCGGACAGAGTGATCTGTCACGACACATTAAAGAGCACCAAAAAGACATTTATTGTTTGAATTTATTGATAAAATTTACAGAATTTGAAAGCAGAAACTTTGTTCCATATCAAAAGTAACAAAGCACAAAGATTATTGTGTTTATTGGATGAAAGGCACACTATAAATAGAGTTTAGTAACATTTTGTTTTTGCATGTGATAATTAACTGTATGTATCTAATTTAATGTGATTATGATATATTTTGAAAAAATTCAAATTATTAATATGAGTGCTTTGACATTAACCTTGATTTATTGAATCACTTGACCTTCATTTGTCACTTAAGGTTTTGATCAAAACTGGGCTATTATTGTACCTAAGAAAGAATTTTGGTATCAGTCCAACCTTGATATAGTGGCATGTTTTGATATGGAGCACCTCTTTTTCTCAGGTCAGCCCTGCAGTCTCTTCATAAGGCCTGTGAAGTGGCCCGCTGTCATAACTACTTCCCCGGCAGCCTCTTCCTGACCTGGGTGAGCTACTACCAGAGCCAGATGTCCTCAGATCAGTCCCGCATCAACGAGTGGAACGCCATGCAGGACGTGCAGTCCCACCGCGCAGACTCACCTGTGCTCTTCTCTGATGTGTGAGTACTAATTTGAGCGAATTTAAGCGTTTTGATGCATCATCATGGGACTTCATATATATTTTATAGTGCCCTGGTATACTTTTTCGAATACTACCTTTCATGTAGTGTGTAATATAGCTGATTGTGAATGTAAAAGGTCTGCAAAGTTTCAAAGATCAAAGCGCTCGACAATGTTTCATTATTGGACTCGGGCTTGAATTGATACGCTAAAACCAACCCCATTGTTACTGTTCATATCAGGTGCTGAGGAAGCCTCTGAAGCTGAAATTTAATTTATAGTAATGGGTATTTTGTTTCTGACACACACTGTAAGCAGTTGACCAATCACAACAGATTGTGCCATCTGACCAATCAGAGCAGAGCAGGCTCTTGAAAAGGAGGGGTTTAGATGGACTGAATCCTTGATTGAATTTCAGACACTGTGAGAAAAGAGGGGATGCTGCAAAGAAAATCAAAGTGTTTTTTGACCCTGGATGCATGAAACCCTATTGGAGGAGACCCTCAAAACAAAATTAGTAACCTTTAAAATTGCATAATAGAGGCACTTTAAAGTAAGATACTTTTTTAGCGCAATTTTCCACCGGACAAAATTGCGATTGTTAACTCATGATTTCTGTTCTGTCTGTGCGCACCAATCTTGCACTTCTATCTACTCCTCAACCAGACCACCTAGAGACTTCGGGTTTTCGGTTTTATGTTAAGGAAGGTCTAATCTCGGGAACGCACAAAAAAAATCCAGGAAAAGATTTACTATCTCTTAGTGTTGTGATCCCATGACGTGAGAAAATTGCGCTAAAACACTCACTGAGTTTTTATTACTTGTTTCTAAATGCCATTCATTAATCATATATTTGGCCTGCAAAGTTGTACTAGTGGATGCGTATTAGATTTGAACAGAACAAAAAAAATTTTTTTATTTTTTTAGTGGTTTTGAAGCTTCAACAGAATTGTGAAAGTTTTTTTGCATGTGTCTCCAGGCCAACTGAGCGAGAAAGAACAGAGAGACTCATCAAGAATCGCTTGAGAGAGATCATGATGCAGAAGGACCTTGAGAACGTCACCTCAAAAGATGTATGATGCAAATACACATCCTAAAAATCACATCCTGGATGACTTTATTAATTCTGTAGAATCTTCTCATGTGTACTCAGCTCACGCTGTACCTGCACACACACTCCTGTTTAGATCCGCACGGAGCTGGAGATGCAGATGGTGTGTAACCTACGGGAGTTTAAGGAGTACATTGATAATGAGATGATCGTCATCTTGGGGCAGATGGACAGACCCACAGAGATTTTTGAGCATGTTTACCTGGTGAGAGTGATGTCACCCACACATTTTGATCATACATCTCAGTTACGTTGAACCATCAGTCATTTTTGAATTGTACCGATTTATAGGGTTCTGAATGGAATGCATCTAATCTGGAAGAACTACAAAACAGCGGGTGAGTTTTGTTGACATCCTCGTCTCTGAAAACACTCTCATGCCTGCAAGTAGAGGCTACTTTGATGTTTTAGCCATAAACCTGTTATCTTTTATATTCTCTTTGAAATCTGTTCCTGGCGTTAATGATTAAACAGATTTTCGGTTATGTCTTTGTGTTTACCATCAGGGTGCAATACATCCTTAATGTGACGCGGGAGATCGATAACTTCTTTCCAGGGCTATTCGAGTACCACAATATCCGGGTTTACGATGAAGAGGTCACAGACTTGCTGGCTTACTGGAATGACACTTACAAGTTCATTTCTAGAGCCAAGTGAGTGGGAATAACCTCCTAATGCTCACTTTGGAGTAAAATGCACTGCTATTCTAGCTGTCATTGTTATAAAGTTGTTTCAAACTACTTCTGCTATGTTTGTTATGTCAGAACTACCACAATTGTGAGTTGACAACCCTGAGATTCTACTTATAATGGATCCATCTGTGGTTTTGTTGTTAATGCGAGAAAAATACTTTATCACTACATTATTCTATGGATATAACTCAATATAACCGAGAACTAATACAATGATTATAATCATTATTATATTAAAAATTAATATAATGTTGAAATAAAAAAATATATATATTTGTTTAAAATGTTACAAGTTAATTTAGGCATCACAACATTGTAAAGTAAAAAAAAAATTAACATTTCAGTATATTGTGCAACCCTTATTACCATCCTTTATATGCACTTGAAAAATAGAACAAAATGGCACACCTTGTAACACTTGTCTATAATAAAATGGCATATTAAAATATGTTGAGGTGTCTAACTAGCTGTTACTGTTGCAATTGCTGACTTTTTTTAAATTACGACACAATCAGAATTCTTCTGAATTTTATACAAGGAAACAAATGAATACTACAAATGCTCACAATCCAAATGAATAAGAACTTGAGAACTAAAATTATAAGGATAAAGAAGTCAGATCATGGTCAGATCATCAGGTCATTCTGATATAATGTGAGCACAGCATTTGTATAAATGAATGGTAGTTTTAGGTTCAAAGTCTCTTCTTTCAGAAGAACGGTTTCTAGGTTTCGGTCTTAATTCAAATTAATTGTTAACCTATGTTTTAGTTTTTCTTTACCAACATGTACTAGCAGCACTACATCCATTTTTTTTAAACATGACTAATCTGATACCTACAGGAAAGCAGGGGCGAAGTGTCTGGTGCATTGCAAGATGGGCGTCAGTCGTTCGGCCTCCACTGTGATCGCATATGCTATGAAGGAGTACGGATGGGACCTGCAGCAGGCCTTTGAGTATGTTAAAGAACGGCGGGCCGTCACCAAACCCAATCCATCGTTCATGAGACAGCTGGAAGAGTATCAGGGAATCCTGGTGGCAAGGTAAATATGCAATTTGAAAGTGTGTGAATAGTAGGAAATGTCTGTGTGCATTCAAATATTTAAACATGTAAGTATGCCACTCACTTAAATGACCGTAGACATGTTCACCTCCATGTTAATGACACTGTTCTTTACACAGTTGATTATAGGGCTCTGATTGTTTTCTTTGAGAAGTTACAGTGGCTGTTCGACCGTGTGCTTGCGTCTCAGAGATTGTAGGTTTGTGCATGTGGGCTTTGGTGTGGGTGGGTATGCATTTGCAACACAATGCACTTTGCACTTCCTGTAAAATTACTGAATGGGGTTATTCACATTTTTTTAAGGTCTGACAAAACCACTCAATCCAAAGATGGATCCATGTTATACACATTCGTAACATTTTCCCCCTGGAGTTTATATTTACATCATTTTTTCCATTCTCTCTCTGACCCAGTTAAAACAGTTCAAACTTTTATTTGTCACATACACAATGGTGGCGGGTCATGTTGCTGAATACTGAATGTGTAAATGTTGGCGACTAGGTGGTAATATGTTTATTTTAAAATCATAACATTAATATGTAAAAAACACAATCGTGACTATTTCAGACTGACCCATTTTTGCAGCTTAGTTCTCATAAATTATCTGGGTTTATGAAACTTAAAGTACACTACCGTTCAAAAGTTTGGAGTTGTTGTTTTCTAAGAAATACATTATTTTATTCAGCAAGGATGCCATAAATTGATAAAAAAATATGACAGCAAGACATTTAAAATGTTACAAAAGATTTCTATTTCGAATAAATGCTGTTCTTTTGAACATTTTATTAATCAAAGAATCCTGAATAAACACATATCACGATTTCTACAAAAATATTAAGAAGCACAACTGTATTAAACATTGAAAATTAAGAAGAAGAAGAAGGAAAGAAAACAGCATATTAAAATGATTTTTGAAGGATCATGTGACTGATTGAAGACTCTAGAAATGACTGCTGAAAATTCAGCTTTGCATCACAGGAATAAATTACATTTTAGAATATATTAATATAGAACACAATTATTTTAAATTGTAATAATATTTCACAAAAATAATTATTCTACTGTGTTTTTGATCAAATAAATGCAGCTTTGGTGAGCACAACAGACTTATTTCAAAAGCATTCTTACCGACCGACTCCAAACTTTTAAACAGTAATATGTCTATAAATGCATACTCTTTTATTTCAGCAGAGCCAGAAAAATCCTGTTTTCCATGGTTTGAGATGAACAAATTTGAATTTTAGTTATTTATACCATAGTTGACATTTCTTTTGTCTGATACCACAAGCTGTCATGTGTACTGTATGTCTGTAAATAATGTGCTGTCACAGTCAATAGTCGCTCAGCTGATAAGAGCAGAGGGTGTGAAATAAGACAAATGTGTTGCGAGTGACTCGTTGCTCTTCTGCAGGACTGTGTTATGATTCATTGTTTTTTTGCTTCAAAAACGGCAAAATATGTTAAACTTGTTATCTTAGAGATGCACTGAAATTTCTGGCCTAACTACAATGACCAATAATCAACTGTTTGTGCAGTGTGAAACACAGAATATGAAAATGGCATGTTGTTACTTACAGCAGATGATCTCACTTAAAACTAGCCCAAACACAATGTTACATCGTAACATGCCTCCTTTTTGATTGTATTGGTTATTGCCACTCCCTGCATGTTTTGTTTGCTCAACCTTTTTCTTTTATCCATTCTAGCAAACAGAGACACAATAAGTTGTGGCGTTCCCACTCGGATAGTGATCTGTCGGACCACCACGAGCCGCTCTGTAAAGCCACTGCTGCACAGTCTCTCGGACGCTCCAATTCCCGTAACCAGACCTTCGGCCAGACGTCACCCTCGATACAAGAGCTACTGCAGACTCTCACACCGACTGGAGTTAAGGAGCAGGCGGCGCCTGATACCACAGCCTGGTCAGGTACTCACATTTACAACGGCCTGGGGAACCCAGACGACAACCTCCATGAACCCACAGAGACCCCCTTCATCCCAAGACCCAGGGCTGCCACTGTGGTTCCAGAGGCCAGGTCTGATGTCACCTCTGTGACCGTTACCGAGGCGGTCTCGCTATGTCGTCCTCATCCTCCCGCTGCTGTACATCACCCACCTTCGTCCCCCAGGCTTCTCTCTGATGCAAAGGCCAATCAAGTACTGCCTGAGCAGCCTGAGGTGTCCAATCTTGTGCCTTTGGAGAAGTCTAGTCCAAAGGTCCTCTCATCTATAAACGTTAGGAGTAGGACTCCTGAGCCATGCACAGAGGCCCCGGACTCCTCAGGGCTGCAGGATATCAGCCAGCAAGTGCCTAACACGGAGACGGACTGTGCGGGGTTAAGTCACAGCAGTGACGAAGACCACCACCCCAGTGCCACATCTACCACCCCTCCCTCCAGCCTAAGCACAGACCGCATTGACTTCTTCAGTGCCAGAGAGAAGTTCCAGGGCCTTTCTCAGGAGGGTCAGATCCGCGGGACTTCTGAGCAGACGTCGCAGCAGGCACCTCGGGACAAAAGTCCGAGCGTAGAGACCAAACGGCTACTTCCTGACAACCCTGTTAAAGAGGAGGAACAGAAAAAGGTAAGGGGTAATGAAAAATGCTGGGATTGTGGAGTGTTTAAAACTTCTCGTATTAGTATTGAAAATTCTGTCATCGTTTACTCACC
This sequence comes from Scardinius erythrophthalmus, assembly GCF_964197995.2. Classification (NCBI taxonomy): domain Eukaryota; kingdom Metazoa; phylum Chordata; class Actinopteri; order Cypriniformes; family Leuciscidae; genus Scardinius; species Scardinius erythrophthalmus. The sequence goes on along the minus strand of NC_138237.1, from coordinate 24,105,655 downwards.
CTCATGTCATTCCAAACCTGTACGACTTGCTTTATTCTGTGGGACACAAGTAAAGATGTTTTAAATACTGTCCATAAAATGAAAGTCAGTGGGGAAAGTTTTACAGGTTTGGAACAACAGGGTGAGTAAATGATGACAGAATTTTCATTTTGTGGGGGCATTTCTGTTAAAAGAATCATCAAAACTTTTTTTCATGAACTTTAAAGTATAATGATGCATTAATGTGCTACCATTCTATAATTTTAAGTTTAATTAATTTCTTACTTGCAGAAAAAAAAACAAAAGCACAGTGTTAACCATCAATAAAATAAACAAATCTCTATGAATGACTTAAAATGCTTATTTAGATAGCTGGACAAATCTTTGAATGTATCTGTCTTAATATTATGTTATCGTCCTGCAGCAAGGCAATAACGTTCCAGAGAGTAAGTGTCAAACTTTATTAAAATCAGGATCCGTTCTCATATCGTGTCTCACCATAACCATGTTTGAGTGAAGTCTCATGCCCCACACTGCCACCCACTGTTGATGAGAATTGTTGCATGGGATCATTCATCTGTCATGGTGTTGATCAATCTGCTGAAGTTGCATTGGAGTTTTATGCACACGTAGAGTGAAAGGTGAATTGTGTAATTTTGTGACATTTAAAATGCTTTTACCCATTCCAGTTCCATGTTCCCGTTTACACTAAAAGAAATCGTATATTGACTAACTGAAAAGTTCTAACAGTAGCTGTTTCCATCCCAGTTGAAAATTTAATTTATACCAAAAATCTGAAAGTCCCCAAAACAACTTGGGAATAAAGCAGCGTTTCCATCCGATGTGTTCAAAAGAACAAAAGTGTCGCAAAATATTAATGCAAATGAAAGTTGGAATCACTGGAAAGCCACTGTGGCTTTTTTATTAAATGTACTTGATGGTTCAGTAATAGTAGCCAGTCATCTGTCAGGTTTTGGCTCCCGCATTTTAGAATGACCAGAGAAACATGTTTTTGAGGAGCTAGCTCCTCAGTCACATGACTAGTTGAAACAAAAGTCACATGTTTTTTATATGAGACTATGAATTTATTCCACCACCCAGAATGCCATAGCAATTACTTGGTAACGCCCTGGCAACACCCTAGTATCAAGGTTTAGTACGGGCAAGCATTGTTCACATTTTATCTACTTATTTTTGCAATTCTGCTTTGTGACACTAGAGGCACAAAAATTACACACTTCACCTTTAAATCACAAAATAATGGACATAGATATTCAATACAACTGACCACCCCATGCCCCTGTGTTTCTGCTACAGGAGAGCTGCAGTGTCTCAGTCCATAACATAGTTTCAGAAATGGAGTCCATACAGCACAGCGTAACCCTTCCCCCCCTTCCTACCAGCCAACCTGTTTCCAGTAGCAGCAGTGAGGAAGAGGAGTTCACTCCAGTCACATCAGCAGAAGCTGAAACTGAGAAGGTGGAGCATGGGAAAGATTGGCCAGAGGGCACCGTGCGGCGAGCCACCAGGGAGCTTGAGCAGAAGATCAAGCAGGTGGTCTCGTCAGTGGCACCGGTGTCCTCGGCCCCCGCATGTCCCTCGCGACACTCCCCCGTCAACACCAGCAGCCGAGAGAGAACTGAGGAGACCTCAACCCACACACACCTCACACCTGATCCAAGCACTGTGTCAACACACCATCACCAGCCTCAGAACAACACGGACAAGATGGAGAAAGACGAGAGTGTTTCGGCTGAAGAGGACCAAACAGGAAGCGAAAGCGAGAGACGACTCAGGGAGGGAGAGCACAGGAACACCGGCCTCAGACACTCCAGACAAAGCCATTCCGATTCATCTAGCTCTTCTCCAGGTGTAGTTCTCCAGCTTGAGGGAATCACCGAGCAGGAGAGTTACACTGACTCTGACTGTCCCCTGGTACGCTGTCCAAAGGACATGAGAGAAACCTGGGAGACCCTGAAAGAGCTTGGGGCGTTCCTCTGGCAGGTGAGTGGCTGCTCGGACAGGAGGCTCAGCCAGCCTTGGTCAAGGAGGGAGCATAGGAAGGGCCGGGCGACGCGAGAGAGGACCAAAGAGGTGGAGGCTCGGATCCGGCAGGCTGGACTGACCCCACCCTCAATGATGAAGCGCTCAGCCTCGTTGGCCAAGCTTGGGTCGTTGGAGCTCTCGACCGTTGACCTGAACGAGCTCGACTTGATTCCCGCCTTACTCCCTGCTCCCACCAATAAGCCACGGCCCCACTCGTACAGTGACGATACCTCAAAAAAGAAGTGTGTTTTGCCCCGTTGCACTCCTGCTCTCCCTTCCTCCTCTGCCTCTCCTGTTTCGTCCACTGGATCTCATTCGCCCGGACACGAAGAGAATAATGATGAGACCGAAGAGGCGGAGTATAGTGACTGTGATGTCATGCCCATGCCACTGCCACTCTCCTCACCCTCCAATCAATTTTGGAGGGAGGATAATGCACAGGAGGAGGCAGGTTACGCCCCGTTACCTGCTCCTGCCTCGATACCCGTGGCAACACGCCAACAGTATGGGAGGACACATCCCCTGCGGAGGCTGAAGAAACGAACTGTTAACCCTTACCACACTATGTGACTTTTATTCTGTATGTGTGAGTGTATGTTTGTGAGTGCAAGAGTGAATTTGTGATTAAAGGGATAGTTCATCCAAACATGATAATTCTGCCGACATTTACTGTCAATCCACGCCTGTATGACTTTCTTCTGTGGACTTCTTCTGTATGACTTTCTTTTTCTTGTTGCTTTTTTTTACCATTCATTGAAAGTCAATGGGGTCAAAAACAACCAATGTTGGACCTCATTGACTTTCATTGTATGGATAAAAACATTCTTCAAAATATCTTCTTTTGTTTTTTCCACAGAAGTAACAGTCTTACAGTTTTGGATCAACATGAGGGTGAGTAAAGGATGACAGAATTGTAATTTTTTGGATGAATTATCCATTTAACTTGCCACGCATACCTCAGTGGGCCTTATCCAACCGGAAATCAAACAAAATGTGGACATTTTAGAGCACAATGTGATTTGAATGTTTTTGGTGGGATTGATGGCTCAAATAATAGGAATTATGTAATCCTGACCCATCATTTGAGTAGAAAAATTGCTGCTCTGTTGAAACAATGAAGTGCTGTGACTGATATTCTTTTTGCACAGTGTCTATCAGGTCGCTCTTTCAATACTATGGTAGTACATTACCACTTCATCCTTTACCTGTCAGTTTATGAACGAAAACCACAATGTTCTCTGCTGAATTGGATTCTGGAGGTGTGTGTGAGTATATATGTGTGTGTGTTGGGGAATGAAGGAGAGCCATAGATGAGTGTGTTTAAATACATACAGAAAAGAATGACATGTAACTGTGAGTGTAAAATTATTACAGATGTGAGATTAATATGTGTATGCATGTTGGTTTAATGAGAATGGGATCAGTTCTGTGGTACTCGTAGAATGTAGAGTTTATGGGCCTCAGTGTGCGTATGTATATTTTGTGGATGTGTATGATATGTATACTTAAACATGGGCGTGTGTGTATTTCTGGTCTGTTTTCAGTGCAGTTTCTTTCTTCAGCATTTTCTGTTTTATTAAAGGGACAACAAAAAAGAGACATGGGGTATTTTAATATGCACTTTTTATTATTGTTTTACTTTTTTTTAAACTGTGGTTTGTATTCTGAAAGCATGCTCACAGAGTATGTATTTAGAGTTGCTTGTAAGGGTTTTTGTTGTACAGTGCAGAAAAGAAAGAAAACTGAATTGTGTCTTTCTGTTTGTTGTAAGACTGGAAAAATATTTTCTCTTTTTATTGTGCATAAACTGTGACAATTAAAGAAGATTTCAAATTCACAAAGTATTTTTTGGTATTTTGGGGGAGGGGGTATTTTATGACCAGGTTCCCACGTCCTAAAAAAAAAACCACTTCAATTTTTATTTAAAGTATAGAAATTGCTATTTGTGAATCCAGTCTCTATAAAAGAATCATTATCCAGTAAGCATGAATGACAAGGAAAGTAATGGAAATCTATTGGTCAAAAAGAGTGGGAACCCTGTATTAATCTTAATGTTTTACTTGTATGGTGTTATTCATAGTGTTCAAGACATAGTTAATAATGTTTAACTGATGCTTGCTACACTTTAAAAACTGAAAATGTACATCTCCTCAGACCTACCAAATGTAGTCCCTAGGATTTTTTATTCCTAGTAGATAATATTTTGAATCAAACCTAACAAAATGGTTTTACTAAGTACAGTAATGTATGTAAAGTTAGAAGGTATAAATAAATGGCAGGGGGATACATCAATGCAGGGGGATACCCTCATCCTTCCCTTGGGTCATTTTGACCCGAAATTAATAAATAAAAAAAATAAAAAATGTTGAGTGTTCATTGAAGTGGTCTCCGACCTTTGGACTTTTGTGTTCGGAATACACACACACACACACACACAAAATTGACTCTAAATTGAGTGTATGTGGCTGAATTTAAAAAAAGGTAACAAGCCCTTCTCTCACGTTTCAATTTGACCCCCATTGGAATGAATGGAATGTGAGGATTTTTTTTTATTTGTCAAAAAAATATATATATACATAAAAGATCTGGCACAATCCAGGACAAAAAAAAACACACAAACAAAGGCATGAGACTATACATTACCAATGCAGAACACACTCGCATGCATACACACACCTAGGAGTTTCCATTCAAGTGAGTGGGGGTACATATAAAAAAAACAATGTTTTTTCCTTCTTCCATTTTTTCAAATAAAAATCAGTTAGTTGCAATGTAGACTGCTCACAGATATGAAGTGGTTATATTTTAACACATTTACAATGCAGAACACCCCCTCCCCCTATGCAGTGCAACCCCACACACATGCAAAATAAATGGTGAAATTATAACAGCATTTTTTTATTCTGAATTAAAATAACGAATATTAATTTATAATGTCTAAATAGATATGTGAATGCATACTGCTGGGAAAAAAACTGAATCAAACTGTCTTTGGGATCCAGTAGAACAGTTCATTTGCTCCTTATAGAGCTATAAGGCCATCTAGAGTCAAAAAAAAAATTCCCACAAGAGGTCGGCAGAGACACCTAATGTAAGATATTTTGAGCTGAATTAAAATGGTTTTGCATGAAATTGTATTTTGAATTTAAGTTGAAAGAATGTGAGAGTGTGAGTGTGCTTAAATTATTATCTATTGATAAAATCTAATCATTTAAAGGTAAATAAAAAAAATATTAAAATTATAAATAGAAAAATAAAAATAGAAAAAATATTATCAAAATGAAATGGAATAAGCTTTCTGGACAAAAGAAATAAGTATAATTTTAGGGCTTCGGGTCATTTTGACCTGCGATGGAAGGATTTGTCACAAAGTGCGAGAGAAGGATGAGGGTTAAATCAAAGGAAAATGCAGGGATTTATGCTGTGCCTCAGTGAGTGCTCACTGCAATCTATAGCCCTGTCACCGGCCTGAGAGAAATAGCCCGACACCGACAGCCACTTCGAAAATAGACAGACCGCCTTGACCCCCCTGCTCATACTCTATGGCAAGCCATTTTCACATTTAACTCTTTCCCTATCATTGACGGAATTTCTGGCTTTCCGTGTTTTCACTGTTATACACCAGGGGGCGCTATAACGCATCTTCTGAAAGTTTTTGTTTTGTTCAAACGCAGAGGGTCTGTTCTTTCTTTTGATATATTGCATGTTCAGATAATCATACAACAAATTATTCTGGGGGCCATGACATTTTTGTGAAAATGATCAAAAACGCTGGCAGGGCTGGCAACTTTTATCTTTTTGTTTTTAAACGCTGGGGGGGGAACGAGTTAACAATGTTTTAACATTTATTTTAATTTCTAGTTAGTACATAGTATATATTCAGTTATTGCACAGCTCTCTAGAATACTGGATTGTGATTGGTTTGTTATGACATTTGAGGTATTATCATTCGTGATAATGAGCATTGTATCCGCCGTATTTTCTGAATGTGCCAGACTTCAAATTCATGATTAGCCGATAAGAATAGTGCAGTAAACGGTAAAACTTTGTGCCACAAACCAGTGTTTATAATTAAGAGATAATACGTTAAAATAATATGCTAACTAAGAATAACAGTTTTGCAATATCAAGCAGCATAATGAGCTGTTTTGTAAAGCTAAAAATAACTGGAAGTGAATGACACTGAAGCTATAGGTATTAAATTTACAAATGGCCGCACCCGCTCATGTGAAAAATAAGTGTGAAGCTGTCGTATGTCTCTCATATCACACCGCAAATTCGCTCTCTCTCATTCATTTCATACAAACACAGTGGGTGGTAGTTTGCGTCTCAGTTATTGATGTTTACTTCAGTATTAATACTAGGCTACTGTAACATTGGTGTATTGTTCATCTTCAACGTTCAACTGATGCCACGAAAAGTAAGTTATGCCGAATTTTAGGATTTATTATTGTATTATTGTAAAATCACATTTACATAGGCCTAATGACTGTCAGTTGTTTGTGACTATCTGCTGCAAAAGGGCAAGCTGTTTGAATGTGGACATGTCAACACACTTTTAAACACATTTTGTTTTTCCTTATTTCATAGGCTATAACAATAAGGAAAAACAAAATGTGTGTAAATGTGTTGTCAAAATGGCTTGCCATACATAGCCTATACACCCCGTCTATGCACTCATCCAGTCCCCCCAATCCACCTCTCTCTCTCTCTCTCTCTCTCTCTCTCTCTCTCTCTCTCTCTCTCGATGTTCAGGAACAACTAGTGAGGACGAACTCCTGCTAGTTCTGCGAGTCCGTAGCAAGTTTGTGAGCTGGAATAAACGAGACGCTTCTAAAAGCGCAGCGTCCAGAGGAGCCGTTAACCGCCTCGAGAAAGGGGGAGAGCAAATTTAAAGACAGAATCAGCGAATATTCCCCAAAGACAGAGGTAAGTGATTCATTTGATTGACAGTTATGCAGTTCCTCGTGATGGAATGCTGCATTGTGACGACACGCGCGTTGTCTAGTTTTGTAAAGTTCTAGTCTGTTATAGTTACGTACAGTCTGTGACATCATCATAACATATCAGTGCAGCACGTTCTGCTTGATCATTGAGCTGATGTAGGAATATCTATAATTAAAGGCCAGGTGTGCGCGGAATAGCTGAGGCGGTATACACTGACATTGGCATATTTTCATTCTGTCCCTTTGTACATTTGGAAGATCTTGTCTGGAGGGGACAGAGTGGGAGACACATGGTTAGTTTGGCATGACTATATTAGGAAAGTGACCGTGTCTGAAGACAGTGAGAGGGCCTTCTCACACGGGACACACTGTTGTGTGGTTTAAAGATACTGCATTCTTTCTGAAGGGGGTTTAACAATTTTATGTGGTGTAGTATCAGTGTCAATTACGTTTAATTGTGTCTCAAACTTTGCGCGCTGCTGTTACAACTTATACCTAAAGCCAGTAGAAAACATGGATGTTTTAAATTATGAACATGAATTGTGGTAATCATTCAGATATGCTTGCTCAACATAATTATTGTCATCCCCTAGCCACCTAGAATTTTAATTCAAAATGGTAAACCTATGGCAAATGTTTTTTTTTTTGCCAAAATTGGAAACAAATATATAAAAAACATATAAAAAATGTTTTTTATAAAAAATATATAAAAAACAGCCAAAATTGGAAACAAATATATATATACACTAAAAGTTCTAAAAACACAGCAATACATGTCTGGTCATCTACTTTGTAGAATCAGATTATACCAGTTCTGTTCTGTAAAAGTTAACATGTAAATCTTTTATCAAAGACTTCTCATACTTTGTTGGTTAATTAACATGATTATACATCATTGTCAGCACTGATTGCAATCACAATAAATAAAAGGCTGGATTTAATTGTAAGAACTCAAAATTACTCTTCTCAGAATACTGGATACAAAAACACGTAAAACAGAACATACAATGCAGTGCTGGTCCTAGACATCTGGGGGCCCTAAGCATAACCTTTTCAGTGCGTTCATAAAAAAAAACCCAAATGACCCTCAACCCCTTAATCTGTTCTTTCAGAGCAGTTTCACTGAAAATGATCTGAAACAGTCAGTAATATAATTTAAAAAAATGACAAACAATAATACAAAAGAAAAAAGATACAAATTAAATAATTTTAGCCTACTACTAATAATACGTCATCTACTATACTGAAATTGAATAATCAAATGTAAAAAATAAAAACACTGCTTAGTCTTCACCGTTTGAATTAAATATACATTGATTCTTATTAAAGTAACTAAAGTTATTCAGTGAAGAGCAGTGAATTATTCTCTCATTCACTTTCCCAACTGTTTATGTTCACTCAAGACATAGCCTTACTGACTTTGTTTAAGTGAAAACTCACCAAGACGGACATTTTGACATATTTGTGTGTGTATTTGTCTGTTTAAACATACACCCAAAGCCCAATGTAGCCTATTCTTGTCCGTGCTCTCTTCATCTCAGATCGCGCGCACAGAAAGCCACCTGGGAAACAGCGTCTCGTTCGTATTTGTGTGTATCATGCACGTCTGACAGGAGACTGTATATTATGACAGTCACATTACACGATTAATCGCACAGCAATAGTCATTAAATAATTTTTTAGAGTAAAGGGGCTCGTGAGATCTAAGCAACTTTGCGTATATGGAGGACCAGCACTGAGACAATGAACTGAACAAACTCAGGGTTTAAATAACACACGTCAAACTAATCAATGAAATAGAGAACAGGTGTGCTTCATCAATGAAAAACCAAGGAAACCAAACTCAAACACAGGAAACTGAACTAAAACAAGAGCAAAACCCACCCAAAACAGACAGAATGGTCTGTAACAATCATATTATTAATCCATTTTACTTTCTTACCTCAGAATTGTTTTTTTCTTTCCTGTAAATCCTGTAAGCTAACTTCTGCTGTCACCGCAGGAGGGTCAAACATGATAGTTATTTCATCCCTGTGACTAATTTCTAATTGGTTAAACTGATGGGGTTATCATTCAGTCTGTGTTAAAACACTCCAATGTTTTTAAGCTCTTGCCCAGCCATGACTTGTTCCTTGTTGTTCAGTAGGCGCTATTTAGGGTACCTTTGTGTTGATGATGTGGAATGTGTGTTTGTTTATGTCAATGATCTGTTGAAACTTCCACAAATAATACTCTCTCCTATTACAACTGGGAAAAAAAATTGGATTTTAAAAGAAAAGATAACTACAGCAGTAATATGTTTATCATAGTTATCCCTGTCTCCATAATATTTCCTCATTATTATTCTTAAATTATTATTATTGTTATTAATAACTATAACAATGTGTTCAATGTTAATATGACTAATGCTGTATTACTGTAATCTTAATATGAAGCTGTGTATTTAAAACTTTAAAGCAATTTTGTTTTTATTATTTTAATTTGTCTGTTTTACTGTCATTGACGTTACGTTTTTTAAATAAAATATTACAATATCAAAATAATTACTATCATTCATATATATATATATATATATATATATATATATATATATATATATAGATAGATAGATAGATAGATAGATATATATATATATATGTTTTAATATAAAAAATCACAACATACAGGTTTATAGGTTAGTGTCTCAGCCACACATTTCTCATTTATGCTGTTCTGACCTTATAGTTGCAGTATACTTGTAATTTGGCAAAATCTGTTTCATAAACTCACATTTAAAAAAAAAAAATCCATCATGTATTTTAATGACATTTTAAAAAGGGAAAATAAACAACAGACAATAGTCAACACAAACAAATAACAGTGTGATAGTGATTCCTGAACAGCTTTGGAGTGTACTCAAAATAATAAATATTAAATATTGTATGTATTATAAAGGCTATTTCATTTCATTCATATATATATACATATATTATACACATATCTTTCTTACACCCTTCTCTGTTTTTCACAGCCATGAGTCGCAGCATTGTGCGCCAGAGTAAGTTCCGGCATGTTTTTGGGCAGGCGGTGAAGGCGGATCAAGGTTATGATGATATTCGGGTTTCCAAAGTGACATGGGACAGCTCATTCTGCGCTGTTAACCCAAAGTTTATGGCAGTTATTGTGGAATCCAGTGGCGGCGGAGCATTTCTTGTCCTGCCTCTCTCAAAGGTAAGTGGCTTGAGGAGAGAACTACCAGAACAGTTAAAGTTCAGGGCTCTGCTTTGTCTTTAGAAGTACTGCATTGTCTGTTATCTGTTGTCACAAATACAATGGAATTTATACATTTTATATGTAACCTTTGTCGGTAACGTTTTATTTTGACAGTCCACTTTAGACATTCTACTAACTATAAGTAACTTTCCAACTACATGCCAACTCTTTTTAGAGTATTGGTAGACTGTCTGCTTAATATCTAACATTTTATTTTGATGGTCCCCCAACAGACATTCAATTGACTATCTTCTGTCAACTTATTCTACTAACCCACACCCTAGCCTAAAACTCTACAACAGTCTACTAATACTCTGAGAGTTAGTTGACATGGTGCAAAATTACTTATAGTGAGTAGAATGTCTAAAGTGAACCATCGAAATAAAGCGTAACCCCTTTGTCTTTTCTTTTATCTTCATGAGACTATATTTATGGGTATGTTTGTTCAAGAGTCTCAACCGTGGCTGATGTTAGAGGGGCCCATCCCCCACAGGGCTTCCATTTCACCCTCATAGAGGCAAAGGTTTGGATCCCATGGAAACAGGGTACACAACTATGTTGTCTGAAACTACTTCTGTGACATACCGCAGCTGAGTTTAGAGATGATAAGTAAGCATTTGTGAGTTGATGTAATCCCTACATACATTGCCATCTCTTATTATCTTTTGAACTTTAGAAGCTTGCATTGCAATATCCGCAAAGCAATGGTAATCATTATGCCAATATGAAGATCTTATGTCCATGTATCTTATAATCTGTAATATTTTATCACAAATACTGATGGAACTATGAAAATAGTATCATAGTTTTTTCAGTATCAGATTTCTAATACAGTTTATTAAAGGGTTAGTTCACCCAAATTTACTCATTTACTCACCCTCATGTCGTACCAAACCCGTAAGACTTTCATTCATCTTTGGAACACAAATGAAGATCTTTTTAATGAAATCTGAGAGCTTTCTGTCCCTCCATTGAAAGCCTACGCAACTACCACTTTCAAGCCCCAGAAAGGTAGTGAAAGTAATCTATGTGACTCCAGTGGTTTAAACTCAATATTATGGAGTGGCGTGAGTGCTTTGTTCGCACAAAAAAAACAAAAAAACAAACATAATTTATCACTTTATTTGCAAAATATTAATCTCCAACGCACGTTCATGCATCAACGTATGCTCTCGCGTGTCTACTCTCAACGTCTGTTCTCGTGTTTCAGAACCTCTGAAATCTGCCGGTTTCTTCAGAATGCACCCATACTTATATCTACCTTCTAGAAAACTCTTCATTAAACTGACACTGACAAATGTAAGCATATGGTGTTCCTATTGGGATTTCACAGGTGGTTTCACAGCGGTTTCAAAAAGTATTTGGACACACAAAATGCCTAAAATGTCATCACATTAGTTTATTGTTTAAGACCATGGCTTGTGTAATTTAGTAGCACTAAACAATTTATAATAATTTAAATAAAAACAAATAAATATTTTATTTCTCATAAATTAAAAACAATAGTTGTTTGATATATTTTTTTCTTTAGTAACAGGGTTGACTAGTTGAGCTTGATGAACACAGCCTTCCTAGGTGACATCATTTTATTAATCTTTCATTTATCAGTGTGGGAAATTATGCTGTGTCAGGGCTGCATGCCAAATGTGGGATGCAGCTAAAGGAATCACAAAATACATTATTGTTCAAAATTTCAATAAATCTTTTATTCATCAAGGAAAAATGATCAAAAGTTACAGTTCATAAATGTATAATAACATTACAAAATATTGATATTTCAAATAAATGGATTTCACAGATAGGCTACATTGCATATGTGGACACTTAATAAATGTCATTGCATTAGAGAACACTTGTCTACCTGTGTGGCCAGTACCTGTCACCTGTCCTGTTTATGTAACACTTTAAGAATCATCTAAAGGGTCATAAATCAAATGTATTATAAAAAAAAAAACTAAAAAACTATTTTGTTCATAGATTAGTCCTATTCAGTGTCTACTCTGCGCTTCTTGACTTGTTTCTGGTATTCATTAAATGGAGCATCTCTTGTCTCTGTCCAGCAACAGTGAAATTTCTCGCTGTGCTCGTCGCTAACTTCTCTGAGCTCGGTGGAAAAAAATCTAGATAAGAGTGCAAAAAATGTATCTTTATTGAAATTTATCTTTTGTATGCCTTGAGAAGGTTTTCAACCAACAACCTAGTTGTCTGCTTTGTTGTTTCTGAGAAAATATATTGCCTCTAACTGGAAGGCTTTTCATGCCATCATTTCATAGTCAAATGCATTATCTCGAAGAAGTTCACGAATCTGAGGACTAACAAAGGCAACTTCCTCTATCTTGGCTTCACTTAATCTTGGAAATTTTCCACTGAGGTACTTGAAAGCTGCTTGTGTTGCTTCAATGGCCTTGACAAAGTTCTTCATCAGACCCAACTTGATGTGTGAGAGTGGTAACAAAATCTTCCTTGGTTTAACAAGTGTTGGTTGCTGAACACTTTTCCTCCCATGTTTCAATGACCGTGGGAGTGGGCAATATTTCATGATGTAATGGGAATCTCTTGCACGACTATCTCATTAGCAGAGAAAACAGCAGTACTTTATGTATCCAATCTGCAGACCAAGCGAGAGAGCAGCAACCTTCAAATCGCCACAAAGCTGCTACTGATGTCGGTCAGTTTATCTGATAAGATAATCTGTAGAACTATAAAGATAATCAGGACTTGTCGGAAAGGTAGAATTGGGCCCACAATGGGGCCCAGTATTTTGAATTGGGCTTCAAATATTCTTTTGAAGTAGGTTACACTATAAAACATGTAGAGATTAAAACATCTTACATTATTTCTAGTTGTTCCTAATGCATGTGCAACCTTTGTCAGACGACTCAGTCAAACATATTGATCCACAGCAGTGTGTCACAACGGTGGGTCCATTTTTTTGAGTTTGTCTTGATTCTCTAAGGGTCCATCAGTGAGTGCCCTTTAGTGTAGCCTCTCTGCCGAGTCACGAGCATATATCAGCAGGCCTGGATAGACACGCTATAAATACCCAGCTAGCCATCTCCCCTGTGCTCAGTCTCAGGCAGGCCAAAAGAAAAACTCTCTTTTCAACGCCTCATCACAGGGTTATAAATACACACCAGGAGTATGAGGGGAGTGACTGGAGAAGGAGCAGCCGAACACAGAGCCAACACGTGCTTACATTAGCTCAACACCAATAACAAAATAACATCAAAGGTACATCAGAATCCTTGTAGAGTGCCTAGAATTCCTTATAGAATAACAGCAGTTTAGAAATACATGCTATAGGCACTTTCCAAAATAAGGGTGGAAAAATAAACGAAGAATTTTTTTGTGTGTCAGTGAAAGGCGGAGCTTAACCTTCAGAAAATGTTGACCATCAAAATAAATATTAAAAGAGCTGTTTTATTGTCTATTCATTTTGCAAAACTTTGCAACAAAACCTGGGATACATTTATATGTTTAAAACCCTGATTTGTGTGATTTTGTACCACTAAATATTAAAACGAACGAATGAATTTTTTTTCCCATAAATTAAAGAGAATATTTGATCATTTTGTTTAAACTTTGGTAACAGGGTTGAATAGTTGAGCTTGACGAACACAGGCTTCAAATTCTGTAAAATTTGAGAAAATGAGCTGGGCTGTAGAAAGGGGCCAAATTAAGTTACTTTCTGAATCATGTGTGTCACAATTATAATAATCTTTCATTTATTGATGGGGGGAAAATGTGGGACGCAGCTAAACGTTTTTAGCTGTATACACTACTGTTCAAAAGTTTGGGGTCAGTAAGATTTTATTTGAAAGAAATGAATACTTTTATTTAGCAAGGATGCATTAAATTGATCAAAAGTGACAGTAAAGAAATTTAGGATAAGAAAGAGTTCTGTTTCAAATAAATGCTGTTATTTTAAGCGTTCTATTCATCAAAGAATCATGAAAAATAAAATATCATGAATAAAATACTTTCAATGTTTTCGCCATTGTGATAATAATAAGAAATAATATATTTTCTCCCCATATCAGCATATCATAATGATTTCTGAAGGATCATGTGACACTGAAGACTGGAGTAATGATGCTGAATATTCAGCTTTGCCATCACAAGAAAAAAAAAATAAATAAATAAATAAATACATTAAAATATAAAATAGTTATTTTAAATGTAATAATATTTCACAATATTACTGTTTCTTACTGTATTTTTTATAAAATAAATGCAGCCTTGGTGAGCAAAAGAGACTTCTTTGAAGAACAAGTCTTAACATTATCCTTTGTTCCTTGTTTTTCTATGCTATAGATGGGTCGAGTGGACAAAAACTACCCTCTAGTGGTTGGACACTCAGGGCCTGTTCTGGACATTGACTGGTGTCCTCACAATGACAACATCCTGGCCAGCTGCTCTGAAGACACCACTTCCATGGTAATCATCGTGACATTCATAAACATCTTCACTAGCCTTGTAGTCATAAACATGTTTCAGTTGCCTTTTTTTGAAGCATGTCTCCATATATCTGCTCACACTGGAGGGAAAGATCACAGTGACTGTCAATAGTGTTAATATGAAGGGTGATGACTGGAGTTAACATCCAGGCATGGGACAGGAGCTGGTATTTATAAACGCATGTTAGAAGGGAGTGCTTAGCCAGAAACCTGTTCTCAAATAAGCCAGTGGTAATGACAGACAAGGAAAGATGGGCCTGAGGTGTCTATAGGGATGAGTCATTTCATTTTCAGCACACACTGGAACATGTGCATGTCCTCATGCTCAAACACTTTTGTATACAGTGACCCTATAAAGTATTTGGACACTTACAGTATGCTGCGTTCGCGCCATGTCGTAATTACCTTAATGGCGTTCTACTCGGAGCTGTTGACGTCTTTGTACTGGGTTCTTTTTGGTGTCTTTGTACACAACTTTTTTGTTGTGTTCTGAGGCAGGTTGAGGTTGAGAGTGAGGAGGAAGTGATCTGAGGTGTGCAGCAGAGTGACCAGTGTATGGTCAGTGGAGCAGTAGCACGTGTAAATAAGGTCTAATTGGTTACCTGATTTATGAGTAGCCGCAGTAGATACTCGTTTGAGGTCGAATGTAGCAAGCAGAGTGTGGAAATCAGCAGTCTGAGGCTTTTCTAGGTGGATGTTGAAGTCTCCAAGAACTACAAGAGGAGTACCATCCTCAGGGAAGGATGAGAGTAGCACATCAAGCTCCTCCAAGTTGACATGGTGGACGATAGACATCTACAAAATGGATTTTAATAGGCCTAGTGATGGTAATTGAATGCGATTCAAATGAGCTGTTTTCACACAGAGATGGTAAAGGATAAAATTTCCAACCAGTACCTCCACCCCTTCCGGTCAGGCGAGGGGTGTGGCAGTGTCCTCTGGTTTGATCCAGGTCTCAGTCAGGGCCAATAGGCTGAGACCTGAAAAACTAGAAATAGATGTAATGAAATCAGCTGTAAATAAAAGATTATTGAAGTATGTTTTGGACTAATTCAGTCTTTTTACTTTTACATTTTTAAGTTTAATTATATGTAACTTGCCGTTTCTTTGTAAATATTTGTGAAATTGACAAGCAATTTCTGAGTGATTTTTTCAGTGTATGTCACTGTTCAAAATCAAGACAAATGGGATTTGGACACTGTGACTTTAGAAGGACATGTTCATAGTTAAAGTGATGAGTTATACCTGTGTGAACCTGAAGAGAACTCTAGAAGTATTGGCTTGCAGATGTCACTTGGTTTGATGTATCTACTGACATTCAGACATTTTGGAATGTGAGTCTAAATACTAAAAAGTATTATATAATATATTGAAAACTGGTATCAGAAGCATTTCTCCAAAGTTGAGCAAGACGATGTAAAGATGTATTATAAAATATGAATGCTATTAGAGCTATTTCATTACACTGCATTACAAACGTGAATGGTATGCACTGTATGCACTGCTGTTAGAGGAGGTTAACTGCAGCTGTCATCTGTGCTGGCATTGCTGCTGTGCTCACTGAACACCAAAGGAACGTTCCCACTACATATTGCAAACCAATATATATCTGTAAGTATACCCAAAATGTTGAATCGAGAGGCTGATTATGCTTTTTTAACTGTTCTATTATGTTACTACAGCAAAATTGAAGCAAAAAGAATTTACATTATACATATTAACACGTTTAAGCAGAGGCAAATTAATGTATGTTTTTAACTTTTTTTTAAAAAAGTTCTGTCATGAAACTCTAGATGGCGCAGGCTGATGGGTCCTTAACTCAATCTGCTAGCAATCATATCATTATCTGTTGGGAGCAGCTGATTGGTTTCTGCTGTATCAGTGGCCAATGAGCTCGCTGTTCAACCATCAAATACGTGTTCAGCATTTGCTATAGCAGTGCAGCGTGCTTTCAGAAACCCTCCACCTTCCCCAGCTCCACCTGTATAGATCTGCTACACTATACTGTACAGCAGCAGCATGTCTGTCTTGCTCACAGCAGCGTGTCATGTATGTACTGGCAGTAGCAATTCCCGTACAGCAGCAGCGTAGCAGATCTATTCTGCCAAAACTAAACATATCAACATTGTCATATCCATTACCATGCTAACACATGAGAGTTGTCATGACAGAAAATAATGTATAATAAGTCATGCAGGTTGCAGGATTATCTAAAAATATTACAATTAATTATATTAAAAAAATTACATTCTTGAAACTTTGCTGAGTCCCCCGGTTGAGAACTATTACTCTAATACAGTTGTGTTTACTCAGGTATGGCAGATCCCTGACCACACTCCCTCTCGCCCCATCAGTGAGCCCATTGTGGTGCTGGAGGGTCACTCTAAACGTGTGGGCATCATCAAATGGCACCCAACTGCCCGCAACATACTCCTCACTGCAGGTAAAGATCAGTCTGCATTACTGTCTTAACATCTCACTTTTAACAGATAGACTAATGTATAAAAAATAAGGTTACTTAGTAGTTTTCCCGCCATGCAAGATGGCTTCAGTTCAGTGTGCTTGTGTCTCAGGCAGTGATAATCTGATCATCGTATGGAATGTGGGCACTGGAGAACCCTTGATCACAATGGATGACCATCCTGATCTCATCTACAACGTCAGCTGGAACTACAACGGTAGCCTGTTCTGCACCACCTGCAAGGACCGTCGTCTCCGAGTGTGCGATCCCCGGAAAAGCGAGGTGGTGGCGGTAAGTATTATGGCATGTATGTATGTAGGAAAACCACAGACCTGTTGGTACTCTTGGACCAGACACATTAAAGGGTTAGTTCACCCAAAAATGAAAATTCTGTCATCATTTACTCGTCGTTCCAAAAATATTAGACTTTTGTTCATCTTTGGAACACAATTGATGAAATTTGAGAGCTTTCTGTACCTCTGTTGAATGACAGCTGCACATATGAATCAAGCAGTTTAGTCTAAAATTTTCTGAAGAGATATTATCGCTTTATATGATGAACTGATTGAATTTAGGCTTTTATTCACATATAAACATTCATCAACTCACACATCAGTTGTGGATAACGGGGAACCAATAATTCTCGTATTACGCAGCACGTTTGAAATTCAGCAAGAACCAATGAGGTTAATTCTCGTGTTACGCGGCATGTTTGAGCTTCAGCAAAAGGGTTGTTCTTGTGCGTCAAGCAGGTTCGTTTGTGTGAGTTTAAGTTTATTTTCGCTGATCAATGTTTATATGTGAATAAAAGCCTAAAGTCTCTTCAGAAAATTTGGACTAAACCACTCAATTGATATTAGGGGTGGGCGATCTGACGATTTTATATCTACTTTTCATGCAAATCGTAGAGATTGTGATCTTTTATGTTCTCGTAATAATATTAAAATACAGAAATGACTATCTACTAGAGGGCTGTGCTGACTGGCCAAATTATATCATGTGTCTTTCATGCGTGGTGATGCATTTGAAAAACAATTCAACAGCAGTAGGGCTGTGTGATGAATAAAATTTTAGTTGCGGTTTCGATTTTGGCTTCCAACGATTATGAAAACGTGATAATCAAGATAAAATGATCAGTGCTGCATGCCGTTCCTTTCCTTAAAAGCGGTGCGTTTTCACCCCTCCTTACAAGCCTAAACTTAACGTCCAAATCAGGCAAATCATGTAACTTGACTGTCCTAAAATCTACTGTCTACTGCGGGACATGCTTTATTTTAAAAAGAGTAATTAAAAATGCATTAACCTGCGAAAGAGACTGATCCCCACGCGCTTTCTGTGCAGTGCGCACTGCAAGATGGCTTTTTGGGTGAACTATTTCTTTAAGATGTCTAATAAAAAACAAAACTGTCAAAATTAACAGCGATGTGGTGGTAGAAGTGAAATTTTTTTTCTCCTGTAGGAAAGACTGGCCCCACATGAGGGGATCCGGCCAATGAGAGCTATTTTTACCAAAGAGGGCAACATTTTCACCACAGGTTTCACCAGGATGAGCCAGAGGGAGCTTGGCCTGTGGGATCCGGTAATGGAGCAAAATTAAAGTGACAGTTCACTCAAAAATCAAAATACTGTCATCATTTACTCACCCTCATGTTGTTTCATACCCATAAGACTTTGGTTAATCTTCAGAACACAAATTTAAGATATTTTCACTGGTAATCAAAACTTGGAAGAAAGCCTTGTGACTTGATATGATTGATGTATGTCATATAACAGATTATATAACAGATATAATTTAGACCTTTATTCACATAAAAACACATAAATAGGGCTCATCACATATTGTAAACATGGAAGCTTGTTTTTACCTGTATATGTGATGTATATGTTTGATTTCACATCCCTGGTTTTCTTTCAAATAACTGGTGCTGTTCATTTTTGTCATTTTAGACTAATTTTGAAGAGCCCATAGCATTACTGGAGTTGGACACAAGTAATGGAGTTTTATTGCCTTTTTATGATCCAGACACCAACATTGTATATCTCAGTGGCAAGGTATGAATCCATGTTTCATCTTCATTTGTTATGGTGCTCCAGCTGGCACTGTAGCGTTGTCTCTTTCTCCACAGGGTGACAGCAGTATTCGGTATTTTGAGATCACAGAGGAGCCTCCCTATGTTCATTACATCAGCACATTCAGTAGCAAGGAGCCACAGAGAGGAATGGGCTTCATGCCCAAGAGAGGAGTGGATGTCAGCAAGTGTGAGATTGCCAGGTCAGTTTTGCATGATTATACTTGTTGATTTGTAATATTGATCCATTGATATGTGTTAGTCGAGTTAAAGGGATAGTTCACCCAAAAAAATTAATTACTCACCCTCATGTCGTTCCAAACCTGTAAGACTTTCATTCATCTTTGAAACACAAATGAAGATCTTTTTGGTGAAATCTGAGAGCTTTCTGTCCATCCATTGATTGAACTACCACTTTGACACTTAAAAAAGTTCATAAAGAGATCGTAAAACTAATCAATATGAATTGAGCGGTTTAGTCCAAGTTTTCTGAAGAGACACGATCACTTTATATGATGAACAGATTGAATTTAGGCTTTTATTCACATATAAACATTCATCAACTCACACATCAGATCTGGCAAACAGAAGCTCAAGCATGTTCGCTTGACGTGTGGAAACCAATGAGGTTCATTCTCGTGTTACGCAGCACGTTTGAGCTTCTGCAAGAGCCAATGAGGTTCATTCTCACACGTCAAGCAGGTTCGATTGAGCTTCTGTTTATGTTCACTGATCAATGTTTAAATGTGAATAAAAGCCTAAATTAAATGTTCATCATATAAAGCGATCGAATCTCTTCTGAAAATTTGGATTAAACCGCTCAATTCCTATGGATTAGGTTTACAATCTCTTTGTAAACTTTTTGAAGAGTCAAAGTGGTAGTTGTGTAGCTGTCAATGGAGGGAAAGAAATCTCTCAGATTGCATTAAAAATATCTTCATTTGTGTTCTGAAGATGAACGAGGCTTACATGAGGTGAGTAATAAATGACAGAATTTTCATTTTTGGGTGAACTATCCCTTTAGTATATGGTATATTCAAATACCTTATGATTACATTATCATTAAAAAGTTTGGGTTCAGAAGATTTTTTTAAAGAAATATAAAAAAACAAATGTTTTTCATAATTTAAAATATACTTTTATTTAGCAAAGATGCATTAACCCTTAATCAGTGTTTGAAAAGGACAACACTTAAGGTGTTTGGGGTCATTTTGACCCCAAACTTTTAAAGAGCGATTGCATAAGGAAATATACATTTTTATATGGAAAACTATATATCATTTTTTTTATTTACTTCTCAACTATACATTTATGCTGTGTTTTTGTGGAAATTTTGAAGTTTTTTACCTATTTACTGCACAATTACATAACTAGGCCATAAATTGGCTCATGAAAAATGATTTTTTAAAGAAAAAATCACTTAAATAATGATATTAATTCAATATAAATGGTTTTTGGGCATTGCTCTATGTGTTAGGGATGGAATACTGCCATCTAAAGGTTAGTCGAAAAAACTTATTTCTTATGGGAAAGGAATTAAAGTGCAATGGCCAAATGTATCCAATAGAGGGCCATAGAGAACCATTCATTCACTCATTTTCACTTCTCCTCACAAATTTGATATATATATACATATATATATGTGAATATTTATTTAAACATTTTGAAATGCATAAAAAATCTAATTATTATTATTATCAAATTAATTATTATAATTATATAATATTAATTATATAATTATTATCAAATTATTATATACATTTGCAGAACCATTACAAGTCACCACTATGACATGATTGTGTGTGTGTGTGTTGGTGTGTGTGTGTGTGTGTGTGTGTGTGTGTGTGTGTGTGTGTGTGTGTGTGTGTGTGTGTGTGTGTGTGTGTGTGTGTGTGTGTGTGTGTGTGGGGGAACAAGCTTGTTCCATGTTGCTTATGTGACATTTTTCAGATTTATGCCAGTTTAGTTGATTTTATTTGCCAATTTCTATACAAATGCTCTCTGTTGCAGTGACATACATGTGTGTGTTTGTGTGTGTGTGTGTGTATGAGATAGAAAGTTCGTTCCACTTTGGGTTTATGCTCTAGGACCAGACCTTGATTTAAATTTAATTTTTTTTAGATTTATGCCAGTTTTGTTTATTTTATTTGCCAATTTCTATAAAAATGCTCTCTGTTACAGTGACATACATGTGTGTGTTTGTGTGTGTTTGTGTGTGTTTGTGTATGAGATAGAAAGTTCGTTCCACTTTGGGTTTATGCTCTAGGACCAGACCTTGATTTAAATGTAATTTTTTTTTAGATTTATGCCAGTTTTGTTTATTTTATTTGCCAATTTCTATAAAAATGCTCTGTTGCAGTGACATACATGTGTGTGTTTGTGTGTGTTTGTGTGTGTTTGTGTATGAGATAGAAAGTTTGTTCCACTTTGGGTTTATGCTCTAGGACCAGACCTTGATTTAAATGTAAATTTTTTTTAGATTTATGCCAGTTTTATTTATTTTATTTGCCAATTTCTATAAAAATGCTCTCTGTTGCAGTGACATACATGTGTGTGTTTGTGTGTGTTTGTGTGTGTGTGTGTATGAGATAGAAAGTTTGTTCCACTTTGGGTTTATGCTCTAGGACCAGACCTTGATTTAAATGTAAATTTTTTTTAGATTTATGCCAGTTTTATTTATTTTATTTGCCAATTTCTATAAAAAGGCTTTCTGTTGCAGTGACATACATGTGTGTGTTTGTGTGTGTTTGTGTGTGTTTGTGTGCGTTTGTGTGTATGTGTGTATGAGATAGAAAGTTCGTTCCACTTTGGGTTTATGCTCTAGGACCAGACCTTGATTTAAATGTAAATTTTTTTTAGATTTATGCCAGTTTTGTTTATTTTATTTGCCAAATTCTGTAAAAATGCTCTCTGTTGCAAAAACATACATTTGTTTGTTTGTTTATGTGTTTGTGTGTGTCTGTGTGTGTGTGTGTATGAGATAGAAAGTTCGTTCTACTTTTTATTTATGCTCTAGGACCAGACCTTGGTTTATATGTAGAAATTTTCAGATTTATAATGGATTTAATTTGATTTTTTTGACAAACAAAATAAAAAAAAGTCATTTTTTTCATTTTCCCATTCATTTTCAATGTGGGGTCATTTTGACCCCAAACACCTTAAAAGGTAAATTTTTTTTTACACACCTTTAGAACAACCAAATCAAGCCCAGTTTTTTTGTGCATGTTTAGATAGGTTATTTAGGAAAAGTCCCAGAGTTTCATGCCCCTGAGATGAAGGTAACATTTTTAAAAAATGAAAGAAAAGTCCAGTGGGGTCATAATGACCCCAAACACTGATTAAGGGTTAAATTGATCAAAATGGTACCAATGTATTCTATTTCAAATAAATGCTGTTCTTTTGAACTTTCTATTCAGAAAAGAATGCTGAACAAAATAAATTACTGTTTACACAAAAACATTTTCAAACTATTTTCAAAATTGATAAGAAATGTTACTTGAGCAGCAAATCGGCATATCAGAATAGTTTCTGAAGGATCAAGTGACACTTAAAATGTAATTTATTCCTGTGATGGCAAAGCTGAATATTCAGCATCATTACTCCAGTTTTCAAACATATCACACTAGAAAACAGACTTTTTTTTTCTCAAGACACATTTTGTGTGTTCTTGTGCATAATTCATCAATGCATTATTCTAAACGTTCACATTGAGCATTCCTGAACCTTTTCTTTTTTCATCATATAGATTATATAAACTCCATGAGAGAAAGTGTGAGCCTATCATGATGACAGTACCCAGAAAGGTAAGCACTTGCTCATTGTTGAGGGTTGTTTTAATTCTGAATGACCCCCACAAAACAGAAGTATTGGAAACAAAAGTAGGGTACTGATGATGAAGAAGTCAACTCTTTCTCTTTTTATGATTCCAGTCGGACCTGTTCCAGGATGATCTGTACCCAGACACAGCCGGTCCAGATCCAGCTCTGGAACCTGAAGAATGGATGGTTGGACGAGACGCAGACCCCATACTAGTGTCCATGAGGGATGGCTATGTTCCTCCAAAGAGCAGAGAGCTAAAGGTGGCCAAGAAGAACGTTTTAGACACCAGACCTGCAACACGTAGAAGCATGTCTGCTGTAGATGGAAGCAGTTTGCCAGTGAGTAGAATATCTTGCTTAATCTTGGTCTTGAAATGTCTCTTTCGTGGCTTTTGTTCCTTCACCACCTGCTTTTATCAACAGTTCTTCAAAAGCAAAAAGGGCTGGGAATCTTATTTAGAACCGGGCTTATTGGAAGAAGAAAAAAAGGCAGATGAATGTTTTCGCTGTTGCTTGATGTCTGATATGATATTATTATGACTAAATTATATAATTAAAAACTTTCAATGTAACAGGTTAAGGGTACGTTTACACATCGATGCACAAAAAAAAAAAATCCTTTGCATTTTTCGCGTAAATGCGTCAACATTGTCAAAGCGATCTCCGTTCACACGGATCCACGAACACTATTAAAAACGTTGTATTCTGCTGCCAGGCCAGTAGTTGGCGATGTCACTTTGTAAAGAAAAAGACTAAACACATAATATGCATGCGTATGACGTCGCCATTTTCACAAATTCTTGTTATTTTAGTACATGGAGACAATATCTATCTATCTATATATACAAAATATAGTAAATGCTATAATACTGTTTGGATCAGTTTTTTAAAAATCTAATTCAGTCTTTCCTTGATTTCTACGAATCGTTAAAGAACCATTAGTGTTATCTGAATCAGAATCATTCAAATATTTTTGATTCCCATCCCTAGAAGCTAAGCATGTCTTTCCATTTCCTGATTCTGTTTGTCCTTGACATCCTCTTGCTTTTTCCCTCTTTTTTGCTCTTATTCATCCTCCTTCCACTACTCTTCCTTTCTATTTCCTCTTTCCATCTGCCATCCTTTCTTCCTCCGCTTTCTCTTCATATCTTTCAAACTCTAGCCGCAGTTGTTGGAGAAGCTTGTTGAGGAGATCCAAAATCTGAAGGCCACAGTTCTCTCTCAGGAGAAGCGAATCTGTGACTTGGAGAATAAGCTCTCCAAGTACACTAATGGCACAGTCTGAATAAAACTAACTCATCCTGTGCACACTGTCCAATTCACTGCTAACTCTCACAGCTAAAGTATGAGCACAGATAGGCCAAGCCACCTCAACCCACCCCAGCTATGATTTAGTTTTATCAACACTGTAACTACAGTTCAAGTGGCTATACTGCCACTTGACTTCACAGGCTCTTTCTAAATGGGAATAAATCACTTATAGTAGTTACATTTTGGAGCATTGGGCGATTTCATTTAGCAAAGGCACTTATTATTCTTTCCTGATGCTTTGTATTAACATTGTTAATATTGTGTAGGTGTACACAGTATTCGCTATATTCCTTAAATGCTTAAGGAATCATATCAGAAACCATTTATGTCAGCTATGTAAAGGGTAGGCAAGACCACCTTCATTTTAGGACTTACAAATCCTTGTATGCACTTACCGCTTTTAACCTTGAAATGCTGACAAAGAATGACAGAAGAAATGTAGCTGCAGCGGTTAACAGCCACAGTGTCTTTGGTAGTCTCTGTGTGAACATACCTCATTGTAAAGACCAGGACTTGGGATCAGATGGTTGCATATGTAGCTCTTATTTAGTCAGCTCTGGCCAAACAACATCTATGGCATGACTATGGGCAAATTCCATTCGGAAGTGAGCATCCCTATGCCCCATTCACTTCGAAGGGCAGAACATGATAATGAATGATTAAATCACTTCCTTGATGTGACCATTGCATGTTCCCTCCACTAACGGACCTGTGGAAGGGCCCTTCGTGAAGGGATTCAGTTATTCACTTTCTTTTGGAACGTGCCTACAAATGGTGTCCCCTTCCCAGACTGCCCTTCAAGGGTGCAAAAACGCTGTTTGGAATTCGCCCAATAATACGTCAGGACAGTAATAATGAGCTCAGTAAGTGTTCTGCACATCCCTTCCTACCATTTCATCAGAAAGGAACGGTGCACCCAAAAATCTAAATTCAGTCAGGATTTACTCACCCTCATGTTGTTCCCAATTTTAATGTTTACTTTTCAGTAAAATATAAAATAGGTTTTGTCGAATGTCCAAGCTGCTCTTCTCCACACAATGAATGTAAATGATTACCAGGGCTGTTGAGCTCCAAAAATAAAATAAAAAGCACAATGTAGCATAAAAGTGGTAATATGACCGTCATGTACTATATATTCCAAGTGCTCTGAAGCCTTACGATTGCTTTGTGTGAGGAACAAACATGGCACAAGATGCATCATGCCATCATTTTGGTCTATAAACTATATATAGACCATAACTTTAGAAGAATTGGAATTGTAGAAGAATTGTAGTGCATTGTATTAGTATTATACAGTTTTTTCCCCCTCCTTTGTGAAGCTTGACAGCATCAAGAGACAATAACATTTATTGTATTGAAAAACAGCCTGAACATTATGCTAAAACTCTACTAAAATCAGGTGGGATTTAAATGACATGAAGGCAAGTGAGAACAGAATCTTATTTTTTGTTGTTGTTGAACTGTTCCTTAAGGCAGATGCAGGTTGCTCCTGGGAAAATCTTTGTTCGCAGATATCAAACCTTATAAATCTAAGTATAATGATTTGACATAGAAAGCAAAAGAATGTTAGCATAGAAAGCATGTCTCCATTTGCCCCTCTTCTGTAAGGAGTGCTTGCATTATTGATTCTTAAATTGCTACTCTCACTTTACACACCTCTGCCTTTCCAGCTTTGACCAACAGAACTAAAACTCATGTGGCTTCTGTTTAACATTTCAAAATGTAAATATTATTCTAGGGGGAAAAACATAAAAATATCAAAACCAAAGACATTGTTTTGTTTTATGTAGAGGATCATTTGAGTATTGTAGTTTGAATAAAACCCTTTTTGTACAAAATGTTGCCGTTGTTACATGCATTGTCACTCATAAAAATGGAAAGACACACACACATCACACATTTACCATGGGTTATTACTGTTCCTGAGACTAGCTAATTTATTTCTAGTCAGTTTTTAGTTATGGGACCATACAGCTATCTCATTACTATTATCTAAACAACCCAGAAACAAAGGGTACTGGTTTGGGTGTAATATCCTCATGGTCTCCTACCTATTTCAGACTGTTAATAGTCAATGTGTCTAACCTCCACAGCATGTATAGCATTATAGTGCTATTGAACTGCTTCTTATAGCTAAAAACAGTCTTTGGACCAAAGCATTGTTAATGATTTCTGAAGGGGGAGTAGAGATGTTTGCTATGGGGAGGGGGGAGGTGCAAGTCCATTTAGGTTGACGCACTAGTGAGAGTAGGACAGAACATTTGGTTTAAAGCTCTTGAGTTTTTCCACTTGCTCACTTGAGGAAACCATTGCCTACCAACCTCAGTGCTAAGGTATGTTCATTGTTCCATTGGATAGACCTACAGGTTACAGACTTCGGAGCAATCGCAGCAATGTGGGAATTCTTTCTCTGCCTGCTACCTTCTCTAATGCTGATCCTGGTAAATATTTTGCTTCGATTGAACTGGATCTGCCATCTTGCAGATAGTACCGTTCAGCAGTTGGGTCGCTGTATGTGGATTATGGCCTGTAGAGTCCTGAAACTGCCGCATATTCCAGTCTCCAAATCCATAGGAGAATGCCAGGCAGAGGTCAGACTGATCTGTAAACCCACGGCCCTTGCCAGCCACCTGAAGAAACACTGCTATGCTTTGACCCAGCCTCCATTGGCGCGATGGCCTCAAGCCGACCCTCATATTCAGATAATCACCCATCTCATGTGGCCCACAGAGGAAGGTGCTGAACTCCATGGAGGAGTCCGCTTTAAAAGGGATAACCTTCTCCTAGAGGATGGGGGTATTGTGGCCCTGGACTGGGCTGTGAGTCTGATGGAGCAACAAGTTCAGGCCAAAAGGGATCATCATCCTGGTGGAAAAGTTCTGGGCCTTCACTCCAACAATCCGGCTATTGTTATTATAATTCCTAATGCCCTGGGCAGAGTGACGCCACACTTGATCAGATTGTGCCACCAGGCTTTGCAGCAGGGTTTCTATCCAGTGGTGTTCCATCGACGTGGTCAAGGTGGTTGCCCGCTGACCACTCCACACTACCAGGAGTTCGGAAATCCTTCTGACCTTGTGCAAGCGGTAGCATACTTGCGGAGTCATCATCCATCCTCAACTTTGCTTGCAATAAGTGAGGGCTCGGGATCAGGGTTGCTGCTGTCATATCTGGGGGAATGTGGCTCTTCATCCTACCTGACGGCTGCTGCTTGCATTTCTCCTGTGTTTCATGGCCAACTGTGGTTTGAGTATGAGCTTCCTTGGCTCTATCACTGGATAGTCCTCATCTATCGCAAGCTTCAAATAAACAGGTAGCAAATTACACAGAAACGTAGACATTTGATCTTTAATGAAGGTGTAGACATTTGATCTTTAATGAAGGTGTTATCTTGCAAGTATATTCTGGACTGCATAATCTATACTGTACTTTACTATACTCTTTCCTTTACTGAAGTACTGTTAAGGTACTGGTTAAAGAAAGCATAATAAAAGTAGTTCATTCAACTACAGCATTTCAAGAAACATCCTATGCCATTTGACATCACTCAAGGCAACCTTGTGTGACACTGAATTTTGAGAGCCTTATAGGGATAGTTCACCAAAAAATTTCAAATATCCCATGATTTACTTATCCTCAAGCCATCCTAGGTGTATGACTATCCGCTTTCAGATGAATACAATCTGAGTTATATAAAAAAAAATATCATTGCTCTTCCCAGCTTTATAATGGTTGTGAATGGCGGTCATAGCGAATGGCGTCATGCATTGCGTCGGGGTTACTCTTTTGACACAAGTCGACTTGCGTAGGCCGTTTGTCGGAAGCTAGGTATTTTAATTTATAAAGTTTTAAATATAGATATTTTTCGTACACAAATGCATCGCTTCGCTTTAGAAGACCTTTATTAACCCCCGGAGCCATGTGCAGTATTTTTATGATGGATGGATGCATTTTTTTGGCCTCCAAAATCTTTTCCCCTATTCACTGCCATTATAAAGCTTGGAAGAGCCAGGACATTTTTTTTTTATATATATCTCCGATTGCATTCGTCTGAAAGAAGAAAGTCATATACACCTAAGATGGCTTGAGGGTGAGTAAATCATGAGGTATTTTTCTTTATTGAGTGAACTATCCCTTTAATAATGATCTTGCCACAACTTGGCACACAAATCATATGGACTACTTTTATGATCATTTTTGTTGGTTCCCAATCCTGTCCCTGGAGATCTACCTTCCTGAAAAGTTCCCAATCAAACAACTGAACCAGCTAAATAAGATCTAAGCACTTGATAATTAGAGACAGGTGTGTTTGATCAGGGTTGGATCTGAACTTTGCAGGTAGGTAGATCGCCAGGACCAGGATTGGGCACCCTTGGCCTACAAGCATCAATCCATTCCATTTTCTCTTATGCTGCCCACACACCACATTATTTTAGCTCTGATTTTCCACTTGCGACAGTCAATGGAGATTTTAGACAAAAGCTGTGATCTGCGATTCAAGGCCTGCAGTATATTCGTATATCGGATGGGCAGCATTATGGTGTTCCACAAAAGAAAATCTTTGGCTTGGAACAACAGTAAAAAAAAGTCAATTTTTATTTTTGGGTGAACTGAATCTTGTGAATGGAAAATTACAAAATCTGCAAGCTAAGTTAGGGTATTGTAAGATGTCACAGTGCAAACCTGTAAACTAGGATTACAAACTGTTTGAATTTAAACATTTGACCCCTTCCACAGGTACGCCACTGCTTTGAGCTCTGTGATGGATGTAGCAAAAATTCTACAGTCCAGCTCTTTGCAAAATATAGAAGAGCTCATGTTCTGTGCTACCAAGCAGTCCGATCACAGAATGTCAGACTCAATAGACCATGTTGGAAAGGACCGTTCAAGATCATCAACAAAGCCTGATTGGGCAAGTTATTGGGATAGGAATGAACCTTTGCGAGATGCAGACGAAGTGGCAGTGCCAGTGCTCTGTTTGTGTAGCCGAGATGATCCTTTACTTCCACCTCTCTCCACTGTACCCAAGGCACTTTTTCATAATAGCCCTTACTTTCTGCTGGCCATAACAGAACAGGGAGGCCACTGTGGCTTTCTTCATGAGGATGGACATGGAGGTAGAACTTCCTGGAGTCATTTTGTGGTGTTGGAATACTTTAGGGTAGTTGCCGATTTCTTTGGGGTAGAGGAGAAGAAAGGGTTCAAGGATGATGTTGCACACCGTGGCAGCCAGGGCCTGAGGCATAGCGCCAGTGCTGTGCTGTCCAGAAGGAGGAGGTCAACCTTGCTCCGAAAAGAAAGGCCCATCTTAGGTTCACGAAGACGGCAGATCTCAACTCCCTCGGACAGATTCACATTTGAAGAAGAGCAGGTGGATTTTACTTGGAATAGATCCTACACTCGCTGAGTGAGAGAAGCAGGTGGTATCATAAGATCATAGTAGAATGGCAGTGCTAAACTTAATACCAAGAGGCACAGAACATGTTTAAAAACTGTTATGTTTCCCTCAGTTAGGAAACCACAGTTGTGTGGAAATGAGCAAGAAGGAGACTACAATAGATACAGATTTAAAAAAGCGAACAAAATGGAGATGTAATAAAAAAATACATGTACTGACTGGCATGGGGCTTAATCAGCCTATACCATTAGATGCTATATTTAGCCATCCCATTTCCTTTGTACAAACAAATCACATGGAGCAAGCTGGGCAACTCTCTGTATGCAAGTCAATTTCTCCTCACCAGATATGATACCACAGTAAAGAACTCTATAACAAATTTTTGGACTCAATATCTGAATTCAAGAGCACCGTGTTGAAAGGAATCAATATGTTAATTAACTTGAACATTGACCATGAAAAGTATGTACAGGAAAGACTACACTTTTTAAGTACACTTCGATTTTAAACATACACAAATGTGTTAAAAGATACAAATGACAAAACCAATATATACTAAAATTACTTTATTACAGTTGATTTATTTGTCCAGTAGCCCCCTGCCAACAAAAGGAGTAATTACAAACAAAACATTACATTTGTCCCCCTAAGTTTTCATATTTTTTGTATATTTTAATTCACTTGTAAGTGTTTTTTGTTATGAATAGTCATAACTTTTTGTAATCTCTCCAACATTCAGTTTTGCACAATCTATACATTTTAATACAGGTTATATATGGATTGCTATGGTAATGTTGAAAGCCGGAAAAATGAGAGGATGACCATCAAAAGAAAATGGTTGAAATACTGGTAAACGCACTGTACAGAGATGTACCACCTTCCTTGATTATTATTTATCCTGTTGTTTTCACACTTTTTCAAAGGCTCATTAAAACAAGGATGCTAAGAGCTTCCAAAGAAATGACTCCCATATAACAGGGCACACTGCTCTCCTTTGGAAAATACTGCATGACCCTGTTTGCAAGAGTAAACACGATCACATTTTGAGTCTATGGCTGTTCCTCAGGTCCAGTGATTCCATTAGAGTACTGAATGTGATTAGATGATTGGCATGTTATATATAATCTCATGTTAATTTGTTACACTTGGCCCAAATCTTTAGGACTGGCTATGCATTGGCTCAGTTGGTTTAGTTAGTCTAGACTGAGATAGGCAACTTCATGTAATCTGCAATCCCATGCATATACCAGAAGTGTGCCAAAATAGTGTTCAGAATTGATAAATATTGTAGACAGCACTGACGTTCCAAACCAGAATTTCTTTTCCTGGAAAAAAAATGTTTTCTGTAATAGGCATGATGGCAGTTGAATGCCATGAATGTTCTCGTTTTTTTTGACCGAAACAAAAGAAAACCCATGGCATTTGTGTTTCAGAATATTAAAGTTCACTGTTGGTTCACAGATAAGAACAGAATGTGAGTACTGGCACGAGTGAATATGGTAATTCATACCTTTGAAAGCAAGGAGAGCAAGAAGCAAAGAGAGGACGATGGAAAAATCCATATAAAGAGTGATGTCCTCTGTGTGAATCTAACTGCAGGGAAAATAAAATCTTTTTTGGCTTCGCCTTGACACCTCTGTAATATATGTGTGTGTGTGTATATAATAATTTTTTCTCTTTTTAAATATTCAATATTAGAAACCAAGTTATTTCTTTATTTTATCTTCACATTCAAGCAATTAAATTTTAGTCTAGTTTTAACTTGGGTCTCTCTTGATTTCCATTTATTCATTTATTTAAATTTCTAAATATACAATATGCACAAATGTTTTCCTATACATCTCACTTAAAGCTGTCTTCTGGCTGTATACCCTTCCACCATAATGTTTTATATGCTATCTAACCTTGTTTTTCTTTGCATTTTTAATCACTTTTTGTTTTTCTACATGCTGTGATAAGTGTTCGGTTGGAGGGTGGGCAGCAGTCACTGGAGCTCTGGGGTGGGCATGGAAGAAACCAAGGCATTGCAGGGACGACAGCAGCGGCACCCACCCGCCCGCCCAGCAAAAACATTCAGCGGTCTCAAGCCTACCCAACCTAGACCTCCCCACCCTTAAAATCCACACAACACGCTCTTGTAAAACCCAGCCTGAGAAAGGGGAGGAGGGGGCACCCGAGGTCAAGGAGATCTGCTCGTATATGATTATAGTGATCAACTAAGAGTAGAGAGGGATGGTAAAGTGCTTTTCTGGGATGTTACGCTCAGTAAAAGAAGATGTGAATGTGACAGGCTATTCTCCTTTTGCATAGTTGTGATTGTTACCTTTGGCATCACTAAATCAAAAGACTAAAACGAACATTAATATACTTTCAACAGCTTTTGTCATACTGGTATCCAGAAGTGAAGATCTACCTTGCCAACATGCTTTAATGCTTATGTACATTCACATAGCAAACCCTGTTTTTTAAAGTGTCATTCTACCTATTCAGTCCAAGACACCCCCACTTTTCAAGACCTTCACATTAATGTAGTCATTTTGCACACCTAACTTATAACCACCTATTACTATACTGTATGTCCTTTTGGCATATAGAAATGGAACAAACCTGTTACACCTATTATCAGAGTTTTAAGCTTTGTTTTCAAAAAGCAAAATGGCATCCTGCTCTCCACAGTTTTTAGTGGAGGGATGGCAATGCATGGCAAAATTGTAAAATCACGATAATCCAATAATCAAAATAATACTCCTAGCAAAATCTTGGAATTTCACAGTATCTTTTCATAGTTAAAATTTGTTCTGGCACAAAATAGCATACGGTTCATTAACACATTAAAACATTAGTGCTTTATAAAAGAATAGGCTAGACAAAAATCAAGTGCACTGTAAAGCTTGATTCTTTCACATTCTGCCATCCAACCTATTCCTATCATTTCTTTTTGGATTCATATGCATCCAACTCCCTCTCTTTGCAAACGAAGCCAGCCGAAACAACCTAATAATAAGACCATTATAAAACCCGCTGCATAAAGACTTGCATACAATACACAGCATTCATTTATTCATTCTTACTATCACTAACATTCTCATATCAAATCTAACACGCTCTAAAATGCACATCGCATCACTGCAAAAATTACTTCGTCATTCTGGATTCTAGCTGAAGTTTGATAAAACAGGCCAGAATATTTTGACTTTCTGACTAAATATATAGACATTCTCTAACTGGAACTTACAGTGAATGCATTTTGTGCTTGCCATGTGTATAAAATATGTATTTCGAGGACTAGAAACAAAGGAATGGGTGTTAAAAAAAAAAAAAAGAAAAAAAAGACCATGGTGCCCCTTTATCCCTTCCCCTATGGCATTTTAGGCCAAGACAGGTGTTGTGGGAGAGCAGCGGGGGATCTTACGTGTAGGACAGGTGCGAGCCATTGGAAATCTGAGAGGCGATGCTGGCACTCCTGCTCATCCCCTGCTCACTGCGGCCCCCTGAGGTGGCCCGCCGTACCGCCTGGGGACTGTTCCGTAGCCCACTGCTTCCCACACTCGAGCGCTGACTGCCTCCAGACCCGTGGTGGCCCCAGGGAGGCGGTCCCCCTGAAGACAGGCCGTGACCCCAGGGCTGCTGGATAGAGCCACCGTGGCTTGGGTGTTGGTGGTGGCCGTGCTGGCTGCCGCTATGTTGCCCTCCCCAGTGTGACCCCTGAGAGCCTGGACCGTGCTGAGAGCCCCAGCTACTCTGTGCCCCTGGAAAGCTGTGGCTGTGTCCGTCGGACGAAGCCAGGCTGGAGAGCACCATGTTGCTGAAGCCCAGACGCATGCTTTCAGAGTCAAACGCCTCGATCTCCCGGGCCTGCTTCTCGAACAGACTGCGGATCCGTTCTGATCGCTCGTTCTGCAGGGCAACCATCTCCTCTTCAATCTGACCGAAACCAAAATAGAATCAGGTAACGAACGCTTCAATGATGACATGAAATCTTCCCAGCTGCTACAGGGATAGTTAAAAGCTGGAATACACTATACAATGATTTTTGCCCTGATCTGCAGTCTGGAGTGTGTTGAAAGTCAGAGCGATTCTGCAGATTTTGGGCAGTCAGAGTTGAGAGATTGCACAGAAAATTGCATAACATCTCTGATATTTTGAGCAGATTTTAGAACGCACCGGTTTCATTTGTCATGCATCTCCAAGGTTTTTTGTGGTTGGAACCTCAGTCGGCAAGTTTATGATGCCTAGAGTTCAGATTTTAAAAGTTATGTAGTGTATTCCAGCCTTTAGTCAAAATACTGTGTCAATTGTTGACCCTCATGTCATTCTAAACCTGCAACAAAAGTAGAATTCTTCTTTTATGTTCTAGAATCCGTAGAACATAAAAGTAGAATTTGTTTGGGTAGAAAATTGCAGGGTCAACATCCTTAATGGCAAAACATAGTAAGTGAATTTGACATGAATTTAGGCTAAACACGTTCCTCAACTTTCAATCTTTGTATTCCACCGAAAAAAAAAAAAAGTTTGAAAACAAACTTTCATTTTTGGGTGAACTATACCTTTAATTCTTATTCTGGAACGTCAAAAGCTCTCCCCCTGTAATTTCTGTAGTGTGCTGCTTGGATTTGTATCAGTTACCTTCTGTTCAAGAAGAGCCCTCCTCAGCGAAACCCTCTGCTCCAGCTCTTTCCTCTCACGATCGTGCTGCGAGTCCGTCTGCATTTTGATTTTGCTCTGATAGGCATTTAGCAACTCCAGCTCCTGCTGCAGCTGCATCTTTAGCACCTGACATTCGGCCTCCTGTGCCTCGTCCAATCGCAGCTGTGGAGCAAGACGGGAGGTGGAGTTACATTTAGAATCAGTGTGTAAAAGATTTTTCCATTATAGGATAACATTTTCGCCTTCTGCATTACACAGCTGTCCTTCTTTGATGGATTTACAGGAAGATATACACATGAGATGGGAGGACTCACAGCTTGTGTGGAGAGCATGTCATTGATGGAATGGTCATACTGCTCAGCGAGGATGGCTAACTTCCGTGTCTGCTCCTCCTTCAGCCTCTTCAGCACAGCCTTGTGGTCGGCCTTTGGTGTGGTTTCCAGGAGGTGGTTGCGCAGGGCTTTATACTGCCGTGTCTGGATCTTACACGTGTCCTGGAACTGCTTCTTGATCTGCGTCTCTTTAGACTGATACAGATCAAAGAGGAGGAAAGGCTTACTTGCACCACAAAACTAGTATGCACCAGTAGCGTAAACTTAAACGTAAATTAAGGTAGGGCTAGTTTTGGTTTATGATACACATTTTGTAAGCTTTATATTCTAATCACTGAACATATCAGATATCTTTTGGTAGAATTCTAATGTCCTTGCAGTATGCAGCCTGAGGGTGGCGCTCTTATGATGACTGACAGACTTTATTACACATGACAAACCTACAGATTGCTATCTTAATATTGCCTTAATGTAGCATTTTGTGCCTCCAAATGTTGTTTTAGAATGCTGTGTAGGAATTCCTGTGAGGAAAACAAAGTCATGTATATTCTCAGAACAAACAACAGAACAACTGTATATAAATGAGCACATTTAAACTAAAGGATTTATCCATTCATTAATTTGATACACTATTCCACATAGGAAAAACAGACACACTGTTCTTCGGCACTGATCCACAGCAAACTCGTCTCCATACCGGCATGATGAAACTGGATAATATTCTGAATGTTCTGATCCAATCTGACTTCTGACCTATAATGCTGCCTGAATCATAATCATACACTGTTTGTTCATTGGCCAGAGGAGAACTGGCCCCAAACTGAGCCTGGATTCTTCCAAGGTTTTTGTCTCCATTCTGTCACCTTGATGGAGTTTTGGTTCCTTGCCACTGTTGCCTTTGGCTTGCTTAGTTGGGGACTTAAATTTCAACAATATTATTGACCTGCCTGCATTGACCATTATATGAGAACTGAACTGAGCTGGATGATGACATCACGGTTTTCTCCAGAGATAAATGAACTTTTTTGAAAAATGAACCATCACTGAACTTACTTAAGCTGGACAATGATGCTATTTTCTTCCAGATCTGCTGTATAGCCGAAACAAACTTTGTTGCATTATTTTCCTGTTATCACTTTGAAGCTGCTTTGAAACTGTATTGTATTGTAAAAAGCACTATATGAATAAAGGTGACTTGAATTAACTTGACTTGACACGCCAACTAGTTACTGATTTGATGCAGACACATAGCTTAAGCGCACTGATATCGTCTTGGTCTGGAGCGAGATAACGTGAAAATAAGCGCCCCAATAGCCCAAATGGCAGATACACGTCTGCCGAATCCATGCGCTAAATTTTAATATATTCTGCTCACTTTACAACTCAAAATAGTCTAGAAAATCTGAAAAATATTTACAATTTATTATTAATTCAGTGTATATAGAGGTCCATGTTTGGTAGGGCTGGTCCGAATGCCATTTTTTGAGCTTCGAAGCTTCGGTAGTAATGAACATCGAATATTCGAAGCTTCGAAGAGAGGGGGCTGAACATATTCTTCTCTCTAATAAAGGCAGGAATCTCTATGTCTGTATGTCCGTTTGCATTTTGATTATTTCGAGAACCGTTCATCCAATCGACTTCACAGGGAGTGCAGTGTTGCATTTGGTGCAATATAGATGGACACGCGAGACGTTCAGAATTAATAAACCTTTAGTAAACTATAGAACAGCGCGAGCGGGAAGAAGCGCGCCTCACGCGAGAACGGACACTGCACTAGTGATATAAAACGCGCACACACAGGTCTGTTAAATTAAGCAATACTTTTAAGGTAGTCTAATATTTTTCTGACTAACAAATTACTGACACAGTAAAGGGTAGATTTAAATTAAGAAAACCGAATTTTAAATAAAGAAAAACGAAATTTAAATAAAGAAAAACGAAATGTAAATAAAGAAAAAACAAAATTTATATAAAGAAAAACGAAATTTGAATAAAAACGAAATTAAGTTAAATAAAAAAAAGATTAATTTAGTTTGATAATAACGGGTAAAAAGGCTAATACATTTTGTTTCTATTATTCTATTTTCCACAATGTCAAAGCAACGTAGCTTAACCCAAAACACAAGCTCAGGCAAGCACTTCTGTCCATACAAACTCCGCTGTTCTGCGCTCCTGGCGTCGGTTCTATTTCTAGCATGCACGCGTTTTCCGCGTGGCTCGAGCCGCGCCTGACGCATGTCTCACGCAGGCAGTGTACAAACTCCAACCTGTTAACATGGGAGGCGAAATAAAAATGGACACGCCACGCAGCCAGTGTGTCGCCGGCCTTATTCAAGCGCGAATGAGAACCGTTGGCGGGGGATCCCGGGGTGTGAAAAAAAAAAAAACGAATATTCGAATGTCAAATTTTCAAATCGAATACCAACCCACCGAACGAATATTCGAATATTCGGGTCCAGCCCTAATGTTTGGATGAATATTTTGGTGAGGCGCTGCCCCACAGGCCCTTACAGACGAGCCGCGGCTGGTATGCACTACAGAAACAAGCATAGGCTAAAAGGAAACGCACCTTAAGGCTCTTGGGCTGCTGCCGGACCTCCATGACATGTTTGCGGCGCAGCTCTCGCTCTCTCCGTTTGTTGTACTCTAACTGGTTGGTGAGCTCAGTCTGATGCTGCAAGCGGGTCAGCTCTGAACGCATCTTCTGGATGGTGCCCAGCTGCCTCACCTCCAGCTCCTGCATCGACTCATGTTGGCGGAGCAGCATGGCATGTTCCAGATCTTTCTGCGTCTGCCGCTTATTAAGCTCCTGGATCAAGAAAACCTCTTGTCATTATATTTGTTTTCTTTGGTTTTAATCCAATTAATCGAAGGAATCATGGATAGATTAGTCAATAATAAAAATAGACATTTGACAGTTTAGGAAAAGCAAAATTACCTCCCGCACGAGGTCTTGCTCTACATTATGTTTTGCAATGAGGATTCTGCGTTTAAAGCGGCGACATTCGAGCTCCAGGTACTGGCGCTGTCGGCGGAGAAGGTTGGCTTCCTCTTCTGCCTGGTAGTGCTGAAAGTCCTCCTTCCGCTTCGACAGCCACTCCTGCTTCTCCTTCTTGGGGGTGGACTGGTTCTCATTCAGCTCCTGAAAGGTGTGGGAAACATTAGTGGGAGTTGTTAAGCGGAAACACTTAATTAATAAATAAAATTTAGCTACTTATATTTATATAAATATAAAATGTATATTTGCAATCTACTTGAATATACTTAGTAACAATAGTCCTTCTCATCCTCTAGGATGTATACTGAAAATTGTCAAATGGCTGAACAATAGAGAAACATTACTTTTTAGTAGTGATGCGGAGAAATATATATATTTTTTTTTTACTGAAACCAAATCAAAAATAAAGTTAATAATTAATCCATGAAATTTATTTAATAATTAACACTCAACTAATTTTTATATAATTATTTCAATTGCATATAATTATTTCAATTGCATATAAGGCTCTTTTATATTACATTTTTAATTGATTATATTATAATTAGGGCTGTCAAAAGATTAAATCGCATCCAAAATAAAAGTTTGTGTTTACATAATATATGTGTGTGTACTGTGTATAATTATTTTGTATATATATATATATATATATATATATATATATATATATATATATATATATATATATATATATATATATATATATATATATATATATATATATATATATATATATATATATATATATATATATATATA
The DNA here is from genome assembly GCF_964197995.2 of Scardinius erythrophthalmus. Taxonomy (NCBI): domain Eukaryota; kingdom Metazoa; phylum Chordata; class Actinopteri; order Cypriniformes; family Leuciscidae; genus Scardinius; species Scardinius erythrophthalmus. The sequence goes on along the minus strand of NC_138237.1, from coordinate 24,067,182 downwards.
TAAATAAATACACACATGCATGTATATATTTAAGAAATATTTGCATACATATACTGTATATATTTATATATAATTTATATTATATATAAATATAATTTTTTTTATATATAAATTACACATTTTTCTTAAATATATACAAGCATGTGTGTGCATTTATATATACAAATTTAATTATACACAGTACACACACATGTATTATTTAAACACAAACTTTTATTTTGGATGCGATTAATCTTTTGACAGCCCTAATTATAATGTTTAAAAATTTAAACGGTGGCTATAATAAAGATGTACATTTTCATGGCAGATTTATTCAAACATACATTAAATAATGAAGACAACATGTTGAGTAAAAATAATGAATAAGCGCATATATTTAGCAAAATGTTCCTTATCTAGAGTTGTTTTCTAGTTAGCTAACAAGCTACAGACATTGAATTGCTATCTTGAGGTAAATATTAAATTATATAACATTGTTTACAAGCTGTTTTATTGACGTTTTCCAAGACTGAAACACTGATTGAGCGATTACATAAGACATGATACATTTCAGTAACTTGTTTCTTCCAACATACCTTCTGATGTTCATTCATGTTTATTTTGTGCTATAAACAGGAAAGTTTACCTGTTGTAGCTTATCCACGAAAAAGCCAGCCTAAGGAGAAGTACTAATTAAATGTCAGTGTCTCAGTCAATGATTTTGGCCCTTAAAAATAGTTTCAGCCAAAAACAAACAACATTTTTTAGTTTGCTGAAATTTCAGTGCATCTCTAATTTTCAGCTGTATTGACCATGCCCACTTTCCTGCTTTTTCACTTATCTTGATTCATTTGCACTGTTCATGCAAAAAGATCTCATAATAGAGGTCAATCTAGGTGCAATTACACCAAGATGAAAAACACTTGGTGGATTCAAAGGTGGGCAAAAAGCCTTTGTTGAAATATGCCTATACCTCTTTCAGTTGCTCCTTGCGTAGCTTGTACTCTCGTTTCTGTGACTCCAGGAAGCTACTAAGCTCTTTCTTCTGCTGGGCTTGAATGTGCTGTTGGAATTTCTTCTCATCATTGGCAAATGACTTGGCCTTCAAGACAATATTAATGAAAATGTAAAATTAATTAAATATTAATAGCTTTGTGCACAGAACCTTTTAGTCATAATGAAGCAGAACAGGAACCTCCCCTTGCAACAAAGTATGGAGCACATAATTCTCAAGAATGTAATTTTATGATGTAACATTAAGATTTGTCTTCACTGGAATTGAGGGGTCTTGCTTACAGTTAATCAGAAAGGGGCATCACATACTTTTGGCCAAGTTATATATATGAAAGATATTATTACTTGATTAAGAAACTGTTTGAACGGCATATGAGGAAGAGGGGAATTTCCGATTCCTGAGCAGTTTTCAGGTGGAATTCCGTCATGTGACATGTCTCGTGTGCACTTACATCTTTCTCAATGGCTGCTTGGTTTTTCTTCACAAGTTTCTCTATCTCACTGGCAAAGCTGTTCCTCTGGGCCTCCAACTCTTTGTCCAGTCTCAGCCTGTGTTCGTCCATCTCCGCTTTCAGTTTGTTCTCCAGGGCCATAAGGTGCTTCTGGTGCTGCCGTCTCATGCGCTTGTAACCGGACATCTGCTCCCTCAGCTCAGAGTCCTGCTCGTGTTCCTGCATCTGACGTGTTACCTGTAAGAGGCAAGAGGAGGGACACAAGGAAATGAAGGGACAGGGAAGAGGAATAAAAATGATCAAGAGACGTTTAAGAAAAATTAAATGAATGTTGAACATTTCAAGAACCTGAGACTGGAAGTGAACAATAAATTCTTGAGATGTCATTCATTTTACACTGTGTTTACACTGGAAGCGACCAATGCCACGGTTGATCAATTATAATATGAGCAATTAAGTCTGATGTGGACACTAGGGTTGTGAAGCATTTCAGTACAGATCGACTTGACTGCCTCACCAGTGAGGCTGTGCGGATGGTGGCAAAGTGCTCAGGGTTGCGATGGTGTTTGCGCTGTGGGGGCTGTGCAGGTGGCGCCTGGGCTTCTGAGGGACGAGGATGTGTTTCAGGATTCTCAGGGTAAACCTCCTCCCTTTCCTAATGGACACAAAAACAGGAAAATGTATATTCACTGTTCACAGTTGCTTAGTATAAAGAATCTCTGATTTGGGTTATACTGAAGGTTTCTGTGATATTTTAAGAAGAGGTGTGTGAACGTACAGGTTTCAGATGTATGACCGAACTGTTAGACATAACAGTGTGGTCTTTCTCCAGATCAAGTTCACTCTTGTCATCGGCAGCATCAGGAAGGCTGTTCACTGAGCTGCTCTGAGAGCTCGCACTGATCGACATGCTGGGAATGGACTGATTACTGCCCACACTGCTCACTGTGCCCGTGCGACCAGTATTGTGCTCCGACTCCTGAACACACACAAAAAAACAGCAGTTCAGAGCATAGCAGTAAAACAACAACTCTATTTAAGTCAAAAAACAGAGTTGGCTTAAAAAGACTGAAATCATTAATGACAATTCTTATAATTAAATTAAAAAAAAATATATTAAATAAACTGCATAAACTTCATAAGTTTGTGTTAAACCTGATAGTCATGTTATTTACCAGGATTTGAGAATGACCCAAAGATCATCCTGTACTTACAAAAGGAGAACATTCGGCCTTTTTTCAAAAGTGTTCAGTTTTAAAGGTACACGATGACTTTTTTTTTTTTTTGTTAAAAATGTATTTAAATAACTAGTCAATAAATCACCAATCTTGTTTTTATTTTACCCTGATTTACTGTGGGTAATTTCATACATGCATCACTCACCCATCTCATCATATCCATAAATAGAGAAAAGTTGGTCCCCCTACTTTTACACGTGTGGGAACGGCATAGGTTAAAGGGTTAGTTCACCCAAAAATGAAAATTCTGTCAGTAATTACTCACCCTCATGTTGTTCCAACCCCGTAAGACCTTCGTTCATCTTCGGAACACAAATTAAGATATTTTTGATTAAATCTGAGAGCTGTCTCACTCCTCCATAGGCTTCTAAGGGACTGAAACTTGCTGGCCCAGAAAAGTTATTAAAGAGATCGTTAATATAGTCCAAGTGACCACAGTGGCTCAATCTTAAGTTTATAAAGCGACGAGAATACTTTTTGTGTGCAAAAACAAACAAAAATAACGACTTTATTCCACTATTCATTTCCTTCTCTCTGGGCCTCGAGAGTTAACGTAGTGTTTTTGCGCAGCGCGTCAGTGTTGCACGTCACCACGTAGGCTCACTATTGGCCGACGCTGGTCATGTGTGTGACGCGCTGCGCAAAAACACTACGTTAACTCACGCGAGGCCCAGAGAGAAGGAAATGAATAGTGGAATAAAGTCGTTATTTATTTATTTTTTTAGAGCGCAAAAAGTATTCTCGTCGCTTGATAAACTTAAGATTAAGCCACTGTAGTCACTTGGACTATATTAACGATCTCTTTAATAACTTTTCTGGGCCAGCAAGTTTCAGTCCCTTAGAAGCCTATGGAAGAGTGAGACAGCGCTCAGATTTAATCAAAAATATCTTAATTTGTGTTCCGAAGATGAACAAAGGTCTTACGGGGTTGGAACAACATGAGGGTGAGTAATTACTGACAGAATTTTCATTTTTAGGTGAACTATCCCTTTAATTGTCACAACGTGCGAAAAAAGGTTGACGTGGAGCCGCTGAATCTCAAACCTCAGAGGAATCACCTCTGAATCACACCGAACAGAGGAGATTCGCTGGCAAAAAGAGAACGCGAAAGAGATCAAAATCTCATTAGCTTGGCTTTTCAGAGAGGGTGAGACCTGAGGGATTTTAAATGTTGCAAAAGCAATGCGGAGATGGTGGTTTTATTACTCAACAGGTCAGAAAGGTATTTTATTGAACAGATAAATTGTCATTTGTAGCTCTCTAACAGAGTTCATTGTAAAGCATCATCTATTGTGAAGGGTCATTTCATTATGGCGTAGAGCTGTGCTGGAATAGTACCGTGTCTATTAATGGGTATAGCTACAGTAACATTTGGATCTCTAGTCAGCTTGAGATCCATTTTCATCTAAACTGGTTATATCTATTAAGCCTAGTAGTGAATGTTTTATGAGCTGTAGGATAACCCTATTAGATAGCCGAAGCACACCAAAACAACGTTCTTCCGCTAAATGCATGCAGTTTTGTTTTTTAACCGCTAAAGGGCCAAAGTTGTACCTTTAAATTTGATTTTGAACACTCAGATCTTTTCTCAGATATTTGGACTAATTTATATGAGCCAATCAATGTTAAAGCACTGGAACTAGGGATGGTTTGAGATCTGACCTCATCTCCCTCCTGGGTCTCAGTGGTCGGCCCATTGTGGGACTCTTGAAAGAGGATCTTCTTCATCTTGCGATACTGTAGGTTGTCCAGCTCTCGGACTGCATCTTTTGTCCGCAAAATTAAATCCATCAGAACAGATTCTGGCCTCTCTCGCAGGACGAATGCATGCTATTGTTTTTGCAAAGAGTGCAGAAAATAAGGCAGTTAACCAAGTATTCAAGTGGATTATTAAGACTAACAAACAAAAAGGTTATTTAAATTTCTTGATAATTCAATGCAAAGTGAACACCTGCAACAGATCCTCAGAGTGTGGTCGGTCTTGGGGGATTTTCTGAAGGCAAGAGTCAACAAAATTTCTAAAATAATCCGTCCTGAGGAAAGAATAACACAGCAGGTTAATCGACTCGCTAATGCAGAAACCGCTCAATATTTTTAAATAAAGTTAATTAAATTAAATCTGTTCCTCTAGTTTTACGTTCTCTTTATGAACTTTTTGAAGCATAAAGGGCCGTACACACCGGGACGAATATCGGCGCACGTTATTAGCCAGCGGTTTTCGTGTTCACACCCAAGCGATTTTCGCTGACGATGAGCCGAGTGAACATGCAAATTCATTCCCTGACATTAGATGGCGCTTAATACCACTCCATAACAGTGCTCTTTTATCAAGATTTTTGTAGTCGCTGTCGCGTTTGTATAGTTCTTTATGTTCCGACACCAACGAGACCAGCAGCTCTACATTCATCTTGCCTTGCATCTTCCTCGTCTTATTTCTTCCCGGCAGTGTAGATGCTACTCGGTGTATATCTTCTTCGCCGTTACGTATGTGTGCTCGGCAAGACCGTTTTGTGTTTGAGTGCCCCCAAGTTGTGTTTTACTGTAACTTCAGAAGCTCCAGACACGTGAGCAAAAGCGCCAATCTCATTGGTCAGATAACCAAAAAACCCGAGGCGTTTTTTTTTTAAATTACGCTTTTACGCGTGGCGTTTTTCGCGTCGGTGTGCACACTCACATTGGCGCCCTTTGTTTAGTCACGAGGCGTTAAACGTCGGCGAATATCGCACGCGAAATTCGTCCCGGTGTGAACAGGCCTTAAAAGTGGTGGTAGTTGCGTAGCTGTCAATGGAGGGACAGAAATCACTCAGATTTTATAAAAAAATATCTTTGTGTTTCAAAGATGAACGAAAGTCTTATGGGTTTGGAACGACATGAGGGTAATTAATGATAGAATTTTCATTTTTGGGTGAACTAACCCTTTAAATCAGAGACTTAATTTATTTAATTATTGCCCAGATACTCGCAATTCACATGGAAAAAATGGTCAAACAAAATATTCAGATTTACTACCTAGCCTTAATGAAAAAAATAAATAAATGAAATATGATTAAAATTAAATAAGAATAATGGTTTTGAACAAAATAAATTAACAGAATTTATTTAGTAGATCTACTAAATAAATGCTGTTAGATTTATTTAAATCTATTTATTTAGTATCATACCATAGCGAGTAGAACAAAAAGGGAAATCATTTAAAGAAAAGAAACTAAATATTTTCCAAATTATATTTTACGTATATTTGTAATATACAATTTTACACCGTATAAATTGGTTCTCTGGATATGAAACAATATAGCTGCCTTTTAAATTTTAGGATGGGGTCTCACATGATAAACATCATATTTGGGGTCTCTATGGCATCTAAAAGACTAAAAAACCCAGCTATAGATTACTAAAGACAACACTAGAGTTTCATGTTCAAATTTATCATCACTAAATAAATAAATAATTTTATTAAAATAAAATAATTTAAGTAAGTAAATTTATATAAATAACTAATACATCTAACAGTACAGTACTATAGTACGTTTTAGGATGAGACTGATCATATTTGGAGTTCATAAAAAAAAGATTGAAACCCTGTGTTAGAGGACTCACCATTCACTTGACTGCAGTGTGGGACTCTCATTCTGCGCTATATGGTATAAGGCACTCATCGCATTCATGTTAAACAGAGGAGGCTTCCTTTCCGCTACAGCAAAAAGGAGAGGCAAAAGTTAGCTTGACTTTCACACTGTGAAAGACGCACAATTCAATTTACGATGAGCAGCACTTCTTCGTCACCTAGTTCTACGCAGGTAATCCCAAGAGACCAGATGTCAACCTTTCCATCATACTGTCCCTCGTCCATGGCTAAAATCACTTCAGGGGCCATCCTGAGAGGAGACGTATGTGTTAGTAACCAGGCTGTGTCAATGGAGTCATTATTAGGGATGCACCGATTGGGAAATTCTGGGCCGATACCGATACCGATGTTTAACATAACAACTTGGCCGATGGCCGATGCCGATGCCGATGTTTTTTCTTTTTGTTATTTATTCCTTCTTTTGTGCCACTGAAACATACAAGTCTTTCGGCTCTTGATCACACTATCCTAGAATGAGCACAAATTCAATCAGACCAAGCAATTTATGAAACAAAAAAAACCTTTAATGTCACTTTCTGGTTGACAGTTATAACCTTATTTATAAGTTCTTTTTCAGTTGTTATGAGGAGCAATATGAGAGAGAAATTTGGTAATCATTGTCTGACCCAACAAAAAAAACATTATAATATTCATTTTATTTTTCGTGTTCGCATTTATGAGGGAAAAAACACGGGTGAATGTTCATATTAAATTTTAAACGCGCACGCGCTCTTCTGCGAGAGAGAGAGAGAGCCCCGACCGCGCGCGCGCTCTCACTCACTATTCAGAGCGGTCAAGCTTCCCCGTACTTTTTGACAAGCGTCCTTGACAGGGAGGCCAGAGCTTCTTTGCAGCTCAAGTCGGCGGCGGTGTGTACAGTTAACGCTCTATCTGTTGACGGCGCTGAGGGAAAAGCTCCCGCCACTGGAAGAAGCGGTCGCCGCCCATTTGTGTCCTCCTGCGCACCCATCAAAGCCGTGCAGAACGTCTTCAGCACTCGCGGATCGTGCATACTCCGCCGCTTCTTCTGCTACACACCATGGTCGTTCTTTTCTCGAGAAAAGGAGTTTTCTCATAGAAAAATAAATAAATAAATGCGTCATTGTACCCAGCACTTCTGAAAATGCACTTCCGAATGCGTCTCTGTCCCCAGCATATCAAACCAAACTGACGCCCATGTGACATCGGCGAATGTCATTTTTATTTCCCGATGGCCGATGGCAGTTAACGAGGCAAATATCGGCCGTTACCGATGTTCAGCCGATGCATCGGTGCATCCCTAGTCATTATTATTAAAGATCCTCAGTGTGCTCACCAATATGGTGTCCCCACAAAAGAGTTAGCTGGAGAGGCGATGGAGGCAGAACCAAAATCTGCCAGTTTGACTTGTCCAGGCTCGGTCAGTAGGATGTTCCCAGCTTTGATATCCCTGAGTTAAGATGACAATATACACAGAATAATCAACGTTTTCTTTGACACCCACTGGTAATGCATTGTGAAGACTTCCCACATCTCAAAATCCAATCAACAACCCAAGCATAGAACCAAGTCCCTATCCTACATTTTTTTTCTTTTTCCATAATCAGTAATACTCGGATGTACTCCACAATATGGAAAAAAAGGTTGATTACTACTTATGTTTCATTGTAACTTTATTTGTGAGACTTGTGACCATAAGAACCATATGTTTGTGAATCAGACAATAGTGGTCTGTATGTTTGTCGTCCCTTGCATTGAATTCAATGCAGACTTGCTAAAACAATTTAATTAGAGACTGCACTGTGCCGCAAATGAATAAATGTGCAAGAAACCCTCCCAGAGTAGTCCAACAAGGTTTCCTGTCTTCAGAGCAAGAATGCAAAATCTATTAGCGGAAGCAGTCATGAAATTCATTTGGTTCCTGTGGAACCAGTTCTCGATGCCCAACACTAATAGGAAAAGGAAAAAGAAAAAGCCACAAACCTGTGAATCATGTTATGGGAATGAAGGTATGCAAGGCCCTGCAAAGCACCATGTGTAATTGCTGCAATCTCAATTTCCTGAAGGGGCTTCTTGTGAACTAAACAAACAAAAACAAAAAAACGGTAAAGTTGCATGTTCATCAAAGTGACAATGATTTACATTACACTGATGCATTTGACAGACCTTTCATCCAAAGTGATGTACACTGCATTCAAGATATACAGTACATTTTGTCAGTTCATGCATTCCCTGGGAATCAAACCCATAACTTGGTGTTGCTAGCACTATGCTCTATTATTTGTAATAATAAATGTAAATGTTAAAGGCACAGTATATAATTTTTGCCATTAGAGGTCACTTATTCAAAACAATAACAAAGGCATAGTTTGATGACGCTGTGAAGGAGCGTGGAATGATGGGAGTTGACAGGACTCAAATCATGTTCATGAATGAGGTATGAAATTAAATAGAGTTTTATAACCTTTAAATTTGATCACGTGATTTTATTTAATTTTAATTAGCCACAAGTAACGTAATGTTCATTGCTAAATTACTACTCATACATGTCACTTTATTTGTCAAATTAAATGGTGGGGTAACGCAGCGCAGTTTTACGTGTACAAAACTATTAAACTAAAAGCACATTTAAGCGTACCCACAGCATTTGCAAAAAGGCTGACTTACTATTTAATTATGTTTAACACATACTGTGTATTTAATTACACTGCCATAGACTTGTAAAACAGTGTTAGGAAATGCCACACTGATATTGATCCTCGTTTTATTTCTCATCTTTTCCAAAACTATTCGACAAAGCCTGCTGAAAACAATAACGAATAATTGAGGTCCATGACGAAACAACAACAGGAGTGGCGTGCCAGAGACGCTAAAATGACTACTTCCGCATTTTTTCATTAGACTCGCTATGCTGCCATGGTTTCTACGGCACCCAAAGTGGAAACCGAGGATGACGGCATTGACAGGCGACGCAATGAGGGCGTTACACTGGTTAAAATTGCGAATTTCTCTGGATTTAAACATTGTTGTTAATATTTGGGATAATGTTAGTACACAAGCGAATAAAATATATGACACTAGTAGTGGCTAGTGGTTTTTGGATATTTTAATGCAAAAATCTTACATATTGTGTCTTTAAAGCTTAGATTTGATCATAACTCATTTTTGAAGAAATAAATAAATAAACACACATTTTGGATAAAATACTGATCATGCTTCCACATGAAGCCAAATGTTTGGCATCTCACCTTCAAGGAGGTCCGAGGCTGAGCCCAAACAGTACTCCATGACAAGCTGAGGAGGGGGAAAAAAGATGATAAAATGAATATTGTGTTTTTATGCACTCATTAACATCTCATGCCAAAGAGTGATAGTGAGAATGAGTGATTCAGAAGAGAAAAAGAAAGAGATCTTACCCATGCTGTGTGTTCCCGCAAGTAGCATCCTTTATACTCTATGCTGTTTGGGTGTTGTATTCTCTGGAGAAACTTGACTTCCTTAATGATATCCTGCCATTTCTAAGTAAAGAGAAGAAAGCATCAAGTCAAACAGTCTTCTTTCAAACTGGCCGGAAAAGCATACAATGTATTCCAATTTTCCACTTGATCACTGTATCCACTATTGACAAGAGCAGACTGGACATATCGATTAACTAGTACAGGTCCTGAAAAAGAAAGTCAGTCCTAAAGCTTCTGAAGGATTCTTTGCAGAGATTATGTGTAATCCGATTACTGCTAATCTGAAATTACAAAGGAAATGCTGCCACCAGCTAAAGTATGAATGGCATTGGTGCTTCACTTCAATCTGAGGTGTTACAGGAGATTTAATGTGACTTCAGCAATTGACTTTAATTTGCTCGTATGATACTGAGCCAAGTCACTGTTTGAGAGCCAAGCCATAGTTGTTTGTGAGTATGAAACAAAGAGACTAAAATATATATTAGTTTGGAATAATCAAGATTTCATGTTTTTCATACAATTGTCTTTCACCAAGACAGCATTTGATCAAAACTACAGTAAAAAAGGTTATTTTGTGAAATATTATTACAATTTAAAATAGCTTTTTTTCTATTTGAATACATTTTTAAAATGTAATTTATTCCTGTGACAACCACTATTCCAGTCTTCAGTTTCACATGATCCTTCAGATAATTGTAATATGCTGATATGCTGCTAGATTATTTTAAGTTATTAATAACTGAGTACAATTAATAATAGTTATTATTATCAATGCTGAAAACATTTTTGCTGCTTAATATTTTTGTGAAAATCATACTTTTCTGCATAGAAAGTTCAAAAGAACAGCATTTATTTGAAATGGAATATATTTCACAATATTACAGTGTTTAACGCATTTTTGATCAAATAAATGCAGCCCTGGTGAGCATCAGAAGCTTCTTTCAAAAACATGAAAAAAGTCTTATAGTCTTATAATGCAATCATTTCTATCACTGTGCCCACCCTCAAAAGGAAAAGCTGAATCCACAACCAAACTGTTGCATGACTGTATGTAATGACTCTGGAATGTAGGAAAACTGACCTCATTAGACTGTTTCCCACTGTAGGACATCTTCTTGATGGCCACCACCTCTGCAGTCCGCGCATCCCGTGCCTGAGCAATATACACATCTGATATATCACAATCTAATCTCCCAAACATTTCATAATGTACTGTAACATGCATTAAGATGACAAAACCTATTAAACAGATAAAACATACAAAATAGACCGCGCCAAAGCTGCCATGACCGATCTCACGGAGGTCTGTGAAGAGCTTCTCGGGGTCCTCCTTGAAGAAGAGATCTGAGATCTCGGGGTCCTTCAGACTCCCTGCCCTGCTGGTGGAGGGCATGCTGCGAGCCGGGGCCGCGCCGCGCTCGCAGGGGACTATCTGGCCGTCAGGCCCCGCTGGTTACTCATCTGCCAGAGGGAGGCAGTGTACGCATAGAGACCTGTAAACAAATATAGGCCTAATCAATATATGTAATAGAGTTGACACTTTATCAGGCTTTCTGAAAAAATAAAAAACAATAATAATAAAAACGTTCAGCGTTTTAATCAAATTCTTCATTCATTTCTTTTTAGTTGTATCCTGTTTTGACAATGAAAACAGGATACAACTAACAAGCGTGCGCTTGTCTGAAGTTTAAAATCATTGGTTACCCATAAGCCAATCACATAACGTTTGGTTAAGAAGTGTGTTATGCGCCGACTTGGCTGCATCGAACTTCCACTGTAAACACATGTATGATGCGAAAACAAAACCATCGAGCGAAATACTAGAGTGAACATGGCTGTGAACGACTTTTGCAGATTATGTGAAGTAAATCTACACATCCACGGTACAATCAGCGTCTACGTCACGGCTCTCAGCCCGCCCTCTGTTCGTTGATTGGCCGGCTGTTTTGAGGCCGGAGGAAAACTGGGAGATAGGTCGCTATCTCAGACTGAGTACAGTAGCGAACTGAAATTGAGCGGAAGTACGAAGTCTGACGTAGTCAGGCTATCAATTTGATACTGTAAACGTGGTTTGATGTTGCATGATCACCAAACAGTCTGATTTATGTGCTGTTTGGGCTACGACACCATATTATTTTTTATTAAGAATAAGAATATTTAGTAATTTTATATATATATTTTTTTAAACTGAATAGGGGCAATGGTCTGGAAAAAATAATATTTTTCCATACTTTTCCAAACTGCGTAGGAACCCTGTGTGATCAATTACCATAACAATAATCTCACCTAGCCTAAATGTTTGCTCACTCAATTGTTTTTTTTATAATTTTGTTGTGCTGTGTGTTTGTTGCACAGTAGATTAAACACAGCACAAAGCAGCTTGATTTCAAACTTTGAATTGAATTTACAAAAAAAAAAAGTAGACAGTCAGTCAGTAATAAAATAAGAACAAACAAACAAATTACAAATGATAGCACCAATACAGAATAACAGAATAAAGAAAAAAATAGAATAAACAGTGCTTTAGGTTTTTCAGGTAGATCTAAAAGTAATATTCAGAAATACTACAGAAATTGAACAAAGTAATCAAATGTAAAATAACACTGGATTGTCTTAATTAAATACAGGAATAATCCTTACAGACCTTTAAGACCAAACGCATGAATATTTGTGTGTATTTGACAGTTTAAGAGCAAAAGCAACGTAAAAGAATTCAATTGGGAAATCCCAAGCAGTTTGAGAAGCAGCTTCATGTGTGTGAGCACGAAACCTGCGGAAAAAAATAATGTATGCCAAAATTCAGGCCTTGTAGCACCAACTATATTCAAATCAATGAGCAAATGAAAGAGTGATTGAGGCTAAGTTAAGACTGCAGGTAGGACTAACCAAATGTGGACTAACCCTTTTGCTCATATGGGACTCATAAACCACATAGAATCTGATCTTTTCAATTTAGATTTGGGCCACTTCCATATGTGGTCCTAAATCCAATACAGGTTTTGTTTGTATCTTCTAGATAGGCTACTGAATATGATCGAGTGAAAGCACATTTTAAACAAGTAGCACTTATTCACAAACGCAATCAAAAAATGCAGAAATCTGTAACAAATGTAGCGACCCATAGATAAAATAACTGACAAAAACGTTATTTTAATCTTTTCAAACAAAATCTGAACTGCAAAAAGCAGCAGTGATATTTAACTTTTAATGCTGATCACCATGTAATAAGCTTGGCATGTCCTAGGAAAAAATAATTTGCACACGAGTGTTCCAATAAACCACATTGAAACTATTCTTCTAGTATTTAATATAGCCTATGTTATGAACAGATTTTGGGTGAGATTTCAAAGCATATAAATATTTTAGCCACAAATTCCCTCAGGGAGTGAAGATGGAGCAGTGTTGGGGTAGTACCTTTTCAAAAGGTACACTTTTATACCTAAAGGGTGCATATTGATAACTTAAAGTTACATATTAATACCTGTCCTAAAGTGAACTAATACCTAAAAGTAACAAAAGTGTACTTTTTGGAAAGGTACCGCCCCAGGAACAGCTTTTGTACACTTGAAATAGCCTAGTTAACCCTGGGTCATTCTAAGCTCTGGGTAAACGGAATCCTGGGTTATCTTTTTCACCTTTTCACACTGCTCATACTATACCCGGGGTTAACAGTTAATCCTGGGTATTCATAAATTGCCAGTTCACACTGCACATTCCTAAACCCCGGGTTAAAGGTTTAAGTTTGTACTCACTGGACAAACGCACCATTGCCGTTTGATATTTTTCCTATCATACACAGAAACAACTATTTATATGCATCGCGCGTTGTTGCCATGACTGCCTAAAGTGCGTGAATATAAGGCACGCGATTGGTTGTGGATGCTAAGCATCTAGTTGTAACATTCTAACACCGCATCGTTTCACACTGTACAAGTTTGGCACTGCAATGCAGAGTTAACACCGCAAAGGTGATGCTAACCCTTTTCTAGAGCAGGGTTTCCTAACCCCGGGTAAAAACTGGTGCTAACCCCACATCTAAATTACAAGTGTGAAATGCTCCTTTACCCAGGGTTAAAAGTGGTGTTCAGAACAACGATAACCCGGGGTTAAGCGCAGTGTGAAAGGCCCTAGAGTGTATGACAGTGTGCTGCGTGTCATCTTTTTATTGTTCTTTTGCGCATGCGGGTCAGTTCTGTTGAACAATGATCTGTTCACACTGAAATCTGATATTGGCCACATTTAAATGTGAACAGCTATACAAAAGATCTGAGCAATAAATCAGAATTTATCACTAAGGTTCGCAGTGTGAACGTGGCCTAAAAGGAGGCGGGTGTGTCAGAGATGAGGAAGCGCAGCTGGTGTCTGTGTGTCGATACTGTGGAAAATGAATATCAGAACCGTTTCAAATATTTCAGGAAAAATCTATATTTTTGACAACACTAGTTACCTGCCCAGATCTTTATTTTCCTTTTACAAATCTGTAGGTTGAGCTGCAAATACAAGATAAGCCAGATGAGCGTCTGTGGATTTGTTAAACAGGAACAGACCATGAGGCCACAGTACCTGTCTTATCTTCAGATACTAATTCCAAACAACGACCGGTGACCTGACCTTTGTTTACAGGCTGTAAATACAGTAATGTCGCAGCACGACAGCTGACGTGCTCCCAGCTTTCACATTGACCTGCTCTGCTGCATTCTTATCACCTCTTCAGGCTCATACAGGTTTGGAGGGATCTGAAGCAATGTGTTGAATAACAGTCAAACTCTGGGCGTGTTCATGAACCATTAGAGCTGATTAGCTGGATAAATGAAAGACCAATTGTGGGTAGGTTACCTCTTTTCCATTCAAATGGAATTTCCACTGACTTGAGAGCCGAAGCGATGACATAACTGACTACATTCCAACATAACACTTGTAGATGTTTATCTGTAGGGAGGGTATGAGTTTTTATGCCATGACAAGCTGCTTTTTTTGCAACCGTCAGACATAAAACTCAGTACTTAATTTATCAATGAAGTGGCTAGAGTGGCTGCCTAGCATGTCACATCATCACTGCAAATCATATTTCTACTTTAAGGTGCTTTGGTGATTATTATTATTATTATTTTTTGCTTCAGTTGTTGTTACGTTAAAAACTTTAGGCTAATTGGTGTCGTCATTATACCACCCTCAGCACTCTGTGAAGTTATATTTATGGTCGAGACCAGAAAATTTGTCAAGTGCAGAACGGATTATTTTGGCTGGAAATGTGTGGAAAGGGTACAGGCTGGGCATTGGCACCCTGTGTAGACACTTCTTATTCAGTTGCTCAAAGCAAACATATTCCAACAAGTCCATTGTGCGGTCAGTTAAGACCACTGGCTTTTTCACCATCCTGCAGTGACTGCATTAGTCAGAGCATCTGTGGGTAAACAACAGATTTAGCCCTTCAAAAAGTATTCCTTAGACATGTGATAACAGAGAAGGGAAGCTCGAGTCACAAGACAGACCGTGGAGGGTGACTACTAAACACTTAATGCTCTGACAGGTTGGGATTTATTATCTTTCTCCTTTAGAGAACTACATTTGTAGATTTTCTAAAGACAGTATAAAGGCCTGTTCACACCGGGACGAATTTTGTGCGTGATATTCGCCGACGTTTAACGCCTCGTGACTAAACAAAGTCAGGGATGTCAGGGAGGAATGTCAGGGAATGAATTTGCATGTTCACTCGGCTCATCGTCAGCGAAAATCGCTTGTGTGTGAACACAAAAAACGCGTTGAAAAACGCTAGCGAATAACGAGCGCCGATATTCGTCCCAGTGTGTAGGGCCCTTCAGAAGTAATTCCTACAGAACTTTAATGCCAATTCGCTGCTTTTCTAAAAAAATTTGACGTAAACGTGCTAGACGGACATGATTGACCACTGCATGTCTACTGCAGCTTCTTGCACACAACACTGAAGTTTAAAGTAGCTAAACCTGGGGCTGATCGATTATGGCAAATTATTAACATCCGTGAAGATGCAGCACTTGCGCAATGGGGCAAGTGACAGTTCACGCTGGACCCGGCCAATCAGGCAGTCCTTATTGTTGAGCCCTGAGTCAGAAATTCAATAAGAACAAAGAAACTAATTACAAAATAAATGGACAAATAAATACAACAGAATGAACATGCAAATTAAATAAACAGACACAGTGTTTTACATTTTTCAGGAAGATGTATACTAACAGATGTATACTCCAGCGACAAATAATTTGACTGTCCACACCAGACGCGATGCAACTATGGGACGCGATGTAGTCAATCAAAACTCACAGCCAATCAGAAGAGCGTGAGTGAGTGGCTCTCTCGGCAAATTCATGAATATTACACCATTTTAACACTATTAAAAATACATACTGTATTACTGTAATACATACTGAGTTACTGAAACAATCGTTGTCATAGAATTGACACTTGACTGTTAACAATGAGTTATTTATTTATTTAGAAGATCTGAGGTGAATTGATGCTTTCTATGGAAGCTTGTTTCCGCCACAAAATAAAAAAAAAAAGATAATTGCGACTTTTTATCTCACAATTGCGAGTTTACATCTCGCAATTCTGACTTTATTTCTCAGAATTGGGAGATATAAAGTCAGAATTGCGTGAAATAAAGTCAGAATTCTGAGATATAAAGTCAGAATTCTGAGATATAAAGTCAGAATTCTGAGATATAAAGTCAGAATTGCGAGATATAAACTATTTTAAGGTAAAAAAAAAAAAAGTCCGTCTTTTTCCCCCCCTTAGAATTGGACTTTATATCTTACAATTCTGAGAAAAGATGTCAGAATTGCGAGATATAAACTCGCAATTATGTGTTATAAAGTCAGAATTGCGTGATATAGTCATAATTCTGAGATATATAGTCAGAATTGCGAGATATAAAGTCACAATTGCGTGTTGAGAATTCAGACTTTTTTTCTCGCAATTGCGACTTTATATCACGCAATTCTGACTATATATCTCAGAATTATGACTATATCACGCAATTCTGACTTTATAACACATAATTGCGAGTTTATATCTCGCAATTCTGACATCTTTTCTCAGAATTGTAAGATATAAAGTCCAATTCTAAGGGGGGGAAAAAGACGGACTTTTTTTTTTTACCTTAAAATAGTTTATATCTCACAATTCTGACTTTATAACACGCAATTGCGACTTTATATCATGCAATTCTGACTTTATATCTCCCAATTGCGTGATATAAAGTCAGAATTCTGAGATATAAAGTCAGAATTGCGTGATATATGTCACAATTGCGAGAAAAAAAGTCAGAATTCTGACTTTATAACACGCAATTCTGACTTTATTTCACACAATTCTGACTTTATATCTCAGAATTCTGACTTTATATCACGCAATTGCGACTTTATTTCACGCAATTCTGACTTTATATCTTGCAATTCGCAATTGTGAGATAAAAAGTCGCAATTATCTTTTTTTTTTATTATTTTGTGGCGGAAACAAGCTTCCATAGCTTTCAGTACGGCTATAAAAGACACACAAAATTATATGCAAAATCACACAGATGCATTTAACATTAAATAAAGCAAATAAATAGTAGCCTACCTGAGATTATACTTTCTGTAATCTGTGACGTCGCAGAAATAGGAACCGTTTCTAAAATAGAATCGTCGCGTGTCGCGGCTGGTTAGAACAAAAACTCGGATTAACGTGGGAAAGATACCTTTTATCGCGTCGCGGCTGGTAAGGAATAAAGTGTTCGAAAGCACACCGCTGTGAAGGAAAGGTGTGCGCTACACAGAATACAGCAGCGGCACAATGAACATTTTACATATCTTGTTTTCATAATCGTTGGAAGCGAATAACGAAATTGAAAATCAATTACGGTTAATCACACAGCCCTATTTCAACCTATGAAAAAATATCTTTAGATTTTGCAGGATTTTATTTAATTTCACTGCCCTGCATCTCAAGTTTTAAATGCAAAAACTGTGAGAATACCCATTGATGTGCTTGCCCGTACAACAGTCGTCACCACGATGCCAGGACGTTGCTATACAGCTTCTAAGGTTTTCTAAATGTGGCTTCTAGGGTGATCTGGGTTTGATGGCCCAAGTCAAGAGAGGACATCCTTGATAGTACTACAACATTTACATTTTTGGGGGGTGGGGGTGTGCAACCTACTAACAGTTAACCTTTTATCTACATTAAGATGGGAGAAAGTATATCAACATAAAAAACACTTCTTTAAAAATGATTTTTTGATGGCTGACAGCAAAAACAGTCAATATTTCACATAAATTCCAAGCTTTTCATGTACAGTGATGACTTTTTGGAAATCAGACAAACAAGCCCCACAGGGCAAAATCTTGCCTCACAAAGCTGAGTAAGCCTAATTAACCAAGTTGACTTCATTGATTGATTCGGTTCATTAAAGAAAAATCCCTTCATAAATATCAAACACTATCAGCCTATTCCACAGATAACTGAGAAAAAAAATGCTGAATTACTCTTTACTGATGCTCCTCTGGGACCAAACAGAAAACAGCTCAGCATTCATAAGGCTGTAGGGAATATTGTTATGCGCCAGAGAATATTTATAATGTACAATTTTGATCTTCACACTGTCATTTGCAATCCAACTTCCTAAATCTGCTTAGTGCTTACATTATAATTATAATTACAGGCTTCACTTTTTATAGATAATGTATTTAACAACTGTACTTCAGCATTGGATAATTTGGAGAATTTCAGACAAGATCTAAATGGAAATTAAAATGATCATACGTGGTCATGATCAGCAGAACAATATACCATTAAAAAGAAAAAGAAACTGGGTTGCATGGCATGCTGGGTGGCAGTACACTAAGTAAAGCGGAGCGGTTAACTAGAAGACTATGTCGCTTTTTAACTTAGGCCTGGGTCTTTCATAAGCAACATGTTGTTGTGCTGCAGGCCTGTACATGACAGAACAGAAGCTCAGCAAGAAAAGTCTGGGACACAGACTAGTAACTCCAGGAACTTGGCCATGATCTCTGGTTAGTCTCTGTGGGAATTCCCTTCAACATGCTTTTAAAAAAAAATTAAATAAGTGAGAGGGGTCTATTGGGCCTTAATCTCCAATAAGCTGTGCGGATTTAGAGTTTGGATTTGCCAGGTCTTAACCTCTGCAAGGAATTCACACCACGATTAAATCGCCATCACATAACGTGCTGTTAATTTCTCAACGACACAGTCAGAAGAGAGTAGGCTAGACATAGAGAACAGCTTTCACAACACTTTTCCGGCTGATTTTTAAAACCACTGAAAACAACAAACTAGGACAGATACATTTTTTGGAGCATGTCATTTACTCTGAGGTCACGCTACTGCTGAATGATTGCAACCATACTGACATTCTTCCAGACAGCACTAACAGGAAATGCATAGATTAAAAACTTCAATAGCCGAAACGAGATTATCCATCACATCTAGCCTACCTGGAGCTACAGTCGTGATTCAAAACCAAATAGAACTGTTGACTGACAAATATCCAGGGAGTGTAAATGAACGAATCGCTAAATGACACAATCAGTGCCATCTGTTTGTTCCAGCGAGTTTTGAAATAGATTGAAAGTTAGTATTTCATAACTAACACAAAGTTTTCTGCTGTGCTGTTTGGAAAAACCAACTATAACAAAGAATAATTTACTTAATAGAATAATAATAGAATTTACTTTTATACAATCTATAGCTGAAAGAATAAAAAAATAACTCCAAAGAGCCAAAGAAAAGGTGAAGTCTAGCTGAGAGTTTAAGTTGATTATTTGGTATTCTTGTGTGTACCAGCACTGACATTCAAATCAAAGAGGCATTTTAATTAACCATGGTATTCTAACTCAAACTCATCTTATACATACTTGCATTGTTTCCTTAAAGGAATAAGTTCGTTATTTACTACCCTCATGTCATGTAGGAGAAATGCTGCAGAATTTACACAGCCCTTTTAAAGGGATAGTTCACCCAAAAATAAAAATTATCCCATAATTTACTCACCCTCAAGCCATTCTAGACGTATATGACTTTCTTCTTTCAGCCGAACACAATCTGAGTTATATTAAATAATATCCTGGCTCTTCCCAGCTTTGTAAAGGTGTTGAATAGAGCTTGAGTTTTTGAAGCTCCAAAAAGCACATCCATCCATCCATCATAAAAGTAATCCATACAAAACCAGTGGATTAATAAATGGCCTCTGAAGCGAAGCGATGGGTTTTAGTAAGAATAATATATAATTAAAACTTTTATAAACTATAATCACTGGCTTCTGGCAACGGCCGTAAGTGTGTTCACGAGAGAGTCGAGTTCCGGCGGAAGGGTGACCTCGGACCGACAAATGAAAGGGTCTTTAATCATTTTAATTTTTGGGTGATCTAGGCCTATCCCTTTAACCCAATGGAGTCATATGGATTACTTTTATGATGGATGGATGCGCGTTTTATAATATTATTATTTAATATAACTCTGATTGTGTTTGGCTGAAAGAAGAAAGTCTTATACACCTAGAATGGCTTGAGGCGAGTAAATTATGGGATAATTTTCCTTTTTGGATTAAAAATTCCTTTAATACAAAAACATAGGGCTGCTCAATTATGGCGAAAAATATAATTATTATTTTGGTCAATATTAAAGGCTCCTAATGTTGGTTTGGAGTTTCCTACAGGTTTACATGCATCAAAGGTTTCATTCTCTCATAATACACATTGCACATCACCACATTTTTCAATGACTCGATGGATGAATCAATGACTACGTTTACATGCAGCCAATAACCCGTTCAAAAACGGGATATTAGCAATAACCCGGTCGCGCACGTCCATGTAAACACCGGCAAAAACCCGAATATGCTCATATCCCGGTTTTTAAAAACCCGGATATGATACCTGGGGTACCCCTTTTCTAACCCGAATATTTGGTCATGTAAACGTGTATCGGCATATCCCCATCAAAAGGAACATTGATTTGTGTTCTGCGCATGTTCTATTCGCAAGGAATCTTGGTCTTTTGAGTAGAGACGGCGCATACAAAAACCCGCGTGCAGTATACCGGAAGTAAACAAGAAGTAGAGGTAAACATGGCGAGACGCAGCACAGCACCACACTTTTGGAGCGAGGAGGAAAGCGCAAACAAAGGCGATCGCTATCTGCCCCAAACTATTCATTATCCGCGTGCTGCTGCTGTTGTTGTTGT